>NC_091794.1:20318030-20621060 GCF_041296235.1 Equus asinus
AGACAGTCTAACCGCATGGGATAATGGAAAGAATACTGGTTTGAGTCAAGAGACCTAAATTTTAAGCTAAAGTTTATTTTTGTTTACTGTCTGTCTATGTAACCTTGTGAAAGGTCCTAAATCCATTTGGTCTCAGTATTAAGACCAAATTGATCATATAATTGAGAGTAAAAGGAGGTAATATCAAAATTATGCCAGGACAATGGGTATAAGCCGAGAACTGTGGTGAGCCTACCCAGCGTGACGCACACAGGAAGTAGCAGTACCTATCCTCACAGGGGATGATATTTCTGCTTCGTACTCATTTTAACAATTTTTTATTTATTTACTCTCAACAATCAGTCCTATCCTGTAGAAGCCTAAGAAAAATGATGAGGCCACTTTTGATGGCATTTTGTGCTACCTTTAGGAAAAATCATTTAAGAAATAAGCTTTAGAGAGCCACCTGAAATGGAGAAAGGGTTGGGGAGACTACGTGTAGGAAGCATGGAGAAGCAGAGTTGAGACGAGGCAGAGAGGAGAGAAGACAGGGAAAGGACAGACTGAGAGCGTGGAAGGACAGGCAGAAGGAAGCCGCTTGAGAGCAGATCCCTGAGCACAGCCGAAGTGTGGGGAACATTTCCCGCCACTCACCCAAAACTGTGAGGCCGGTGACCCCAATGTTCCTGCCCCCTCTATCTGGAAGGTTGTTGACCAAACACTGGTAGGTGCCTGTATCTGAGAGCTGAGTGTTATTAATGAAGATGGAGACATTGGTGGCTGGCATGGTGCCTGTAAATCCCACCCGACCATGGAACCGGGGGGCACCGTCAAACATCTGTCCGCCCTGATACAGAATGACCTGCAAAAGAAAGCAAAGTAAATCAATTGCCAGTGCACCCCTTCTAGACATACAACAGCAACTATCTGGTAGAGTGTAGACTGCACCAAACGTTGGAAAATTTGCTTTCTAATCTTACAGCTGTCATCAACTTTTCCCTATAGCACCCGTGCACAGGGATCTTGGGTCTAAATTCTTACATACTAAACTGGAATAACACTGTTTCCTTGCTTAGCTCATCAGAATATAAAAAATGGCTTTAATGCTATCCTACTATCACCCCATAAATATTTTATCAGTTCAAAAAATTAATTCCAAAATAAAAAGTTAAAAAATATTAGCACTGCAATTCTCATGCTTACTAGGTCACAAAATGGTAGATCACAGCTATAGACTGAATATAAATGAAAGTCAGAAGAGGGAAGAAGAGTTACAGGCCCATGACTGCAGTTCTTAACGTCAATTTCTGTTATCAAAGTTAACCCTCCATGGGAGAGGACTCAGAATGGTGTTGCAAAAAGCCCTCTGGGTTGAGAGTGAGGGACTTGGTTCTATTCAAGCTCCTCCTGCAAGTGTTTGGGCAACTGTGGTCAAGTCTTTCTTTGCCAGTGACTTCTAAAATAATGAGGTTGAATAAAATGATCTCAAACGCTCAGTCCAGTTAGAAAACTTCCATGGCTTAAAGAAATAAAAGAAGCTTCTAAATATACCTATTTGAATTTCATATCAGAAAATTTAGCTTATCAAATATTTTTAGGAAGTAATAAGCTTATTGAAGCAGAAAACCTTCATAAGACAAATAGTTATCTTTGGGAATGGAGGTATAGTCATGATCACAATTCATTAATTTTCTGAGCATTATTTTCTGCAGTGGGTATTATAAATTACAGATCTTTTACCTATAATTGACACACATATTAGGTAGTGGCTTCTATTTTCATGTACTCTAATTTATTTGAGACTCTGAGGATGGCCAATATGCCTGGCTTTGTTTATTTTAAAATACTTATGAAATTAGCCAAATAAATCAAGTACTACTATCTAATGTTACTTCCTTAATATTATCATTATGTTTAAAAAGTACTCTCTCACCCACCTGTTTTAGTGCCAACCCCTTCCTGTTAAAAGATACTTTGCTTTTTCTGTCTTGGTATTTCCTGTCAGCAATGTCTTTTGATAAAATTCCAGGTTCCTACATAAAATTCTCAGAAGGATCCCCTTGACATTTGTCAATTCGAAAAGAAAGTCTTTTAAAAAGAGGACAGGCTCTTCTGATAGCTGACTAACAACACAGGAGTAGGACCTAAAACAGCACAGGCACACTGAGAGTGCCACCCTATTCTAGAAATCAAGTATGCACTCAGGATGCTTTCCTACCCACCTCCTCTGAACAGACTACTACTTCAGAGGTAGCGCAGGGTGAAGTGCAAGTACCTGTTCAGGCTGGTTGGCGTTGGAGAGAGGAATGACCATCCAAATGACATTGAGGTTAATGAGGGCCGCGCTGGTGGTGAAAGTACAGGGCAGGACCGCTGTCTGCCCCCGGGCCACCTGAACGCTCCCAGGGCTCTCTGAGACTTCCAGGGAAGCTGCCACACCTGCACAAGGAGGGAGAGGGGGTTTACGTGCTCGCCCTTTCCTGAGAGTCCAAATCCCTTCAGAAAAGGTTTGTGTGCTTTATATCGTCGTAATGTGAACAGACTCACACGACAGTCTTACTAAACAACTGCTGGGAAGGCACTGCATCAAAATAATTAAAACAGCTCATTCCTTTACCTCTCAGAAACTACAAATGAAAAATACTAGAGACTATTTACTCTATTTTGTAAGACGCTATCGGTATTTGGCCAGATTCAAATACAACGTGGGAGATTTCAACTGATAAGGTTTGAGGAAAGCTTGCAATGGTGATGAAGGATGAGAAATAAAGTGAATTTTCTTAAAAGCATCATTACAATACACACTTAAAATTGAATGCCTATACATAAATCTAACAAAATATGTTCAGGATCTATACACTGAAAACTACAAAACGCTGATGAAAGAAATCAAATAAGACTATTACTTAGTCTTATTGGGCAGATATGCAACATTCATAGATTGGAAGTTTCAATATCGTTAAGACACCAATTTTCCCCAAACTGATCTACACATTCAGAGCAATTCCAATAAAAACCCCAGCAGGCTTTTTATAGGCACTGACAAACTAATTCTAAAATGCACAGAAAGGCAAAAAACTAGAATAGCCAAAAGAATACTGAAAAAGAAGAACAGATGTGGTGAATTCACACTATCCGATTTCAAAATTTGCCGGAGAGCAATAGTAATCGATACAGCATGGCACTAGCATAAAGATAGGCCACCAGGTAAATGGCACAGGTTTTAGACCTCCGAAATAAACCCATATATTTATGGTCAAATGTTTTTCAACAAATGTACACCACCATTAAATGGAGGAAAGAATAGTCTTTTCAACAAACAGTGTTGGGACAATTTGATATTAATATGCAAAAAAAAATTAACTCAGACCCTTACCTCATAGCATACACAAAACCAACTCAAAATGTATCATAGACCTAATGGTAAGACCTAAAACTATAACACTTCTGGAAATAAACATAGGGGAAAATCTTTGTGACCTTAGGTTAGTGAAAGAGGTCTTCGATATGTCACCAGGACCACAAATCATAAAAGAAAACAAATTAATAAATTAGACTTAATTAAAATGTAAAAAGCTTTGTGCTTCAAAAGATTTAATTAAGAAAATTAAAAGCCAAGGTAAAGACTGGGAAAAAAAAATATTTGTAAATCATATACCTGATAAAGGACTTGTATATGGAATATATAAAGAACTATTACAACTCAGTAATAAAAAGACAATCTAATTTTAAAATGGGTAAAAGATTGGAATAAATATTTCAACAAAGGCTAATAAGGATATGGAAAGATGCTCAACACCATTACTCATTAGGAAACTGCATATGAAAATCACAATAAGATACTATTATACATCCCCTAGAATGGCTATATAATCAAGACAATACCAAGTGTTGACAAAGATGCAGAGATACTGGAATCCTCCTTCACCGCTGGTAGGAATGGAACATGGTACAGCAAGTTTGGAAAATAGTTTCAGTTCCTTAAAAAGTTTAACATAAGCTTACCATACAACCCAGCAATTGCATTCCTAGAAAACTACCCAAGTAAAATGAAAATACATGTCCACATAAAGACTTGCCCATGAATGTTCATAGCAGCATTATTCATATCATACCTCCAAATGGAAATTATACAAATATCCATCAACCGATGACTGGATAAACAAAATGTGGGATACCCATATAATGAAATACTATTCAGAAATAAAAGGCAACAAACTAAGGATAAATGTTACAACATGGATGGGCCTCTCAAACATTTTGCTAAGTGAAAGAAGCCAAATGCAAAAGACTAAATACTGCATTGTTCCATCTATAGGAAATGTTCAGAAAAGGCAAATCTATAGAGACAAGAAGCGAATCAGCGGTTGCACGGGGCTAGAGAGGAGGGAGGAGGGCTTGAAGTAAATAGGTTCAATGGAACTTTTCAGGGTGATGGAAAACTTCCAAAATGGGATTGTTATGATGCCTACACAACCCTACAAATTTACTAAAAATAATTGAATTTTATACTTTAAATGGGTAAAATTTTTGGAATGTAAATTATACCTGAAGAACACTGTTAAAATTCAAAAAAGAAAACAGTGACTTAGCAGAGCCAACTCCTGGGAAGTCAAAACCAACTGTTATCTCTTCTGAAAAGCATGCCTGCCCGCCTGGGACTACAGAACAGCATGGGACTAACAGGAGATTAAAATAGGTCAGGGAGACCCAAGAAAGAAGGCATTCTAATCATAAAAAATACATTAAGTCCATGGCAGTATCTCAAACTGTTTTATTTTGAAGTGCTATTATCTTGTTTCCCCCCCCCAAAAAAGTGACACAGCAACATACCATAATGATGACAATTAGTTAAAAAAATAAACGTACATCACACCTTCCTTCTACAGAATCTCATGTTCTTCACATAGTCTGATGATGTTCTCAAAAGTAAGCTTGCAGGACAAAATGTTTAAGGAAATAAGCCATCTGTGATAGAACATAAAGCACTTGATAACATCAGGAAAAGTCTCTAAGTTAAATAACATTAGGAAAATTCTCTGAGTTTTAAAAGGGAAAGTTGAAAGAATCTCAGGCATTAACAGGAAAAAAGGGGGGTTATTTGATGATGGAACAGGCAATGAACAGGGGAATAAGCTACCTTGTAGGGTACAAGTGGGTTAGGAGAGTGTATGTGTTACAGTGATTTAATAAATGCCACTGGAGATGTTTTTAAGAATAGGTGTATAAGCCAAACAATGACAAAAGCTCCATCGCTTCATTCTTCGGGTAAAACTCTGAGGAAGAAGAGAAGGGAATATGCCTGCCTTGAACTACACAGGATCATGTACACCCTCAATTCACTAATTTCCAACTGAGCTCATACAAATTTTTAAAAGGAAAAAAATGCCCAATATAAACTAAGAATGAAACAGAAAGATGTAGACAGGAAAAACTATCAAAATCCGGCAGCATTTAAGTAAAGGAAGAGTAGACGCACAGGACAGGCGGCAGCTGGGGAAACAGTGCAGGTCCGCAGGCAGCCCGTCAGCGTCTGGGGCGGTAGCCGCTATAGAAGACGGCCTTCCATGACTCCACATCTTTACATAGAGTTAACTCGGAAATCTCAAGGATTGAGACAGCTGCAGAAGAAATATTCTAGTAAGCTGCTTTCAGAACGTGTAAAACTGTGGGTTTGAAGCTGGATAGGTCTAGTCTGAAATCTGGCTCTTTCATCTACTTAGCTTTGTGGCCCCTAATAAGTCAATTTCTGATTCTTCTGCTTCATCTGTAACGTAGGGCTAAAGACTACCATCACATCATCAAAAGGGTATGAGGAGGGCGGGACCAGATGCTGATGGCTCTATCACTAGTGCCACTGCTTTTGCTGGCTAACATTTAGAGCACGCTGACCATATAACGAGCCCACATTAAGCACTGTGTATACACACACACACACACACACCATATATATATATACCCCCCCCACACACACTCTCTCTCATTTAATCCTATAAGGTGTCTGCTGACATTATCTCCATTTTACAGAAGAAATTATAAGCCCAGAGAGAATAAAAACTAGTTCAAGGTCACATAGCTTAAGGTCCCATAGGAAGTGGGAGGGTCTGGATTCTAATCCAGATAGTTTTATCTACAGAGAACAAACACTTACCTACCACACATAACTCAACACACAGAAATCATTCCACAAATGTCTGTGATTAGTATCACTACTATATCCTACAATCACAAAATTTAAAATTAGTATGTACTGTTACTCAAAGCCAGCAGACGGAAACTCTCTCAACTTCCTGCTTCCAAACCTACAACTCAGCTTCGATCTCCCTCATCCTCTTCTTCTTCAATCTTGTTAGATTAGAGGAGTTCCTCTAAGGCCAGCATCTCATCTGAGCATAATTTAAATCCCATCCTCTTGGCCTCCTTGGTAATCGTATCATTGACTTCTCCCTCTCTTGTAGCTTCCACCTCTCCTGCTGCACTGGAGCCTTCCTGGCAACATGTAAACATCCTCAGGTATTTCCACTTAAAAGAAAATTCCTTCCTTCTTCCATCTCACAGTCCCCTCCAGGGACTGCCCTCTCTCTGATACTTCACCACTCATCTTTTTGTCTATACTCACTCTCTGCATAGACTCTTCCATCACTCAGTCTTCAATCCACTCCTGCCCCTACTACGTCTTAAAAATAGTTCTCCCTAGGTTTCCCAGAGACCTTTTGGTAGCTTCATGATTCTTGTGACCATTCTTGGACTTTCAGTAGCATCTAACAGTGATGACCGTGCTCCCTCCTTCTTGAAACACATTTTTCCCTTAGCTTCAGTGATATAATTTACTTCTGGTTTTCCTCCTATATCTCTGGATACTTCTAGGCTTCTTTTACTGTTTCACCCTTCTCTACATGGCTATGAAATGTTGGCATCCCTCAGAGCTGCCTTCTCTTGTTCTTTCTTCTAAACTCTCTCCCTACAGATTCTCATCCAGTATTGTGGCGTCAATTCTCATATACATTCCAATCTCTTCCAAATGTCTCTGTCCAACCCAAATCTCTCCTCTGATATCCAACTCTCTCTGAGACATCTCCATGCAGCTACCTCAAAGGCTTCTCAAGTCAACTTGTCCAGGATCAAACTCTTTATCTTCCTCTCTGTGCCTGTCTTCCCTGTATATCTGTCTCCTTTCCAGTGTTCCCCGTGGTAGCAAATAGCTCAACCAGTCATCATCAGGTTGGACAAGTCAGAAATTTAGAAATCTTTCCTGATTCCTTCTACTCTTTAATCATCTCCCAAACCCAATCTGTGATCAAATCTGATCCATTTTACCAACTAAATTTTTCTTGACTTCTTGAATCAGAGCCTTTGCTCTGTCCTCTTTCTTCTGTTCCACATCCCAATCCCTTCACTCAGCAACCTCCTATTCATCCTTCATGATAGCTCAAGCACTACCTTCTCACAGAAGAGCCTTTCCTGTCCCCTCAGCCTAGGTCAGGTCCATAAAGTAGTGTTCCTTTCATTCTCAACACTATCCACACTGGTAACCATACTTTCATTAGGGTGATTATTTAACATTTCTTCACCAGTATACTGTAAGGTCCACTAAGAACTCCATTAGTGTAAGCACTCAACAGAACTCAATAAATACATGTTGCTGGACTTATTTAATTCAATTCCTTCAAATTTCCACATGAAAATACTAGGGTCCAAAGAGATAGACTTGCCAAAAGTTAAGTTCTTCTGATTTCCAATAGAGTATGTTTTCTACTATACCAAACTCTTCCAGAGACCATATCTCAGAATACAAATGATGATGTTATTGCTTGTATTATGATTAGAGTGAAGGGAGCAATAAAAACTCAATTTCTTTGTAAATACATCTGTTCTACTCTCAGTCTCATGTGGATAGAAACATTTAACATAAAAAGGCTGTTAGGCTCTTCAGTGACCAGAATTCTCTATGTAACAGAATCTTAAAAGGAAGTTTTCCAAGACTCTAAGACATCAGATATTAAGATATCAGATACCAAACTGAAGTTTAAGATAGACTACCCTAAAGGATTTGCACAAAAAAGATGGCTGAAAACTGACTATATAACTTTAGAACAACGCAGGGAATAAGTGAGTCAGGAGTGAACATCAGTAAAGAGACTTCGTGGAGAGAATTTTTTATTAGAGCTGTGGTGTGTTATAAGTCCCATCCCATTCCAACCCGACAAAAGGGCCTACATTCCTGGAATGTGTCAGGGCAAAGGGCATCTGAGTGTTTCCAATGGACCAGATGTGAACAGACAAAGCGCTGGTGCAGGACCAGCTGAGATTCTGTCCAAGAGGGCCATCTGACAAGACCTCAGTGGAAGGAAGATGGAGGTAGATCTCTGGATTCCTAGAGGGTGGATCACTGGCATTCTGAGAACTACATACATATTTTTGTACATAAATTGAGATTTTCTTGTTTTTCTTTATTTTTAAACTCAGAGTGATCAGAAAAGTTGTGTAACCTGCTTAAGCTTTCATCTAGGACAAGAACTGGATCTTGAATAAATTTAAAGGGATGTGAAAAGGAAAACATAAGTTGCTTTGTGATTACGTCTCAGGATTCCTGTTTAACATACTGATTGAACTGAGTATAATTGAAAATTTCTTAGAAAGAGTAAGGAGAGAAATTGGTGTTTCTCAGATTTTAAATTATTAATATTTTCTATCTTATTAAATAAACAACTAAAAATCCTATTTCCTTTTAAAGTGTATTTCCATGTTTGAAATTCTAGACAGAAATTTAAACTTTAATGCTAAATATTGGATTAAAAATTCATTTAAAATATCTTACAATTTGCAATATTTACATGTAAAATGCATAATTTAAGAGCTGAATTGGGAGCAGTTTGCAGACTTGAATCTTTTCTTAGTACTTTCACCCAAGAAAAATTAAGATAATTCATGAATTTTGAATGACTCTTAGCAATTAAATAAGAAAGACATAAAGCACCTGGTCTTGTTTCCTCTGAGGAGTTCAAATCATAAATCACAGTTGTCTATACTCTTTCTTTAGGCCCCTCTTTCCCAAGATTTAAAGCAGGAAGAAATTCACATTCTCTCAGACAAAGAGGCACATGATAGAGAAAAAGAAGCTGGCAGCAGAGAATCCTTAAAAGTCTGAAGAAGGATCATCCACACCACAAAGCCAAGAGAACAGACAAAGGACATTTTAGAGTGATCTGCTAGACTCAAAGGACGGGAAACCTCCCCTGCAAATCCATCAGGGCCAGAACGCTTGAAGTTCCGAACGAGGGCTGGCCCAGCCAATCCAACTGAGATTTCAAACTAAAGTGTTTGCTGATATCTGTGGAGCATGTGCTCACGTTTCAGGACAAGCCCAACTGCCAGAACATTGCCCTCTGGGGATATAGTCAGCAAAGCATCAAAAGGATCTCATGGCAGTTCGGGAGACCCACGTTCTCCTTTCACCCAAAATGTTAATAGCGGCAGTCACAAAAGGCTTACTGGCTTATACGATTTCATAAGTGCTGTTTCTTGCATATGAAAAATATAATATAAAATTCATTTAACCTATTCAAATTCAGTTTTGTAGTTCTATCAGACTGAAATAAATTTCAGAAAATAAAAATTCTACACTATACTTGTTTTCTGAAGGGAACTACAGAATACCACAAGTCTCCATTGTAGTCATTTTTAAAACAAATCACTTCTCTTCATACTTTAACCAAATTTTAATTAGATAAAATACTCTATAATTTATATTATTATATATATATTTAAAACTACCATCTGAACTAAAAAATAATGTTTGAGTCACTGACAATAAATTATATTTTGACCATCAATACGGTACTAAATTAAATGAAAAGTAAATATCTAGTTAATTTTTTCAATGTTGATGGCATTGTTATGCACTAGTCGCCCACATTAATCAATTTGCAGGATCACTGCCAAATCTCTACTTCACTCTACGCCATATTACATGACACACTTTCTTGTTGGTATACACAGGCAGGCTACCATAAACTTACACATCCTTATCTTCTGGCTGAACCACTGACTACTCATACAGAGTGTATGGCCCATGGTATGCAGTATTTTATTTCCATGGTTATGGTTCCCCTTGAGATGTTATTTCAGTGCCTTCTCGCTGACTTCTCCTTTTCAACCACAAACAGTCCTCAGAGACCATACCAAGGGCAAACGGCATGCTGGGGACCTGAGTACAGAAATTATCTCCTCAGGTGCAGTTCCAAAGAGCAGGCCCAGAGACGAGATAGAGGTCCAGAGGGAGGATTAACGCCTTCTACCGAAACAACGCTCACTCTATCCATGGTCACCTTCCTTTGTCACTTTTCAAATGATCAAAAAGTACATACATCTGCATCCTCGACGCCTTCATGCCATGGCATGTCTATTACATGGGTGGCATTTGCTCAGGAGAAGCCACTAACACCTGGGGCAAACTTGATCAGAACCCTCTACAGCAAGTCTTTCATTACTAGCAGCCTCTCCTGATGTTACAGCTGGCTATGGGCACAGGCGCTCTATTCCATTTAGGAATCCCCTTCCAGGGCTGACCACAGTCTGGCAAGGTGACAGAGGATTTACAGACATATTTGGTTTGGCCTATATTATATGACCCACTCAGAGTTTCTAAATACTTTGTATTACTTACAATTAAATAATACAAAACTCTAGATTACCAACTTATCTAGAAAAACTGAAAGAGCTGGTAACACTGTGCCTGCATTTCACGTGGCAATTAGTGCTACCTCTTTAGACAAAGTATGAGTTCTCCACATTGCCACAGTCTCCACCGTTCCCTATTGTTCCACAATACAGCCCATTTTACTGAGTAAGCTTACCTGCCTGACTCCTATGGACATCTGTGTTTGCAAAACCCTATGTAAAACTAAGTGAGTAATGTGATTTTAATTAGCTGTTTCAAGAAGCAAGCCACAAAAGTGGAACCAGGTTTGCCAGTGTTATGATGGACATGACACTCTGATTGCTACCATAGCCAGAATTCCCTTTGGAGAGAGCAGAATGAAGCAATTCCTTAAACGTGGGTCACCATGGTTTGGGACATGGGATCTCATTCACACTCTGGCCACAAGTGATTGCACCAGGAATCAGCACCTGAGCAAGACAGTCACCTATAGACTGGACAGTTGTTTACGAGGTAACTGTCACAAGATCTCTTCAAAAGATATGCCAAATACAATTGTGCCTGGCAAATCCAACAGGACCTTCCCTCTTGGTGGGGAGTTTGAGAAAGCAGCAGCACGTGAAGAGAGAAGAGCCAGGTCACTAACACAGGAAGAAAGAGGGACATTAAATGATGACAAAGGGGTCAGTTCGTCAAGAACACAATAGTCCTGTGTACGCACCTAACAACAGAGCTTCAGAGTACATGAAGGAAAAACTGATAATACTAAAAGGAGGAAAAGAAAAAAACATTTATAGTGGGAAATTAAAATACTCTTCTGTTATTCATTCATAGAATAAATAGATAAAAATCAGTAAAAATATAGAAGACTTAACCAACACTACAGATGAACTTAACTGAGATTTTTAGGACACTCTCCCCAACATCATAGAATACACATTATTTTCCGTTTGCATGGAGCATTCACCAAATAGACTATATTCTGAGCTACAGACTAAACTTTAACAAATTTAAAAGAATTAAAATCATACAAAGAACATGAATTAAATAAAAACTCAATAATAGAAGGACATCTAGAAAATCATCAAATATTTATAAAAATCCACTTCAAATTATTCCTGGGTCAAGGGTGAAATTACAAGTAAAATCAGAAAATATTTTGAATTGTATCAAAATGAAAACACAACATATTGAAATTTATAGGAAGCAAGAAAGCACTACTTAGAAGAGAACTAATAGCACCTAAACACTCATTATAAAAGAAAGGTTTATAATAAACTACCTAAGCATCCACTTTAAGAAACTAGAAAAAGAAAAGCAAACAAAATCAAAACCAAGTCAAAAGAAGAAAAGTATAAAGAGTAGAATTCAATGAAAATGAAGACAGAAAAATAGAGTAAATCAATGAAATCAAAAGCTGGTTCTCTGAGGCCAATAAATCGATAAATCTCTAACCAAATTGATCAAGAATAAAAAAGAGAAGACACAGATATGAAAGAGGGAACATAACTACAGATCTTAGAGACATTCAAAGAATAATAAAGTGATATTATAAATAACTCTATGCTAATAAATTTGGTACAGATGAAATGGACAAATTCTCTGAAAGACACAAGTACCAAAACTCACTCTGAAAGATACAGATGGCCTGAATGGCCAGCCCATGTCCATTAAACAAAATGAATTTAATTTGCATTTCAAAATCCTCTCATGAAGATAACACCAGGTCCAAATGCCTTCAATAGCAAACTCTGTCAAACATTTAATGAAAAAATAATACCAATTCTCTATATAAACTTTCCCAGAAAAGAAAAAAAGAGGGAACACTCCCCACTCATTTTATGAATCTAGCAGGACACTGATAGCAAAATTCAACCAAGATAATCCAGCAAAGAAAATTACAGATTAGCATCTCCTGTAAATATAGACAGAAAGTCCTTAGCCAAGTATTAGCAAACTGAATCCAGCAATACAAAGAAAGGATAATTAATCATGACACAAGTGATGTTTATTCCAGGAATGCAAGGTTCACTTAATATTTGAAATCAATATCACTTACCATGTGAACATACCAAAAAATAAAAAATGTACATACTCTTTTCAATAGATACAGAAAAAGTGACAAAAATCAGTATCTATTCATTATAAAAATTCTCTTCAAAATGAAAGAGTAGTGAACTTCTACGAACTGGTAACAACCATCCACCAAAAACTAGCCAGCTAATGTCATCTTTAATGGTAAAAGACAACTTTTACTTAATGGTTTGTTTTCCTCCTACGATCAGAAACAAGGCATGGATGTCTGTTTTCACCATGTCTATTCAACACGAGGTGCTAGCCATTGCAATAAGGCAAGAATAAGAAACAAAAGGCACACAGATTGGAAAGGAAAAAGTAAAATTGTACTTATTTGTAGATCACACAATCATTTACATTAAAAATTATAATGAATCTGCAAAAAAGCAACTAATTCTAATTAGCCAATTAGTTTAGCAAAGTTGCAAAATCCAAGGTCAACATACAAATATCAACTATATTTCTACATAATACCAAGGAATATTTGGAAATTAAAATTTAAAAATAAAACCACTTATAATAGTATCAAAAACACTTAGGTATAATTTTAACAAAATATCTGTAAAATCTATACAATGAAAATTACAAAACTTTCCTGAGGGAAATTTAAGGACCTAAATAAATAGAGAAACCATTGCCATTAATCAAAAGACTCACTACTATTAAGGTGTCAAGTCTCCCCTAATTCATCTACTGATTTAATATAATCTTAATCAAAATTCCAGTAAGATGTTCTGTAGAAATAGACAAACTATTTCTAAAATGTATGTGTAAAAGTGAAGATTAAAATAGCCAAATTTTGAAAAGGAAAAAAAGTTTGAGGACTTCCAATATCTGATTTAAAAACTTACTATTAAGCTAGTGTCATCAAGACAGCATGGGATTCGCAGAAGGACATACAGAGAGTTGAGAAATAGATCCACACACATATGGTCAATTGACTTCCAAAAAAGGTGTCAAGGCTGTTCAAGGGGAAAAGGATGCACTTTTCAAAAAATAATGCTGGAAAAGTTGAACCTTCATATGCAAAAATATTAACTTTACCCTTACCTTACACCTTATATAAAAGTTAACCTGAAATGGATCAAAAACTTAAATATAAGAGTAAAACTATAAAAATTTCTGGAAGGAAACATAGGGGACAGTCTCTATGACTCTGAGTTAGGAAAATATTTCTTAGGATATAAAATGCATGAACTATTAAAAAATTGATAAATGAGACTTTCAACATTAACAATTTCTTGTTTTCAAAAGACACTATCAAGAAAATAAAAATACCAGCCATAGTTTGGGAGAAAATATTTTCAAAACGCATCAAAAACTTGTGTTTATAATACATAAACAACTCTTAAAATTCAGTAAGACAGACGACCCAATTTTTAAAATGCACCATAGATAACACACAAATGAGTAATAAGAACATGAAAAGATGTTCAACTTCATTAATCAACAGGGAAATTAAAACCAAATTGACATACCACTACACATCAACTAGAATGAGTTAAATTAAAATGACTGACAATACCAAGTGTGGACAAGAATGCAGAGTAACTGGAACTCTCATACGCTTCTGTAGGGACTGCAAAGGGGTACGATCATTCGATTTCTAAAAAAGTTAGATATACCCTTAATCATACTATCCAGAATTCCAGTCCTAGATACTTATCCAAGAGATGTAAAAACATACATACACAAAAACATCTATATGCAAATATTCATAGCACTTTTATTCACAATAGCCAAAAAACTAGAAACAATTCAAATGTCCAGCAGCTTGCAAACAGATAAAACAATCGTGGCACAGCCAAACAATGGAAACTTACTCATCAACAAAAAGAAACAACTACTGACAGATGCAACATGGAGGCATTATGCTAAATGAAAGAACCCAGAAACAAAAGACTATATGCAGGAGGCACCATTAAAAAAATCCTATATTGTGGAAAAGGCAAAACTATTGAAACAGAAAACACATCAGTGGTTACTCGGGGCTGAAACTGGGTTGGCGGGGGTTGGGGTGTGTGTGCGCAGAGAATCACTGCCCAGGAGCACGAATGAACTCTTTAGGGTGATGATAATATTCGACGTCACAATTGTGGTGGTGATTACAAGACTATAAATGTTTGTCAAAACTCAACAAACTAACCTAAAAAGGACAATTTTATTGTACGTAAATTATACCTCAATAAATCTGATTTTTTTTAGTTAAAAAAAGGATGCTGGGAAGCTTGCAGAATCCCTGACATAGCTAGAGAAACAAGTTCAAGGCTAAACTTCTAGGAAAACGTCCAAAACGATGCTGTAGAACTGGCTTGATGAGAAAACTGCTGCAGCTGTCCCTGTCACCAGCCCCTAAATGCCAGAACCAGAACCTTACTGCAACTACTAATGACGTCAGGTCTCCACCAGGCCCTTGACCCCACAACACCACCATCTCCAAATACATACTCTTCTGCTGCCATCCATGCTCGGCGCAGAGCCCATTTCTCACGCTGCTCTCGTCCAAACCACGGTCTCACCTACGTGCATCTGACTGGAGAGCCCAAGCCCAAGGTGCAGAAGAGGCTAGAAATTTGCATTCTCATTTCTAACACTTGGAGGTGGACTCATAATGTGGGAATTTCTCCAAATATAGAAACACTATTCAAAATACGACGGCCAGAAGTGAACAGGACAAATGTTGACTACAGCAAACAGTCAAAGAAAACATTAAAAGTTCTTTCTCTTTCTTTTTCTTCTCCCCTATTTCTTCTAAGCCTATCTTTGTCTGTACTTCCTTACCTCATAGGCTTTTGCAAGGTAGAAAGCTGAAATTCCTGAAGACAATCTTCTTGTCTCTAGCGAAAGCCTGTGCTCACTGAGGAAACTATACTGGGGGAGAGAAGGTGAGAAGGACTCCCGAGAAGGGCATGGAAGCTGGCCAAGTTCCTGGAGAAGAAGGGACTTGTGCTCTGCCTTCCTCAGAGGCCAAGGGAAATACAGCACCTGAGAGGATGGCGGCCCATGGACACTCGGGCCCTGTCAGTGCAAGGTCCCTTGCGTTCTACAAGGCACAGACACGGCAGAGCAGTAAGACTGCGAAGGACTCTGCAGGCTCAAACGTGGGGAACGTCAGCAATTACTCCACAGAAGACCAGAGGACTCCCTGGCACGTTGGCTCTGTAAGAGACCTTGCAGTGGGGGGAGCCAGCCCAACAAAAAGGTGATACTACATTTCCTGCCATACTAGTAAGAAGAGAGTCTCAGATTTGCATTTAGCTTGATTTAAAGAAAACAGATGAAGAGACATTTCTTGCAAACTTTGGTGGGTCCTAGGAATGATAAATATAATTTTAAAATAATCTTAATGCCCCAAGGATTATATGAAGGACTTTTTTTTTTAACCTTGGCGCTTTCAAACTTCAAAACTCACTGTGTAGAGAGAGATCAGGATGTGGGGAGAAAAAACTGACAGTCTATGGGCTGTTTTTTCGGTGTTTCAGGATTGACTCTTCTTATAGGGGTAAGCCTGTAGCCAGATCAGAACTTGCAAGTGATTGGCCCTTTTCAAGAGAAAAAAAATCCAAATTCTTTGCTGTTTAGGTTTCTAAAGAACTTGAGGAGATCTAGGCTTCTAACCTAGACAATGACTAGGATGGGAAAAATGTACTTTTCTTTCCTGTCTTAGTTTTGCTTTGTTTTCTAAAGAAATTACAGAGCACTTTAGTTTATGTTTTGGTAGGCCTTTCTCACATCGTGACCCTGTAGCTGAATGCCAGTATCAGTGTGGGTGGCAGATTGAAGATTTATACTGGGAAATACTAACTAGCGTTTCCAGATGGCAAAAGGCCAGGTAAATGGCCTTTACTGTTAAATATAACCATGTTCTCTCAACTTCACCACTTGGTTAAATACAGCCCCACTTGGCTCTAATGAGCGAGCTCCATTTGTTTAATGAAGCATTCATACGATAAAAGAGGCTAAATCAACAAATGGAGTTATTTATGAACAAATAAAGCCATCTGAAACCATCAAGAAGGATGCTATATTGTGAAACCAATTAAATTCTTTTTAAAAAATGGCTCAACTGAAATAATTTATTCTTGTTAACCAATAATATCGCCTCTTTCCAAACTAAGCACTATTTTTAAACATTTCCTTGATTTTTTGTCAGTACTAGTTTAGCTTTAACTAGTTTAAAGCATTCTTCAGTGTGCACAACAAGAAAAAATAAGAGATTTGAAATGTGGAAATAGGATCAATAAAATGAAAAGGCAACCTACTGAATTGGAGAAAATATCTGGAAATCATCTCTCTGATAGGGGGTAAATATCCAAAATATGTAAAGAAATCATACAACTCAATAGCAAAAAAAAAAAAAAACCAATCTAATTAAAAAATGGGCAGAGGATCTGAATAGACATTTTTCCAAAGAAGATATATAAAAGGCCAACAGGTACATGAAAAGCTGCTCAGCATCACTAATCATTCAGGAAATGCAAATCAAAACCACATGAGATACCACCTCACACCTGTTAGAATGGCTGTCATCAAAAAGACAAGAGATAACAAGCGTTGGCTGGGATGTGGAGAAAAGGGAACCCTTGCACACTGTTGGTGGGACTGTAAACTGGTGTGGCCACCATGGAAAACAGTGTGGAAGAGCCTCAAAAATTAAAAATAGAACTAACATATGACCCAGCAATTCCGCTTCTGGAACTCTATCTGAAAGAAACAAAAACAATAGCCAAGATATGGAAACAACCTAAGTGTCCCTCGATGGATGAATGGATAAAGAAAACGTGGCATATACATAGAGTGGAACATTATTCAGCCATAAAAAAGAAGGAAATCTTGCAATTTGTGACAACATAGATGGACATTCAGAGCATTATGCTAACTGAAATAAGTCAGACGGAAAAAGATAAATGCCATATGATCTCACTTATATGTGGATCTAAAAAAACCCAAAAAATAAAAAACCAAGCTCACGGATACAGAGAGAACAGATTGGTGGTTGCCTAAGGTGGGGGTTGGGGGTGGATGAAAGGGGTGAAGGGGGTCATAAAGTACAAACTTCTAGCTATGAAATGAGTAAGTCATGAGGATGTAATGGATGTCACGGTAACTAGAGTTAATAATACCATAGATCTGAAAGTAGCTGGGAGAGTGGATCTTGAAAGCTCACCTCACAAGAAAAAAAATGTTTGTAATTATGTATGTGGTGGATGTTAACCGACTTTCTGTGGTGATCATTTTGCAATATATACAAATAATCAAATCATTACACTGTATACCTGGAACAAATACAATGTCAATTGTACTTCAATTTAAAAAATGTGGAAATAGGGAGTTAATGGTTATCTATCCTGTTAGAAGCTCTTAGAAATCCAAGAAGGCAGACAGAAGCAAGATGGTGTCATAATTATGTACTGACACAATGTGTCCAAATACCTTCCCCGATCTTCAAGGCCCCCCTTCATCCGGCCTCTGCCTGTCTTTCTAGCCAGTCTTACAGCACTTTCTCCCACAGCGGGCTTCTCCAGGTCCAGGAATACACTGGGCTCTCCTGGATTTGTATGGTCTCTTTGCTTAGGTTGAAATACTCTCCTCTGGCACGCACGCGCACACACACACACCACACACACACACACTCCCCATCCTTCTAATTCCCACCTATCCTTCAGATCTTAAAATTTCCCTGATCCAGAACAGGTTACAATTCTCCCTTAAATGCTTCCCACAGCACCCTGTAATTCCTTGAAACTGTGCTAAGCCTCTAAATTCTCTTAGCATAGGTCTTTCTCACCAGATTCTAAGTAGCAACTACATGCCCAGGTCCCAGCACACACTGACCATAATACAGTGAATGTCCAATGTGTACTTGATAAGATTCATCCAGAACTATGCGCCAAGTACTCTTGTCGGCACTTTATACAGGCTTAGTAACAAACATGACTGGGAGGTGATAACGGCTATTAATCATATTTTACACATGAGGACACTGGGGCCCAGAGATGTTAAAAAAACTTCCCAGACAGAACAGGAATCCAAATCAATGTCTGGTCTGACTCTAGGGGCTTCCCAAGCCTCCTCCATACGGCCTCCCAGAATAGAGAAAAGAGCACAGACTCAGAATGCAGGTGCGGCTCCTTCCTAGCTGTGTGACCTTGGGCACGTTACCAAAACTCTTGGAGCCTTAGTATTTTTGCCTTTTTAATAAAAGGGATAAAAATATCTACCACATGAGAAGTGTATGTTAAAGGGCCTGAGATAAAGGAGGTTCTTAATAAATCATAACTGAATCTGATCTCAGGAAAAAAACCCAAAGCAGTAATAAGCAGAAAGAAAGTGGTACGTGTGTATTCACCTCCATTCATGTAACTGTCCCAGAGATGAAACTTCTCAAGAAAGTTATGGTCATACACTTATTTTGACACATACCCATAGCTCTGATTTCTTAATGATTAAGAGCTAGGTGAAGTTACGCTTCAGCATATGTTTCAGCAAAGAGAAAACTTTTTTTCGTCTATGAGTTTGTACATATTCACACCCTCCACTCCCTGAGTAAAAGGCCAAAAGACTAAGTACTTTCCCATGACAAAGCAGGAGAGAAATTCCAAAATAAAATGCGAAGTAAAAATATAAAAGAAACATTAGGAAACAAATAACCAGCAGGAAATAAGAGGATAAATGTAAATGAAACCAAAGAGAGTGCAGGAAGAATCAACAAGAAAAGAATGGGGACGATAATGGGGATAGAGGACCCTGTATTGTTGACAGCGTCTGATCCACCGATTAATGTTATTTCTAAGCAGATTAACCAAATCCCAACTGTTCTACATCAGGTCCTTTCTCTAAGCTTTTCCTCCCTCCTATCAGCAAATAAAGAATAAATAAAAATTTTAAACAGACAAATAGAAGAAAAAAAATCCCATCCACTGAAAACAGAAATGTCTCGAGTTGATTCACCCGAATGTGCCTATCCTGAAGTGATAAAGCTGAAAAGCAAAATAAAAAGAGGAGAATTTCTCTGTATAATTTTTCAAACAGAGCATCAAGCCATCCTCCCTTCAGCAACAGGTGGTGAGCATCACGTGAGTGGGAGGGCGTAAAGAGATGGGGTGGGGGACTCTTATTTCTGTCCCAGATGCAGGAAGAACTTTAACCTTCTGACGCTTTTCCTTATCATAACCTTCTCCATAGCAACCAAAGAACTGCAGTGGCAAGAAATAGATGAGAAGATAAAAAATACACATATTATGCTATATACACACACGCACTGATATATAAATCCTGCAAAACTGCTGAACTCAGTAATGGTTTTATAAAAAATCTCATATTCCTCTGAAATCTCGTATGGCTGTGGAAGACTAACCACTAAAAGCCAGAATTAAGCTGGTATAGTATACTTGTTATTTTTCTGCAGCATTTATATTTGTAACATATTTATAGCACTTTATAACAGATTTAATCTCTAAGATGAGCCTATTTTACTAAAAAGAAAAAAAACCTTTTGAGGTGTAACAGATATCCCAACGTTTGGTCCAGAAGAACAGGCTTTTTTACTTCCCCTCCTATTCCTAAATAACTAAGACTGTTAAAGCAGTTGCAGTATAAGACTGTGATTTTGTGTCCGTTGCACATTATACTGCTGGTGAAAAGTTTAAAACTCGGAAGGGTCACCCCCCTGACTCCCAATAAGGAATTCTATGCCAGGTAAAAGCAGGAAAGGACTACACTAGTCACTTGTTGGGAACCACGTGCCCGTTTGCAGCCACTGGTCCCCTATTTTGGCTTAATTTTGATGTTCAGCTGCAGGATTAACAAATGCACAGAAAACATTCAATTTCAGCACGAAGAGGTCCTGCAACCAGGCAAGAACGGGGAAGCATGATTTCATCAGAAAAAGCACAACGCCCCCACAGCCCCACTATGTAGAAAGAAAAAACTCTTAGGGTTGAGATGGCCAAGACAACAATAGACGAATGAGTATTCCCCTTCAAGACCTCCTCTTTCGATCTCAGTGCTTCCGTTCCTAACCTCCGGGTGCCCAGGGACCAGCTCCGAAGGTGCTAACTCCCTGTGAGGGCCTCCACTAGCATCCAGAAGGCCTCCCTGCTGGGGGACTGAGATGCTCACCTAGGTTCTCTCATTTATTACTGGCTCAGCGCTTATAGCTATCCGGTAATTTGAATGTCACAAGAAGATAAACTTTTGTGGCTCCCTTTATTAAACACAGGCAATGAAGGACACGGATACAACGGGTTAAGTGGAGGAAGCACGTGGAGAAAATATGTTGATGACAGGTATGTTACTAATAGTTTAATAAGAAAGAACGGACCTAATTCTTTTCGGGAATGGGAGGGGAACTGAGGCCAGAGCTCTGGTGTGTGTGTGGTGGGCGGGGGCGAGGGGGCAGGAGAGGAGGAGGAGGCAGGGGCTGGGGAGCACTGAGGAGTCACCCTCGGTGCTTCCACCCCAGCCCAGAGGCTCACATGGGCCCAGGCCGATGGAATTTTACACTGATTAATTCGGGCAGCCAACCAATGCTGGGCACAGGTAAGGGTGCAAACAGCAGAGACACAGCTTCGACCCCCACGGAACCCACAGCCTAGTGGAGATTCAGCTGTGAATCCATCAGATGCATGCTGATAAATGTTATGCAGAAGATGTGCACGTTTATTTCTCTTTTCTCAGGATGAGGTACTTTCGATGGTGTGGTTTGCTTATAATTTCTCTAATAAATATGGCTACCTCTGGAACCACTGGCCTGTTAACCAACTGCTGAGTTCTCAGGTGAAAGGACAATATAACACGGAACCAAGGCTAGCGAGTGGTCTGTGACTGACACACAAGGGCCCAGGGGGTGAAGTGCAGGGGGCAACTCCTCCCTGGAGTCCCGAGGCTCTGTGCTCTGAGGTGTGGAGTCTGTGGGCTCCCACTCTGCTGATCCAGCCCTTCCAGAGCTGCCTCAGGTCCAGAGAAAATTTCAGTTGAATTCTGATCAAACTGATCTTCAGAGGAAGCCCAGACAGGCTGGTGGTGGGATGTTTTCTCTGGCATGAGAAAAAAAATGATCGTGAACTGAAGACACCAAGCAGGACAGATAGAACTTTCTGCACAGATGCCACTTCTCTGCAAAAATTTAACTGCTCCCTGCGAGAGGCTGGCTGGTGGTGTGAAAGTGAAACCTACCCAGCTCCACCGTAGTCACAGTGGGAAAAGCCGCGTACAATAACATCTGTGCTTCCACCAACGTTTGAGTTAAAGACATCGAAAACTGTAAAGTGCTATCAGATCTAAGGTACCACAACTACTTATACAATATTAACAACACGTTCTTTCCACACGATTTTTGAAGGTCTTCTCTACTTCTCTCCCCTCCCCAAACACCCTCCACCCTGTTGGAGACTAGAAGCAGTAGCAGCCCTAGACTCCGGCTACTTTTCCTTGCATAGCGCACACCATCTTATGTCCTGAACCCAAGAAGGCCACTCCCTCCCGCGCCCTAGGAGCTAGAGAGATAGTCTTATAACATTCCAATTTAATCTTTCAGACAATTCCATGGCTCTTCAAAGTTGTCTGTGGTTTTCGGAGTCAGCCAGACAAAAAGCAACCACGAGGTACAAAATGGCTTAATTAACAATCAGAGGAGCCTCCAACAAACGTACAATATGAGTACGATCTCAGAATTTGGAGATACAATCAATTACCCAGGTTGGATACCAACAAAAGAACAGTATTAATAAAGTTTTGTGACGAAAGTTGCTGTTGAGCTGAAGATTACGAGAACAGTAAGACTACCACATTATCTACAGTTTTCAAAGGGTTAAGCATTTTTTTTATGACACGAAAGGAGAAATGAGAGGTCACAGGTCCGTCCTTCTCAACCCAGTTTCCTAAAGAGGATGTGAGATATCCTCAGAGTAACAATCTGCTTCCCTCAACCCACTTCTCCCCTAGAAGCCAGACTCCAGTGGGGACCATCACTTCATCTTCTACAGAAGTGATCTATAAAGAGGAAAATGACATTGAGGCCAGAGGTCTAAACAATCCACAAATGGAGTAATCTACTCCTCAATTGTGAGGCATCTCCTATAGCCTTTATGATCACTCTAACACTACATCTCAAGATGTGTGTGCATGTGTTGGTGTGTGTGTGTATGCATAAAACACTAAGAATAAACAGAAATACCTGGGGAATGAGAGTTGAATCAGATAAGCAGCTCAATTTAAAATCCACTGATGGGGCTGGCCCAGTGGCATAGTGGTTAAGTTTGCACGCTCTGCCTCGGCGGCCCAGGATTCATGGGTTTGGATTCCGGGTGCGGATCTACACACCACTGGTAAAGCCATGCTGTGGCAGCATCCCACAGGCAAAATGGAGGAAGATTGGCACAGATGTTAACTTAGGGCCAATCTTCCTCATCAAAAAAAAATAATAATAAAATAAAATTCATTAGTTGTTCTACTTAATCATTCCCATCTTTCAATCATTTCCTATTTTTTAATTAGGAGCTGACAGGAGTAGCCTTCTTTAGATGCTCAGACACTGGTATCTAGTGGCAAGCGCTGTTAGACTGTATCTGTGCTGGCTCTGTAACTGAGATGGGAGTATGGTCTGAAAAAAACACAACTAACTCGGGCAATATACATGAGTTTTGACAAAAACAAAAGCGATACCCTCCAATGGTCAGGTGGTACATGGAGTGAGTTAGCTTTTAAACAAACAGGGGTCTAGAATTGTTTCGTTTCTCAGTTTAACAGACTAGAGCTTAAAGAAAAACAGCATTTAAACTATACAGAGTCTTTCAATCTTACTTTATTTGTAAGTTTTCATTTTCCAGTTGCATTTAGCTTAGGTACCTTGCAATCAGCGTTTCCACCTCCAGTGAGTTTCCTATTCCTAAGCGTATCAGTTACCCAACTGTGTTCAGAAATCAAGTCAGCACCCAGACGGCATCTCCATTGTTGCTCTCCTGCTCCACTTTCAGTAAACGTCTCTTTGCAAGTATTTATTTTGGATGGTTTTATGTTCCACCCTTCAGATTCCCTATAGAGCTTACAGATTCTTTCAGTTTTCGTGTTAAAATAAAGGTTTATGGTAAATCTTAGACATCAGATGTCATTTTAGTGTTTGGGTTTTTTTATTATTATTTGAAGCTTTTCAGAATGTTGAAAGTGACCTTATATATCATCTAATCCAATCCCTCTGTTTCATAAATGAAAAAAACTTACCCCCTTAACTGGGAAGTCATTGTCTGAAATCACAGTTAGTGTCAGTCCTTAATTCCGAACTGACTATGATTTCCACTGTATTGGATTTGTTGCACCAAGGACAGAAACTCAAATATCCACGAACAAATCTCAAGTATTTATGAATAGGAAGTCTGAAATTTCTGCTTCTTTCTATCTTTGTCACTGTTACTTATTCCATTACTCACTTGGACATTTACCGAGTAGTGGATGATGGAGAGAAAGAAAACGACTCTGAAATTCATCCATTCAAATAATTTCTAGAACTTAATTGTTTTAAAGTTTTTGGATGAAAACAGGTTGAAATTATTGAGGAAAAACTGCAATTGGTGTTTTAAATAATTTCAATCATCTATGTTTCATGTCTCCTCACCTTCTAATATATTAGGCCATAATCACCATGAAAACTCAATAAATGTTCTCTAAATTGGAAAATTAAACATTGGTGTTTCTGCATGAGCTCAAACTAAATAGAAATAGAGTTTGTTTCAAAATAGAGTTTTGAAAACTTACTCTGTCATAGGAAAATACTTAAAAGATATTTGACTACAACTATTGCCAGGATATCCTACTTATGATAATCTGATTGCACTGCAGTAAAAAAAAACTCAAATATATTTTTAAAAAGTTAGTGAAATGTTGTGAGAATTTAATTAGATAAAAATGTAAAGCATAAAATATACAAGTCACGTACCATAGCTTGTATACATACACTATCCAACTGAAGCTGGTAACATTAAGTATAAGTTCTGCAGAAAACCTACAAGTAACTCAACCGCTATTTAATAATTAGAAATAAAAGTATGATCATAGTTATAGTTCTAGATTACATAAAAGAAGCAAAGAATAATGTACTGTTAAGGCAAAGCATATCAATGAATAAGGCTGATGATATTATTGAAATGGTTAGGATAAGAAAGTTCCCACTAAATACTAATAAAAAGTATATTTTAATTTCTACTACAGCCACAAAAAAACTAAATGGTACCATACTATCCCTCCAATTGTGTATAAATAAGTAAAAAACTGAGCAAAATATATGAAGCAATTGTTTACAGAAGCTGGAAAAGAAGCATACAGGACGGTAATGAGGTGGTCCCCATGATCATCCCAGCCTTCTGCCTTGAGCAAGTTCCAGACTTAGTGTAGACAGGTGGAAGCAAAGCAGAGCACAGCACATGCACTAAGCTGAGAAGCAGAGGTTCAACCTTGGGGCTACTGAGGTGCATGGACTCTATGGAGTAGCTTACCAGAGTAGGAGCTGTAAAAAGAAAGAGCTCCAGATATCTATACAGACTTCCCCTTAAGTCCTTGGCTGAAGACTTAGCTGCATATGCAAAAGGCATGATTCTATGCAGCTCAACAGAGAAGACTATTGGGAAGCTGAACAGAGATACTGCAAGTTGAGACATTGCAGAGGGTCACGGGCTCGGGGCCTACAAGAGCCTCTAATTCCAGGAGATCTCAGTATCTAGTGGCAAAGCATGGAGCCAAGAGGGCAGTTCAGCGCACAAAACTTGTGCTGATTACGGGTGGGTGGTCCAGAGATTCAAGGAGGTTTGCTAAAGCCTCCGTAGTAAATGAGTCTTGGGGCGGGAAGAGGGGCACTAATGGGAGTGCCATTGTATTGCAATTTGGACAGATTCTAGAGCCTTTTGCTGTGGGGAGTCCCATTCAAGATGGGCTGGTTTGCAAATAATGGCATAAACTGGCTTAAGGAAAATTCATTAATGACAAATATGTTGTCTCCAAAACCCAAAGAGATCTGAAAGATGTTGAGCCTATTTTAACATTTGTGGGTGCTGAACAGGCCATCAGCTATTTCTTGACAGTGTCAGGGATGGAGTGGGTCTCAGCTTACCAAACAATTTTCAGGAATTTAACAAAAGTAGTAGGGCCCTCCACTATGTGTGGGACAAGGGCTCATGTCCTTTGCAAATATTAGTATCCTGAATGAGTGTGTTAAAGGACTCTCCCTGGAGGAGACTGTCATCAGTGTGATGTCATATTTGTGCTTCTGGAGAAAGCCGGATGTGGTTAAGATCTTACCTGCCAAGACTGTATAGAATAATAGGGCTATTAAGGTGCCACAAGGACAGCTAGGTAGAGGTGTACTGTGTCCCTTCAAAGATGAAGGCAAACTGCAGCTGAGAGGCTGCTGAAATAGGCTCTGAGCAGAACATATTAGCCAAATCTATGATTGCAAAGTACTATCCAGTAGCTGATTAGATGGAATCAGTAATTTCAATAATTCTGGGAATGGCGGCCTTAATGGGTAGGATCATGGCATAAAGGTTATGGTAATCCACTGTGAGGCACCATTCATTCTTTCTAAGTTCAGGAACAGGTCAAATTGTGCTGTTAAATGGAGAAATAGAAGGAATAATCACCTTTTCTCTGATGACTCTCATTGAGACAGGAATGGAAGTAGAGATTTGCTCAGGGAAAACAGATAATTCCCCAAGACACATATAATAAGAAACCATAGTGCATACACTGGATCCCTCTGTGTTCTATGCTTTCTCTGTTAAGGAGTAACACATGGACCCTATTATTAATGGCAATAGCCATATAATTCCATCTACTAACGTAAATAGCTCTATGGGATCTGATCTGTTGTATCACCCCACCACCAGCTCATGCTTCCTCCAGTGAAGTTTTAACATCCTGAAAATTCTTCAAATCACCATTAAACAATTAAAAGTGTGCTATTTCCCATTATATGATGAAGCATTATTCCAGCAATAGCAAGAATTGATTGCCACCACGAGACACAGCATTGTTAGGACACAGTAAAAGAACTTCTAAGGCAATATACATTTTATAGAGAATATGTAAAGGTTAAAGTTTCTCACTGACGTACTTTTCTTAATGGGGAAAAAATACACACATGCTAACACATATATACCCCAACTCAATTTTTCCTTCATGCCTAGAAAGGCACTAATAATGTATCCCATGAAATTCAAGGGGGAAACCACCCTTTCTATTCCCCTATAGAATTTTCTCAAACTGGAGATTCTCCTAGCGCCAGAAGCCTACAGTCACCAAACAAAAAGCTGTTAAAAAAAAAAAAAACTTCAAAAACAAACTTAGAAGCTGCTGCTAGGGAGTGGATTACCAGCTGTGGTGTACAATCACACAGGAAACAACTCCCAACCCATGCTGTGTACTGGTGTCTACTGCCTCAGGCCTGGCCATTTCACCGAGGGATACTTCAGTTGGTAGAGAGTAATGAGTGAGTATTTTTATAAACCACGACATCAAGTCTATCTGATAGAATTTTCTGTAACGATGGAAATGTCCTATATCTGCACTATCCAATATGGTAGCCACTAGCCACACGTGGCTGTTGAGCACCTGAACTGTAGCTGGTGTGACTGAGGAATTGAATTTTAGTTTTAATTAAATTTAAATATCCACATGTGGCTAATAGCTAGCATACTGGATAGCACAGTTTTAGCTTCTTAGTCTTTTTATACAGCTAAACTATTTATCATGTATGTATCCCCCATACCAGGGATTGCAAACTGGTGATCCATGGACAAAACTTGGCTGACAAATGAGTTTGGTTTGGTGATCATGGCAATTTTGCTTTTAGTGTAAATTAAATACTTCTAGACAGGGTACTCCCCCAGTTGGCCACTACATCTGACATTTCTTGAGTCTAAGTTCTTCACACATATTAGCCCAATCTTTACAA
The DNA here is from genome assembly GCF_041296235.1 of Equus asinus. NCBI lineage: Eukaryota > Metazoa > Chordata > Mammalia > Perissodactyla > Equidae > Equus > Equus asinus. The sequence continues at coordinate 20,345,687 of NC_091794.1, forward strand.
CCTTTATGTTAGATAGGCACTATTATTATATGCTATTATCCCTATTTCACAAATAAGAAAAGTGTGACAGAGAGGGATTAATTTGTCAACTGACTGCTAATAAATGACGAAGCCAAATTTTGAATACAAGAAGTTTGATTCCAGAGTCCATCCATGTTCTTAACCACCATGATTTCCACTCCTCGCAGGCTAGCTTATTTCTTCTAATCACTGCTCGTTTCACAAGCAACATATTCCAAACATAATTTTTCAAAGCAATTACTAGTCCCCACTTCACCCTGTTTTAAGGAGTAAAAGTAACTTCTATTCTGAAATAACAGCCAATTGCTAGCAGAGGCTTCAGTGGAAAGTGCCTTGTTTGCAGGCTAAAGTAACGGACCAGCTGATTTTGCTACTGACTTGAGCGGGGGTCACATAACCAGCATCCCTTTCTTTACCTCCAAGAAACCACATCACCCTCCGAATTTCCTCATCTTTCCTACTTTCTCTGGGCTACTGAGCCTTTGACACATTTCCGATTTGGTTAGGAAGACATTAGCAAAATGAGCGAGCTTTACAGCAGCTGCACAGCCCTCCTGCTAAAATCAAAGGGGCTAAAATCCAAAAGTAGAAATTCAGAAGAAAAAAGAAATTCTAAACTTAACACTGCTTATTCTAGGATCACTTGTAAATCACCTCTTTCCTTGTATTTCTCAGAGTCACAGACATTACCGAAGAGCTCTCTATAATATTCACAGGAGATGGGACTTTTAAAAAATTCAAAGTCTCATTGAAGGAAGAGTTAAAGTTCACAATTAAACTTGCCAATGATGGATGCCATTGTTGTTCTTTTATAAAGAAAGAAGAGAAATAAATCAAAGTTAACAAATGGGGCAGTGAACCAGAATCCACAAACCACCACAATTACCATCACTGTGACCATCATTCATGCTTTAGAGAGAAAAGCAAGGGGGAACACAGGCATATTCTGTGACTAAGTTTGTAGTTTAATTTTTCCCTTTCCTTACTTTATCCCAATGTACTCAGAGATGACTTATTTGAGGACTCTGCCCAGGAGTCTTGCAGTCATGCATTTCATTAGTCTCCAACTTTCCCTAGTCAGTAGAAAAAAACAAGGATGATGCTATAAGTAGCAAGATAAAGAAAATTATTACAAAGGGATACATGCATATTCACTATGGGAACATCAAGAAATATAAACACTGGATAGTTACAATTCATTCCAGTGCTTCTGCCACTGGAATGAATTCAAAAATGAAGGATTAGATTCAACAGCAGTGAGTAAAAAGCTGAGATAATGACAAGGTCAGCCAGTGACCTGAAGGATTAATAAGTATATTTTATAGGAGATGTTCTTCAACACTTTATCATCATCAAAGGCATTATAACAATAATAAAACAAAACAGAAGTACAGATGGACTGAGAACAGACATTTATTCAGGGCGAGTTTTGTCCTTAGCATTGAGTTAAGCATTGTGAGGAACACAAAAGCAGCAAATGAGATCCCCTACATTCATAGGAGTCATCATCCCATTTCATACTTGCCAAGTGCTAACTCCCCTCCTTCCTCCCAGCAGTAATTTTACTTCTGCTACAGAGGCACCTGCAAAATATGTGTGGGGAAGAGAAGGCCATTTTACCAAAAAATAAAGTTGGACAGGCAGATTCCACTCAAGACCGCACTTTGGAGGTACATTCAGATTAGGCAAAAAGTAAGGACAAGCTACCTGCCCTCCAACAGGTATGGGAGATTTTTCTTTCATTAAACAGGGAGTCAATTTTGATGTTCCTATCATGAAGGGAACAGGTCTCTGCATAGAGAAGATCCAAGCCCCCCAGTAAGATTCCTGATTCGAAATATATATGCTGCTGGACGCCAGCAAAGGAAGAGACTGACATGGCTTGACTCAAAAGGGAAAGACTGCAAACCATCTGAGTCTTGACAGGGAGAAGAATAATTAAACAGCAAGGAGGTAGGTCCACACTCCAGACAGAGGAAACAGCAACGAATTCCTCAGAGCAACACGTCAACAGTTACTCCTGATGGAACAATAGGTAAGGAATAACATCCCAGGATAATGTGACCCTGCCCAAGAAGCGACCAGCAAAGCCATTCTTAGCTGGTTGGCCCTGTTGAATTCACAGAAGAGTAACTGCTATGAGTATTGAGAGGCCTCCCCTCAAAGAGAACAGACAGACAAGAGGCGTCGCAAATTTTTAGGACAAGTTATGTATAGTCTGAGGAAGTCTTGATTAGATAGACGCAACAGCTGTGTGTGTTTATGTATGTGTGCATGTGTGTGCACCTGCACAAGTGCAAGTGGGTGTTTTAATTGTTGCTGTTGTTAAGAAATGACAAATGTGCAGAATGCAAAGGTTATATCCACGTAATACAGCTTGGCCTCAGTCAAGGCTCCCAAAAGATCATGGACATTAAAACTATTATCTAGTATATTGGAAACGTTCCTATTATCTGGCCCAGTAACACCATTTCAAGGAATGTATCCCAAGGAAACAATCAAAGATGCAAGACTGACAAAGAAATATGTATATTACAGGCTTACTTAAATGGTGAAATTTTTAAAAAGCCTAGATTTACAGTAATAGAGAAATTGTTCATCAACAAACTATTGTACAGACATTTTTTTAACGTTTTTTAAAATCAATATGAAACAGGAAAAATGATCATGGTATAAAATAGGTGACAAAAAGCAGGATATAAAATTCTATAAAAAGTACTGTATCAAATATGTAGACGTGCAGTGTGTACTATAAGGCTGTGCAACAACGTATATTTACCCAAGAAAAAACTTAGCTTTTGCTGTTTGATTAATTTCTTATTCTTTAATAGCATTTGTTTCTCCTACTATAAAGTATACAGTTTATTTCAGACAACTGAGGGGGAAAAAAAGAGAAAAAACCACCTGAATGTCACTACTCAGAGATCAATACTGTTGGTGTACATATTTCTGATCTTTTTCTCACGCATTTATTATACGACTCCTATTATCACACAGTGAGGCTATAGATCTATTTTTGGCAGGGGTTACTTTTTGTGGTAAAATATTATAAATTTATTTTTGCAACTTTCAGCTGTGCAAAGAAAATGCAGCCGTTCCTTTGTACAGCTGACTTAGGCATCTGTAGGAGCCCCATTCTAGTGGAAAGTGGGACGACAGGCTCGCTAATCAGCAATACTTCAATCTTTTCCAGTTTAAACAATCCTTCAGCTTAAATATTTATCTACTCAAAATCTGACTTGCCAAAACTGCTGGTTTCAACGGTCCCCTTCGGAGGACTCAGTGTCTTTAGCACTGTTTCAGAGTTCTACGCCACCCCTTCCCTCAGCCTGGAAGGCTAAAGGAGACAACATACAAGGGGGCTCATAAGATCCTTCTGGCAGGGGGCGTAGAGGGCCTTGGTCCAGGTGATGCCCCTGGACATCACGCTGCTGTCAGCTACAGGATGGCGCTCTTCCTTGGACTGGTTCCTGCTGAAACGTGGCTGGTCCTGGGCTTTTGTGGAAAGACTTGCTGGCACTCACTCTGGGGCCTGGGGGCCCAGACAGCGGGCTCCGGTCACGACGCTCTGCACAGAGACCTCTTGACTCGAACTCCAGGCTTCCGCAGGACCCAGGCTCTTTCACACTCCCACACCATATTCATTTCTCAAGACTCACAGCTCTGTGCACCAGAAAAAGGGTGAATTTTACTGTATATAAGTTATACCTCAAAAAAAAAACCTACTTTTTTAAAGCAGCAAAGGGAAATTTGCCAAAAATGTTCACATTAGCAAAAAGAAAAATCTCAAAATTAATGAATTAACCATACAATGAAGGTCAGGAAAACAATAACAAAATAAATTCCAAAGAACACAGAGAAACGGAGTTTTAGAAAATGATTCTAAGGCTTCTGGCTTGAGGTAAATGTGTGAATGGTGGGATCCGGTGACATTCTGACGCCCAGGAGCCAGTCTGAGGACGCTGAGGGGCACTGTTTGCAGCCAATTTCAAAGTATTAATAAAGCTGACTAAAAGTCAGTTTGCTTCTTATTGTCACCAGGAACCAGCAATTCTAAACAATGTCACTGATAAGTTACTCCCTGAAAAAATGTGTTGTTCTAAGTTCTAAACAATTGCCACGGTTCCTGTTAATACAACTGTTAAATAACTGTTAATTACATTACTGTTGGTAATATAATATACATGTAAACTTTGAATTAGCACATTTTTATTACTTATCCTTTAATAAACACTGTATTCCACGTGGACGTTACTTCACAGAAATCGCTACTTTTATGGGATTTCCACGTATGTGATGATATGGCCTGGCCTCTGATACATGTCTGTCTGAAAGAACTGGAGCTCACTTCGGGCACAATTCCTGTCTCCAATCCACATACACCTCCAACTACGTAAGCCTGTGCTTGCAGAGCAGGGAGTAGATTCTAAGTAACAATGGTTAGCACAGTGACTGCAACAGAAGAAACACAACTTGAGTTATTTCCATTCTGTCCTTCTACCTGCAAATCATTCTCTGAACCTTGCAGAGTTCACTCTTGTGTTTCTTCACATTTACCTCTCTTGTTTCAACTATTATATCAATATAATCAGATTACTATAATTTACAAGTTTTCCTTTTTGTATACTAATGTTTATTTTGTTACTGGCACGATTATGTGTATGAGTACACAAATTTCAACACGGAAAACTTTCTGTCCATTATTATTCTTTCATTTCACGATTATTATTGAAAATAATTTTGTCATATAGAAAAGGAGGGTGTTAAAAAATAATCTATTGAGCAGGACCTAGCAGTCCAGGGGTTAAGTTCAGTGCACTCCACTTCGGCAACCCAGGTTCGGTTCCCAGGCCTGGACCTACCACTTCTTGTCCGTCAGTGGCCATGCTGTGGTGTCATCCCATGTACAAAACAGAGGAAGACTGGCACAGATGTTAGCTCAGGGTGAATCTTCCTCAGGAAAAAAAAAAAAATCTATTCTGGTTATCAAGTACTCTGGGTAGGCCATAGATGGGATCATTTACTAAAATAGGAAATACAGCTGGAGGAAGTATTCAGGGGAAAATTATTTGGAGTTCAATTTTAGACACTGAGTTTAAAGGTTCTGGGGGACAAACAGATGAAAATGCCCAGTAGGTAGCTAGAAATACAAGCAAAGAGCAAGATTCAGAACTCACAGACAAACCGACAGGCCACTGAAGTCATGAAACTGAAAAAAAAATCATTCAAGAAAAAGATAAAAATAAAAGCCAGCCCTTCATGGCACCCCCACTCCGGGGTGGGCTGAGGAAGGAGAAGTATGGAAAGGAAACAAGAATGTACGACTGGAGGACTGAGCCAAGTACCTGGAGGAAAAGGAGTCATCACAGGCCTAAAAAGCTATAAAATCAGTTTGTATGTTTAAGTCAACTTATCATGAAACCTGCAAGCCAACCCCACTGGATTTGGCCATCAGGGGGTCTTTGGTGGTCTTTACAAAAGAAGTTCCCAAAGGGGAGTAGATCTGGCCATTTTGCTGAGACATAGGACTGCAGAATTAGAAGCCCGCACTCCCAACCCTGGGGGAGCCAGAGAGGGATGCCCTGGGCTTCGGTGACCTACAGAAGGGGTCCCTGAACCACACGCATCAGGACTGTCTGAGGAATTGATTAAAATGCTCATTCCAGGACCCTACTTCAGATACTCGAGTCAGAATCACAGGCGGCAGAAACTCAAGACTAGGTGTCTTTAATAAGCTCCCCAGGTAACTCCTATGCATGCTAAAATCTGAGGATCACCAGACTACATGCTCTTCGCCGTCCATCCGACCTGACATGGGATAGTTCAATTGTTTGTCTCTCTGGAAACAGTGCTAAAGCAATGATCACTAAAATCCACCCAGAAGATAGAAAGTACTTGATAAACGTACAATAATCAGAAGTACTCAGGGCAGAAATAATACTTTTGCTTTTCATTTACATCAATCCATTTCAATTATGTGGTGCCACCATTCTGATGAGGGTTGAGAAGTGCTACAGCCGTGGGGGAGAGTTGCGTTCATGGGTAGCTAGGAGACCATGCAGATGGAGGTTGTGGGCCAGGGGAACTATGCAAAACCAGAATGAAAAAGGAAAAGTTCTGTTTGGTGGTCCCAGGGTGCTAAACAGAAGTCATGCAACCTAAGAGCACCAGATTACTAAATCGGATGCGCTCAAAAGATATTCTGCGTTATTATCTTTCTTTTGGTTTTGGGGGAAAAAAACAATATTTCTATTTATTTATATATAGAAATAGAGAGTCAATGTTTTTATCTATGTATAGAGACAGAGAATCAATGTTTTTCTCCTTAGGGAAACTGCAATTTTAATTAATATTCCCTAATTGGTATTGATTTTAATTGACCGATGACAGTCTTGTGATGGGCCTCTTGGCCAAGCTTCCTGGGTCAGGAGCACAATGAGCTCCATTATGCACAGAACCCTTTTGTTTTCAGTGGTCTCCAACTAGGCAATGCTGTTCAGGCTCAGAATATTGGAGCCAGAAAGATCCTGGAGATCCATCTAGTTCAGCCTTGTGCACATTGTTTTATAAAATCATTCCAGCACCTCCCCATCCCTCGCCCCACAAAGGCTAAAGGATCTGTTCATTTCGCTTGAGTCCTTGTTATTTCCTCTTACAGTATTCCATGCATTAGATGAGCTTGGGAAAGATGTCTTAGAGCGTCATGACATTCCGGGTCTGCAAATTTGCTTTGCAGACTTTTCAGTAAAATAGCAAGTAAGTGGAAAAGAAGTCAGAAAGTTGACGAGTTTTGTCCACGATTGTGTTTTAACCACAGCGTCTCATAGGATAGTTAACATACACGTGGATAATGAGTGCAATTCAGAGGATGAGCTGACAAATGGGCAGAACTACAGAGGAGAGGAAGGGGTCAGGGTAGAAGACTTCCCAACCTGTCACAGGCTGAGAAGAGGGTTGAAAACATCAGCTTAAGGTAAGTACACACAGGACAGCAAATACACTTGCAGGGGAAGGGAGGAGGTACGAATGGAAAGAAGGGAGGTCATTTTATACTTCTAATTATTAGGTTGTTTTTTCAGACTTTGAGCATATGGGCTCATTAATAGGTAATCTAACCTATTTTAACTCCAAATAAGAACTCTTCTAAGCCATCTCATGCAAATAAAAATTTTATCCCATTTATGAGGGCTTATTGAAGAGAAGATTATACAAACTCATTCTCCTGTTTGAAACCCTTGTAGGACAGGTCTCCTTACAGTCCACTCAGATCTCTCATACTAGCGTGTGAAGCCTGCATCTGTTTTGTGTCCCAAATCCCATAGCTCACAGCTAGCTTCAGAAAATGGTAACAATAGTTTACACGGTTCAGGTTGGCAGTAAACTGTCCCTTGACTTTTTTCCCTTACCAACAAACCCAATTTGTCATAAACTTTATTATTTTTTTTTTACAATTTCCATGTACACTATGCACAAGGAACTCTTCCTCTTTTCAGAGAGGTTACGTGCCTTGCCCAGAGCTGGCAACAATTCAAGGGCTAGGCCACAACCAGATCTTAGATTCAAATCCTGAATGTTTTTCCTGGTCACAGAATCATTTGAAAATCTGATGAAACTCATGGACCAATCCTCTTCCCAGAAAAGTACACACATAAATATATTTTGGCGTACACTTTTAGAGAATGTCAATACCCCAAGTTAGGAGCCTCCAACATAGAGGAATCAGTGTATCTTCTTGGGGGCCATACTCAGAACCCAACAGGCGTCACAAGGACCCCAAAGAGAGCTACTGGGCTCCATTCCTCAGCTACATTTGTGGGCTGAAAGGGGTGTAAGGAAGTAAAAAGAGGGAAAGGAAAGAGAAAAGAAAAGGAAAATCAACTATTTGATAAGCATCTGTGTCATAAATTACTAAATCAAAGAGCTCTTCTCTTTCCTAATTTCCATTTTATTGCTTCTTTTTTGGCTCAAAAATGAGTCGAGGTCAGTGATCATAGTAATCTTACACAAGATGTGCTTTTAAAAAAAAAACAACAAAACACTTTCCTATAGAAGTGATCATAATTCTTTAGGAAAAATAGTTTGAAGTTATCAGAGATCATACATAAATGTGGCAGTGTTGTTTTCTAAATGTAACATGTCCATGTGTGTTGCATGGAAAATCCAAATGTTTACTACATAATTTTTTAAAAGATAGAAAGGATATGTCAAAATTTTAACAAATGTGACCTCTGGGTGCTAAAGCATTGTGGCTAATTTTAATTTTCTGCTTTATACTTTCCCATATCTACTAAAATTCCTGCAAAAAATGTATATAATGTTTAGAATTAGGGAAGCATCTATTAAAATGTGTTTACTGCCTAGCCATGTGTCATTTCAGAGATGAAAGAAAGATGAAGGATGGCCAACTTGTTTTACACTCAGCAGCTGGGTGGCTGAGTTCTGGGGGTGGAACAGCTCATAGTGTTCAGAAAAGACCAGACAAGAATATTAAGAAAGGGTAAGAAAAAACCCACAGGAAGGAGAGTAAAATAGAAAAGGAAGAAGAACTGCGTGGACAGAACCGCAGTAGCAGACCAAAGAAACGAGTGTGATACAAACATAATCAGAACCCATTTCGGGGCACAAAAATAGTCTCTTTTTATACAAAATGCATAGAGTAACACAGAATCAATATCAGGTGCCTCCCCTCTTGGCCAATTTTACCTTGCCACCCACTCGCCAGTCCTCATGTTCAGAGCTCACCACGTTTCCATCAAATGATGTCTACGTGCTGACTCTGACTGCTGGTTCCCAGCATCGTTCCATGGGACCTGCAGGCTCTCCTCCAACCATCCTGAGTCTGGTGGACTCACTCCCACATCATCACCCTGGGTAGCAGCCAAATCAGGATGATTCTTTCACCCCTGATCACGTGAGGTCCAGCAGGGTGGTGACACAGTGAGCTTCCTGTCATGTGGTCCACTGAGTGCTGCAGGACCCTGTGTGTGACCACTGTTGCCACTGAATCAAAGCATGTTCAGAAATGGCAGTGCAGATGCTTTTCAAACAACAAACAGTAATGATAAGAGAGTCAGGTTCCACAGCTACTGGACTGTAAATTGCTGAAAGGCAGGGGCCAGAGATGTCCCGCCTACCATACCTCACCTTGCACGCATGTGTGCCCTACCATGCCTAACCTTGTACACATGTGTGCCCCAATACGATTTCATTCAATTCATTTGACAGTTAGGGTCCACTCACCCCTATGTTGGGCACTGCCACATGTATTATCCTCACCAATGACCCTAATGAAGTAAGTATTGTCATCTCCATTTTACAGATGAGGAAACAGCTCAGAAAGGCTAAGTACTCAGTTCAAAATCACATGGCTAATTTGTGGCAAAGCAGGGGTGTTAACAGGACCCTCACTCCACGTTGCTTTTCCCTACACCTCGCTCCTTTACAAGCTTGACTGAGTTATTCGGTTTTTTGTAATTATATTCTTCACAGGTTAAAAATCAGAAATTGTGTCGTCAGTCTACCAAAAGACCTCTAACCTTTCTGATTTCTTTCCAATTTCTTTACCAAGCATTTGACAACGTGCTTACTAGGGAGCAGAATTAAAAAGGCAACTTTCACCTCCATGTTGCGTATCCCAACGACATATATAAGGATTTCCAGGCTCAGGTGAGCACAAAGGCAGCACTGAGACAATGTATCAAAGATTATATACTTATCCAAATAAAAAGCAGCCAGTTTACATTAGTAAGGGCCAGATTTAGATTTAAATTTAAGATAGTCAAGTGAAAAACTTTTTGCCCCTTCCTTTTTTTGGTTTACCAGAAATTAAAATTTTAATTAGAAATCTTATTTTTAGGATTTCAACTACTTGACCCAGTTAGGTTAACAAGAAAGCTTTTTTTTTTTTATTGCAGTAACATTGGATTATAACATTATATAGCTTTTGGATATACACCATAATATATTCCGAATTCTGTGTAGATTACATCATGTTCACCACCCAGAAACTAGTTATAGTCCATCCCCTCACATGTGAGCCTAATCTCCCCTTTTGCCCTGCCCCCCACCACGGTAACCACCAATCCATTCTCCGTTGCTATGTGTTTGATGGTCGTTGTTTTTATCTTGTACTTATGAGTGAGATCATACAGTATTTGACTTTCTCCCTCTGATTTATTTCACTTAGCATAATACCCTCAAGGTCCATCCATGTTGTCACAAATGGCTGGATTTCCCTCGTTTCTTATGGCTGAGTAGTAGTCCATTGTGTATAAATACCACATCTTCTTTATCCGTTCATCCCTTGATGGGCACCTAGGTTGCTTCCAAGTCTTGGCTATTGTGTATAATGCTGCAATGAACATAATGGTGCAGGTATCTTTATGTCTTTGTGTTATCAAGTTCTTTGGATAAACACCCAGCAGTGGGATAGCTGGATCATATGATAGATCCATTCTTAATTTTCTGAGGAAACTCCATATTGCTTTCCATTGTGGCTGCAGCAGTTTGCACTCCCACCAGCAGTGTACAAGGGTTCCCATCTCTCCACATCCTCTCCAACATTTGTTGTTTCCTGTTTTGTTAATTATAGCCATTCTGACTGGAGTGAGGTGATACCTCATTGTAGTTTTGATTTGCATTTCCCTGATAGCTAATGATGTTGAGCATCTGTTCATATGCCTATTGGCCATCTGTATATCTTTGGAGAAATCTCTGTTCAGATCTTTTGCCCATTTTTTAATTTGGTTGTTAGTTTTTTTGTTGTTGAGCTGTTATGAGTTCTTTGTATATTTTGGATATTAACACCTTATCTTATATATGGTTTGCAAATATCTTCTCCCAATTGTTAAATTGTCTTTTCGTTTTGTTGATGGTTTCCTTTGCTGTGCAGAAGCTTTTTAGTTTGATGTTGTCCCATTTGTTCATTTTTTCTTTTGCTTCCCTTGCCCGGTCAGACATGGTACTTGAAAATATGCTGCTAAAACTGATGTCAAAGAGCATACTGCCTATGTTTTCTTCTAGAAGTTTCATGGTTTTGGGTCTTACATTCAAGTCTTTAATCCATTTTGAGTTGGTTTTTGTGCATGGTGTAAGGGAACGGTCTACTTTTATTCTTTTGCACGTGGCTGTCCAGTTTTCCCAACACCATTTATTGATGAGACTCTCCTTTCTCCATTGTATGCTCTTGGCTCCCTTGTCAAATATTAGCTGTCCATAAATGGTGGGTTTATTTCTGGGCTCTCGATTCTGTTCCATTGATCTGTGTGTCTGTTTTTGTGCCAGTACCATGTGTTTTGGTCACTATGGCTTTGTAGTATATTTTGAAATCAGGGAGTGTGATACCCCCAGCTTTGTTCTTTTTTCTCAGGAATCCTTCATCTATTCGGGGTCTTTTGTTGTTCCATATAAATTTTAGGATTCTTTGTTCTATTTCTGTGAAAAATGTTGGTGGAACTTTGATAGGGATTGCATTGAATCTATATATTGCTTTAGGAAGTATGGACATTTTAACGATGTTAATTCTTCCAATCCAAGAGCATGGAATACCTTTCTATTTCTTTGTGTCTTCTTCAATTTCTTTCAACAATGTTTTATAGTTTTTGGTGTACAGATCTTTCACCTCTTTGGTTAAGTTTATTCCTAGGTATTTTATTCTTTTTGTTGCAATTGTAAATGGGAATGTATTCTTAATTTCTCTCTCTGCTACTTCATTGTTAGTGTATAGAAACGCAACCAATTTTTGTACGTTGATTTTGTATCCCGCGACTTGACTGTATTCCTTTATTGTTTCTAAAAGTTTTTTAGTGGAATCTTTAAGGTTTTATAGATATAAAATCATGTCTGCAAAGAGTGACAGTTTCACTTCTTTTCCAATGTGGATCCCTTTTATTTCTTTTTCTTGCCTGATTGCTCTGGCTAGGACTTCCAATACTATGTTAAATAAGAGTGGTGACAGTGGGCACCCTTGTCTGGTTCCTGTTCTTAAAGGGATAGCTTTCAGTTTTTCTCCATTGAGAATGATATTTGCTATGGGTTTGTCATATATGGCCTTTATTAGGTTGAGGTATTTTCCTTCTATACCCATTTTATTTAGATTTTTTATCATAAATGGATGCTGTATCTTGTCAAATGCTTTCTCTGAATCTATTAAGATGATCGTGTGATTTTTATTCTTCATTTTGTTAATGTGGTGTATCATGTTGATAGATTTGTGGATGTTGAACCATCCCTGCATCTCTGGAATGAAACCCACTTGATCATGACGTATGATCTTTTCAACATATTGTTGAATTCGATTTGCTAGTATTTTGTTGAGGATTTTTGCATCGATGTTCATCAGTGATATTGGCCTGTAACTTTCTTTCTTTGTGTTGTCCTTGTCTGGTTTTGGTATCAGGATAATGTTGGCTTTGTAGAACGAGTTAGGAAGCTTCCCCTCCTCTTTGATTTTGGAAGAGTTTGAGAAGGATAGGTATTAAGTCTTCTTTGAATGTTTGGTAGAATTCACCAGGGAAGCCATCTGGTCCTGGGCTTTTACTTTTTGGGAGCTTTTTGATTGCTGTTTCGATCTCCTTACTGGTGATCAGTCCATTCAAATTTTCTACTTCTTCTCGGTTCAGTTTTGGAATGTTGTGTGTTTCTAAGAATTTATCCATTTCTTCTAGATTATCCAATTTGTTGGCGTATAGTTTTCATAGTATCCTCTTATTATCTTTTGTATTTCTGAGGTGTCTGTTGTAATCTCTCCTCTTTCATTTCTGATTTTATTTATTTGAGCCTTCTCTCTTTTTCTCTTGGTGAGTCTAGCTAAGGGTTTGTCAATTTTGTTTATCTTTTCAAAGAACCAGCTCTTGGTTTCATTAATTTTTTCTATTTTTTTTAGTCTCTATTTCGTTTATTTCTGCTCTGATCTTTATTATTTCCTTCCTTCTGCTGATTTTGGGCTTTGTTGTTCTTTTTCCAGTACCTTTAGATGTGCTTTTAGGTTGTCTATTTGGGATTTTTCTTCTTTGTTGAGGTAGGCCTGAATTGCTATAAGTTTCCCTTTTAGAACCAGTTTTGCTGTATCCCACAGATTTTGGCGTGTCGTATTCTCATTTTCATTTGTCTCCAGGAATTTTTTGATTTCTCCTTTCATTCTTCATTGACCCAATCGTTGTTTGGTAGCATTTTGTTTAATCTCCACATTTTTGTGGGTTTTCTGGGTTTTTTTCTTTCTGTAGTTGATTTCTAGTTTCATACCTTTGTGGTGAGAAAAGATGCATGGTATTATTTCGATCTTCTTAAATTTAGTGAGACCTGTTTTGTGGCCTAATATGTGATCAAGCCTGGAGAATGTTCCATGGGCATTTGAAAAGAATGTGTAGTCCGTGGTTTTTGGATGGAATGTTCTGTATGCATCTACTAAGTCCAGCTGGTCTAATGTGTCCTTTAAGGCCACTGTTTCCTTATTGATCTTCTGTTTGGATGATGTATCCATTGGTGTAAGTGGAGTGTTAAAGTCCCCTACTATTATTGTGTTACTGTCTATTTCTCCTTTTATGTCTGTTGAAAATTGTTTTACATATTTAGGTGCTCCTATGTTGGGTGGATAGATATTTACAAGTGTTATATTTTCTTGTTGGATTGTTCCCTTTATCATTACGTAGTGCCCATCTTTGTCTCTTGTTACAGTTTTTGTTTTAAAGCCTATTTTGTCTGATATAAGTATTGCTACCCCTGCTTTCTTTTCTTTGCCATTTGCATGGAATATCTTTTTCCATCCTTTCACTTTCAGTTTGTGAGTGTCTTTAGGTCTGAAGTGTGTCTCTTGTATGCAGCATATACATGGGTCTTATTTTTTTATCCAATTGGCCACCCTATGGCATTTGATTGGAGCATTTAGTCCATTGACATTTAAAGTAGCTATTGATAAATATGTATTTATTGCCATTTTGTTACTTTTTTTTTCCTGGGTGTTTTAGTAGTTCTTCTCTGTTCTGTCTTTTCCTCTTGCTCTCTTCCCTTGTGGTTTGATGGCTATCTTTAGTAATATGTTTGATTTCTTTTGTCTTACTTTTTTTCTTGCTTGTTATAGGTTTCTGATTTGTGATTACCATGAGGATCCTATTTAATATACTATGCATATAACAGTCTATATTGAGTTGATAGACTCTTTAGCTTGACCTCTTTCTAAAAGCTCTACTTTTTCACTCCCCTCCTCCTACATTATGTTTTTCAAATCATATATAGTCTCTTGTTTAGTGTGTGTCTATCCATTACCCTCTTATCACTGAAATATGTGATTGTAGTACATTTGTCTTTTCACCTTCATATTATCTTCACACGTAGTTGATCTGCTGCCTTTACTATATTTTTACATAATAAAATATTTTACATAATAAATTTAATTATTTTACATAATTAATATATTTTACATAATAAAATCAAGTGATTTTATTGCCTGTTTTTTTGTTGTTGTTGTTTTGTTTTGTTGATTTTCTTTTATGTCTATTTGTGGTCATTGCTTTCCCACTTAAATAAGTCCCTTCAGCATTTCCTGTAGAACTGGTTTCTTGGTGATAAACTCCTTTAATTTTTGCTTGTCTAGGAAGCTCTTTGCTTTATCTCTCCTTCTGTTCTGAATGACAACCTTGATGGATAGAGTATTCTTGGCTGTAGATTTTCTCCTTTTAGCACTTTAAATACGTCGTGCCATTCTCTTCTTGCCTGTAGGGTCTCGGCTGAGAAGTCTGCTGATAGCCTGATGGGGTTCCTTTTATATGTCACTTGTAGTCTTTCTCTTGCTGCTTTTAGGATTCTCTCTGTCTTTAATTTCAGACATTTTAATTCTAATATGTCTTGGTATGGGCCTCTTTGGGCTTATCTTGTTTGGAGCTCTCTGTGCTTCCTGAACTTGAATGTCTGTTTCCTTCCTCAGATTAGGAAAATTTTCATCTATTATTTCTACAAATAAATTTTCTGCCCCTTTGTCTCTCTCTTTTCCTTCTAGGACACCTATAATCCAAATGTTAGCATGCTTGGTATTGTCCCAGATTTCCCTTAGACTGTTCTCATTCTGTCTAATTCTTTTTTCTCTTTTCTGTTCTGCTTGGGTGATTTCCTCTAGTCTTTCGTCTAGCTCGCTGATCCATTCTTCTGCATCCTCTACTCTGCTATTGAGTCCCTCTAGTGAATTTCTCATTTCCAGTATTGTATTCTTCATTTTTGATTTTTTTAAAATCTTCCAGTTCTTTGCTGTTGTGCTCACTGTATTCATCCATTCTTCTCCCCATATCTGTGAGCACCCTCATGATATTTTGTTTGAACTCTTTGTCGAGTAGGTTGCTTGGTTCTATTTCATTTAGTCCTTTTTTGGGGTTTTGTACTGTTCCCTTGCTTGGAAAGCATTCCTTTGCCTCCTCATTATGCCTCTTTCTCTGTGCTTATTTCTATGTATTAGGTGAGTCGGCTATGTCTCCCAATCTTGGAGAAGTGGCCTAATGTATGAGATGCCTTATGAGGCCCAGCAGTGTGCTTCCCTCTCGTCACCAGTCCATAAGAACCAGGAGTGACCCCTCTGTGGGCTACTTGTGTCTTTCTGCTGTGGCAGGGTTGCTCTTACTTCAGGTATCCAGAGAGTCTAGTCTTTCCTTCCCTGGCCAGCTGTTTGTAAATCTGGTTTGGGGAGCCTCAGCACTGTTGGCTACAAAGTCTAACAGCACACTCCTATTACAGTTTTCCTCTTAATTGGGTTGGTACCCAGTGTAGCCGGTTGCTAGTCTCAGGGGCTTACAGTTGTGATAGGCCTCAGGCCTACAAGGCTGTTGTCAGACCTCTTAGGAGTGCAGGTGAGTGGGGCTGGCCCTAGACACAGGGCACTCAATTGTTTCAGGGTTTGGAAGGTGAGGCTGATCCTTTTTATGGCTATTTATGAAGCAGAGGTCTTCTGCCGCTGATAAGCCTCACCCCCAACAGGACCACATATACATCAACACAGTCCTGGTCTCTGCGCACTTCTCAACCCCCTGGAGCACACTCTGATGCCGCGCTGCAGGGGCCCCCACTTCTCCACCAATGCCCCTACAGTTCACCTGGTCCTCACACAGGCCCCACCCCACCCCACAGAGGCAGACCCCCTTGCCTGCCTGTAGAGGATCAAAGTACCCAGTCAATACAGGTTGAAAAGTAGCCTGAGGGCTTGCTATTAGGTGGGGCCAGTCCCTAGGGCAGCCTGCCTGCCCTGATTGAACTGGATTAAATTTGTGCTCCAGTGGGCGTGGCAGACCCCTGGGCTACCATGCCAAGGGATGAACCTCAATGGCGCCCACCAGGGTCCGTGTCAGCGCGCCTGGGCCAGCTCAGAACATTGGCCCCCACCAACGTCTCAGTCTCCAGAGAGGTCCCTCCTCTCACCAAGATGCCCCCAGAACCCACCAGGTGAGTCTTGTTTCACCAAAGGACTGTCAGCCTTCTCTCTGGTGATTTTAGGTTGCTGCAATGAGTGAGTTTGTGCATGGGCCTTTTAAGACCCGGGTCTTTTTGGCTTTCAGCCGATAGCTTTTCTGGGGGTATCCTCACTGCAGTAATAGCCAGCAAAACCAGACAGTAAGACGCCCGTCTCAGTTGTGCTGAGTCTGAAGGACGCTTACGGCAGTATCACCCCCGCTCTGGACCTCACTCCTCCAGGGAGGGCTGAGTACCTTAGGGTGGCTCCCGCCTGGCCAGCTGAGAAGCTCCGCTGCTCCCAAAGGTGGCTTTTTTCCTCTCCAGCAGGAATTTCTGCCTCTTCCGCCTTAGTCAGGACTGTCCTTTGTTGTGGGGGTTCTTTTTATCCAGTTTTCAGTTTTCTCTCCACGGTAATTTATCCAAAAATAGTTGTAACCTAATTGTGTTTGTGGGAGGAGATGAGTTCAGTCTGCTCACGCCACCATCTTGACAAGATCTCCCCCTTCCTATTCTTTACATCCAGTTGATCTTTTCATCAACAAACACACCACAGGTTAACCGAGCCAGCCCAGTCCTCCTCTGCCTGCGTCTGGTTTCCATTCCCAGGACGTCTCTGGCCCGCGCAGGGCTCTGCCTGCACAGGAGGTGGGAACACAGCACCTCACAGAGGAGACAACTGCTCCCACCACCTGCAATTCCACCTAACAGGTAAGCTGAGGGAGGGAAGGGAAAGGAAAAGACAAAGATGCACTTTGCAAAGTTAACTCAGGATTTTGAAGGAGGGCTGCAACTCAACCCTACTGCTATGTTCTCAGCGAGACCGCACAAGTTCTAAAAGGCACCGAACATACAGGGTACCAAATCGACTATTTCACGAATTAAGGCCAAAAACATAAAACTAAAAGACCAATTAATTTATATATATATATATATATGAAATCCGTCAAGTTAATATCCAGGTACTCCACTCATTATTTTAAAGTAAAAGAGGAAAAAGTTTATAAAAGCCACTGATCATAGTATGATCTGTGTCAAATCTCTCCTCTAGTCTTTCTTTACGTTCTCGACTGAGTTAGATACAACTTTACAAGAATCTGCTGTTCCAGCAAATTGACTCTCCAAAATTACTTTCCACAGCTATTTGGCAATCATTAACCTCAGAATCATCTATTAAAAGTTAAAATAAGCATTTCCAAATGCAGCTCCCTTCCTCTCCTGCCACTCTCCCCCTCAGTCACTGTGCCACAACGTCCAGCCTTGAGGTCCTCCCACGTACCCAACCGTTTCCAACTTCAAGGAAACAGCCTCTTCTTCAAGTCTTTCCCTAATTTCTATTTACTGTCCAGGTGTCAGCTTAGCTACCACTTCCTTAGAGAACCCTTATGAGAAAGGCGCCCCCACTGTGTCTTTCTCATAGTAAGCGGTGCTTCTCAGCACTGATTGAAACATGTTAAATAGATAAGCAAATGAACAAACAAGTGAATAAATATAGTTGTACTGCTTTCTCTTTGTAGAAGCTTTTCTGTTCATTTTATTTTATTTTTACTATGCATTGGCAAGCAGAGCCAGGCAACGATTGGCAAGGATTCCCTCCAAACTGAATGCATGTTCTTCCTTATTCTCACAATAAGGACACTCTCCAATAACTTTACCGTGACTCGGGCTATTACCAGGGTCATTACCAGTAAGAAAGTGCTTGTATGTGTGTGTGTCTGTGTGTGTCTGTGCATATACATATATACATATATAGAGAGAGAGAGATAGCTTCCTAACAAAAAAGCACCTCAGATAACATTGCCTTACAAGCAGAATATTACAAAACTCAAATTATTTGCAATGAGTCAATTGAGGATTTAAAAAACATTAGATGCACTATATACTTTTACACGTGGAAAAGGATACATGTTGGATAGGGCATCCCTAAAGAGGGGCATATGGCCTACTTCTGCAAAATGGGTTTTGCCTTCTCCTGTGGGACTGGGGAAAGCTGACGCCCTGTCGGGGGAGGGTGGCGGGGGACAGGATAACATCCCTGTGCACCTGCAGCCTCTCAGGTTTCTACTCCTTCCTTCCCCAGGTCTTCTGCCTGCCCCAGGCCTCCAGGGATTGTCACAGCCAGAGAAGCAACATGGGAACAGAAGATCCAGCTGCCTGAAAACCTAATTGAAGAGGACCCTTCTATGAAGAGGCTCCTAATATTGAATAAAAAAGAGTACAGATGGGGCAAGAAGCCAGCTGAGTTTCTTTCAAGGAAATGAATGAAACACAGAACTAAAATCTGCAACAAAATTATGCTTTTGAGGTTGTGTCAAGAAGGGACTCTAATTAATGTTAGATAATTTTTCATAATTAAAAAAAATTAAACAAAGCAGAGCATTAGCTTTCCTTACCCCTCAATAACTTCAGGAGGTATTAAGTAAAGGTGCTAAACCTGTGCTGCCCATATTCCAAAGGGCTTCTTACCAAACTACACCATCGCGTCAAAAACACCCAGAGTACTTATTTAGCTACCCATTTTTAAGTGACACTTGAAAAACGAACACCATCACGCTTTCCAAAAATAGAGCAAATCAGCTTTGTTTTACTTGTCAGAGCAGGCACAGAGCATCCACCCACTGCTTGCTTCTTTAACTGCTAGAGTGGTAGAGGTATAGAAATAGAGAATAAAACTGATACAGATACAATTCATCTCACGCACACGATGCAAATAGCAATGGCTTCTACCCTACTGATTAATGAGTAATTTTTCATTATTTACTCTGTGCCCAGCAGGGGATAGAATTCAAGAGAAAGCAAGAAAAATATGGGGTGCATGGCCCATACTTCTAAGAAGCTTATCATCTAGTTGAAGAAAAAAAAAACTGCTGGCCATAGAACAAAAATGAAGGAACAAACAGCACTATGTAACTAAACACTAAGTGGTAAGGTAATTTTTTTTAAACCAAAACCATTTTGAATTTGAAAATAAAGAAAAGTTTTTACAAGGCAGCACGATCTGGGCTGAACCCTGAAAATGGATAGGATTTAGACTGGCAAAAAAGAGGAGGGGGACAGTCCACGTCTGAAGGTGAGGAGGAGAGAGAAGCAAAGAGCGAGCGGTTGGGTGGGAGGCTGAGAAGGCATCTGGCAGACGTGAGGCTGAGGAGACTGGCCGGTCTCCTGAGAGGCTCAGGCTGGAGACCAGTGAAAACACGGGGTGGAACCAGGCTCTGAAGAATCTGGACATCCAGGCCGCGTACTGCAAACAGCCATGAGAGACATCCCCACTGAAAGCACCAAGATTCGAGAGGCAGTGCTGGAAAGGAGCTAGTGTGACAGGTACCACTGCAAAGCACACACCCAGGTGGGCAAGGAACTGGAGTTGACATCTGTGTGACTGAAGTGAATTTCTGTTTTGAGGCGCCCATTCTACTGAAGGATGAAAACTAAATTTCAGTCAGTTCAGGAAAACCTCAATCAAGTTCTGGGTTCCTCTTTCTCAAGGGCTGCATCCAAATTCCAGAGGATCACAAAACGCTAGCCTGGGGTGGGGGTGCGGGGACAGGACGGGTGGAGGTCATCACTCGCCCTTACCCCTGCAAACATCGGAAGCTCTTCCAGCAGCTGGTCTCCCCAGAGCCTTCCCTCGTCCTCCTCCTCCCCGTCAAGCCTGCTCCTAATCCGGTGCTCTCGGCTACATTCTGCCCCTCTGGGCACACAGGCATCTCCTGGCTGCCCCCTAAGTTCTCCTTGCCATAACAATTGGCAAAGCTATCTCAGGTCCGTCTAACTAGAAGCCATCTCTACTCTTCTCCAGTTCCACTCCCTACTTTTCTGAGGACAGGAAGAACTGATTTGGAATCTTCCAGATCAATTCCCTTTACGCCTGGAACTTGACTCCTAAACTTGAAAAGTCAGGCACTTGACTCTTTTGTGGTATGAGATATGCTGGGTTTATCTTTTCCTTAAAAAATAAGCTGGATTGCCAAATTGGAAAAAAATTTTAAAAAGGGCAAGTATAATAGGAAACAATAGGGAGGGATACTGGTTAATGTCTCAAACGTTATCACATCAAACCAAGCAGGAGGAAAAGAAGACCTGAACCAGGGGATCTTTGGGAAAAGAGGATAAATAAGTAAGTTTATTGATATGAAAAGGAAAAGCTGGCAGGAATGCCTGACAGAAGCCGAGGATACCAACTAGGAGAGGAAATAAAATCACCCCAGGGTTTCCAGCCTTTGAGATCAGGAAAGCGATGGCATTCTCAAAACAGAAGCCAGTTCAGAGTGGCAAGGTTCTGAATTTGGTTTTGAATTACATTCACACAGGCTCTTCTGGTTCAAGGTGATGATCGAAAATACCAGCAGAAGGATGCGAGACTTACTCTAGGACTTGGGACTGCTCAGTTGTTTCTCAATATATTCATTATTACAGTTTTCTGATACTATCAGATTTCAAATAACTTTACAGTTTAAAGAGAAAGCACAACTGATCTTTTACAAGTTTTCAAAATCTTCAACCACTACAATCTGCCTTTCCATTCACACTTCTCTACTAAATGGCCTCTTCTTTTGTAGGAATAGGTACAGAGGTTATTCGTTCTCTGAAAAAAAAAATATTGAGCTGAAAAAGAGACCAAGAATAATGCTGTGGTGTCTCTGCAGGATTTGGGCGGCTGAAGCAGAATGGGTCACAATAAAGCTGACAAAATGAACACCAGTCCCAGCTGCTTGCACCCTACCAAGGCCTGGGGCGAACTCTGGCAGTCCTGGGACTGATAGATGTACCTGCTGCCACCTCACTCGCTCACTCTCGGCCCAGACAATAACCTGAAGAAACAAGGAAGAGTCCATTATAGCACTGAAGAGCAAAAGGCAATGGGATGACTGAAGCCTACGACAGGCACTCCAGGCATACGGGATCAACAGGGGCAGAGGGCGGAGAGATTTCACCTCACAAACGATTAGGTCAGCGTCAGTCAGATTAGTACACTTCAGGGAGTGAAAATCCAGTAACAGAAAATAAATACCTAAAGGAAAACACTTTAGGGTTATGTGTGTATGTGAAAACTAGAACGTTAAAAATTCAGGATCATGCCAGGCCACGTGATTGATCTTAATTTGGAGATATATTTCCTCATTTCAATAACACTGATTATCCTAAAAAGAAGTGATTGTAGGGGCTAGCCTGGTGGCATAGTGGTTAAGTTCACATGCTCTGTTTGGTGGCCCGGGGTTCGCAGGTTTGGATCCTGGATGTGGACCTAGCACTGCTCGTCAAGCCACGCTGTGTCAGCATCCCACATAAAATAGAGGAAGATTGGCACAGATATCAGCTCAGGTACAATCTTCCTCAAGCAAAAAGATGAAGACTAGCAACAGATGTTAGCTCAGGGCCAATCTTCCTCACCAAATAAATAAATAAGTGACTGGAATAAAAATGGAAATTAAAAGATGTGAAAGTATAATTGGTGGATAAAAGAAACGTATTCCTTCCCCACTCACAACCTTTTCAAGCCTTCCCTCGCACTTGAACATTTTAGTGTATAAACGAAGAATGAAGAATGGCAGGTTTAAGATAACATAGTCCCCAAATTATATTTAAATCTATTCAATAAGAAGATATTTAATCAAAACCACCTAAAACTCAAATTACTATTCCTGTACAATGAAGACAAATATTAGAACACAAAGCACTTCTATCTTTAAGGAGAAACTCCCCAGTCCATGGGAACAGGAAGAGGGAATTCAGTGTCTGCTTTGTTTTAGGGTTTCTTCCCACTAAATTGTGATCTTGCCTTGAGACTTTTGGGGTTATGCCTATCCTTCTCTCCAGTCCCAAATGGCTAGGACTAAATGGCCCATTATTCCTGTAGAGTCTAGAAACAAGGATCTGAATGCCTGACTCCTCATGGTCCTGTAATCTAAAAACCCAGGAAAAAGGCACAATCTCTTTAATTACATATTTGCTAAAATATAAGGTTTAAATGTATCCAAATCGAAAACAGTAAACTATATTTACTCTCATTCACATATCACATTACCCCCTTACCATTCTGTACTTTTTCTGTTTCCCTAACATACTATACATTATACTTATTATACTTAATGTTTACTGTCTGTCTCTCCCTGTTGAAATGGAGGGTCTGTGAGGACAAGGATCTTCTTCTTCTTCTTTTTTTTTTTTTGGTGAGGAAGATTAGCCCTGAGCTAACATCTGCCACCAATCCTCCTCATTTTGCTGAGGAAGATTGGCCCTGAGCTAACATCTGTGCCCATCTTCCTCTATTTTATATGTGGGACGCCTGCCACAGCATGGCTTGACAAGCGGTGCATAGGTCCACACCCAGGATCTGAACTGGT
This sequence comes from Equus asinus, assembly GCF_041296235.1. Lineage (NCBI taxonomy): Eukaryota > Metazoa > Chordata > Mammalia > Perissodactyla > Equidae > Equus > Equus asinus. The sequence continues at coordinate 20,368,477 of NC_091794.1, forward strand.
GAACCCCAGGCCGCCAAGGCAGAGTGCACAAACTTAATTATTATACCACCAGGCCAGCCCCTCAAATTTTTTATATCAAAGAATATTCACTCAATAAATAGCTGCTGAATGGATGGATTTGCATAGCCTGTGAAAATCTCGACATCCTATAAACTTGTCATTTTGAAGCAACAAAATCCTTGTGCCAGAAACAAAATACAGGTCCAGGGCTGGACAGCTATATCCTGGTCATCCTGGGCAGATACCATTACTGAATCTGTAAAACCTATACCTTAATGCTTGGGAGGTATAATTCAAAGACAAATGGAACAATTTCAGATATGTAGACCAGGGTGTCACTGTCATCAACTAAAAGCAAATTAAAGAGTTCAGTAACCACTGGAGAACTAAAATATGGACACCTTTAATAAAAAATTAACACCTTCTTAAAGCAGACTTGGGAAGAGGCATAGGTCATGCCACAAATGAATAAAGAGCTGGGGTCAGTGACCTTCAGGTGATGCTAGGACCTAGGTAATGACACACGACCCTGAGAAAGACATCATGATCTGCTCTCCCTGGCTGTTTCCACCGGGAATGTGGATACCAATTCCCTCCATTTTAATTTCTCCTTTTCTTTCTGCTCTTACTGCTCACTCTCAGTCTCTCATTCCCGTGCTTTGTTCTCCCTGCTGCTGTCTCACGCAGGACCTCTCTCCCAGGCATATGCTCCACCCGGCAGGAGCAGAACTTGTCACATGCAGAGAGACAAGCAGTCCTCTCCTGCCCACCAGCAAGTGCCAAGCTCAGCAGTGGCCTGGCATCCATAAATGAGTCCTGATCTGAATAGAGTAGAGCACGGACAGCCCCTAGAATTAACTGTTCCCTGTATACAGCACCGGGCACGCACCCAGAAGCTGAACACATTCAATGCCTCCAGCATAAATCCCCTCGAAACTGGAGAAAACGATTTTGTCTGTCAACTGCCTGAGCCTGGTGGCATTCAGCGATACCAGGGCCCTGACAGAAGATGAAACAAAGGAATGAAATAAAGACCCAACTCATTCCTTTAAGCAGGCTCGTCTGTCTGGGTTCCCAAAGAACTGGTGCCACACAATCCAACATTCGAAACAGGATGGGCCATCGCGATCTCTAAAGTTTCTTCCACTTCTAAAGCCCTGTGGTTCAATTACCACCAACTTTTCAGCATCCACTATATTATAGAAAAAATATTCTGAGCACTGTAAGGACTATTGATAAAAATATAAGAGACAACAGCTGTAGAAAATAATAAGGAGAGTGAAGGATTGAGTTGGACCTTGAAGGATTTAGGACTTAGATTGAGAATCAAGGGGGTTTTCAGACAAGAGCAATGGCATGCACAGAGAAGCAATAGCAGAGATGAACATGGCACACTGTTGAGACAGGAAAGACCCTAGACTACCTAAATAGGGCTCATGCACTAGAGCTACAGATGACAATGTGGTCAGTCTCCCTTCAGGGGACCTTGAATGCCAGGATAAGAAGTTTGGGCATTGTGGGCGAGGCTGAGCCTTTACAAAAAGCATCTGAATAAAAAAGAGACAGAGAAGTGATATTTCATTAAAATGTATCTGGTGGCCACAGGTAGGTTGAATTGGAGTAGAGAATGACTTTAGAAAGATCAGTTGGAAAAATAATGCAGTAGTTGAGTTATTGGTAATGAGAATCGCTACTAGTATATTGGCAATTGCAATGAACACAAGAGGGCAGAGAGGCAGACAGAACAGGAAGAACTGTCAGCCCTCAAGGGAAGCCCCTCCCGGGATGTGGACTGACACCCTCATCCCAAGTGGGTGTGTGGGGGGCATGGCAGTTCTATCCGAGGGGTCTCACAATGGGTCAGCACATCGTGGTGACGGTACCTAATCCCTTCTTCAATACCCAAACCACATTCGTGTGACTGGCCTCCGAAAAGAGAGGTTTGCGCATCTCTGATTAACGCCTTCTCCTTTAAACTCTCTTCCTCCTTTTCCCCATTCCTTCCTTCCACCCAGCTCAGTGTCAAAAGTCTGAGAGAGGTTTCCACCACAACCACCACACCACAGAGCCCATCTCCTCTCGTTCGTTTCACAATCTTTCTTCTCTATCACCTTTTGAGTTAACCTCATTAGAAACATATTTATCAAGATACCTCGTTACCATGGTGATAAGAAGGCAACATTACAGATAGGAGAAAAAATAGCCCTCTTCTTTTACTAGCTTAAAGATTTCTCACTTTCCATCAGTTTACCTAAAAGATTAGGCCATTAATCTCCAGTCTCCCAAAATAAGCCTGCAAATAGCTCAGCCCTCCTTCCGAGACCAATATATAGCCCAAGCCTCATCCTAATTGCTCTAATTACATGAAGAACATAATGGGATACAGCAGCAGATGGCTACAGATTAAATTTGACGGAGAAGAAATTCTCCTCTCTCTCTCACTGAAGAAAGTTTGCCTTGCAAAAGGAAAATTAAATCATTTTGTTCACAAAACCAAATATATGTTTTTAAAAATGCTATCCCACTTTTCAATCTTCTTCAATAGCACCTTTCCTTAAAAACAGAAAATTCACTCATTTCATGTAGGTTTCTGTTACTATATATAACAGAGATAAATTTGTACCCCTGCTGAACAAAAGCTGTGCTCATAGAAAGCTGTTTGTCAGGAGCTTACATAATACATCATATACTGCCACAAATGCGCTCTATAATCTCAAAGACGTGCTCTACCAAATATAGAATTGGGGGGGTGTCTTTAATTTGGGCGTAACAACAAAAAGCCTCTATTCAAACCATCGTTAGCCCCAGCTTTTCATAAGGGATGGAGTGTTGACCTTCCAACCACTATATTAATACTCATTGTCTCTAACTCAAGGTCCAAAAACGAAGTCAATATCTTCCCCTTAAAAATAAGGTGGTTTTCTGGGGCTGGCACGGTGGCATATTGTTAAGTTCGCCAGCTCCACTTTGGCAGCCTGGGGTTCGCAGGTTCAGATCCTGGGTGCAGACCTACACACCACTCATCAAGCCATGCTGTGGCAGCATTCCACATACAAAATAGAGGAAGACTGGCACACATGTTAGCTCAGCGATGATCATCTTCAAGCAAAATAGGAAGATTGGCAACAGATGTTAGCTTAGGGCCAGTCTTCCTCATCAAAAAACAAAACAAAACAAAGAATGGTGCTCCTCAAACTTTAAAAAAAAAAAAAAAGTTTCTCTCAACTTCTTTTTTCTGGCTAGTGGTAACATCAGGCTCAAACCTTGGAGCTGTCTTTTCAAACTCCTCATGCTATTGTCTGTACTATCAAATAGTATCTTGCATAAAGAAAGTCTTGTATACAGGAAGCCGCAAAATCTCCATCACCTACCTCCCAATACCTCAAAGGAGACATCTACCACTGCTGCCATAATCTGGGCTCCAAGGAAGTCCCCGTACCCCTACACTGAGAGCAAGAAAGGGGGACAGAACTGCTACTGGTGAAACTAGAGACAGAAACAAACTTTTCCCTCTAGTCTGAAGATGGAGGAGATTCTGAAAGCTAGATATAGGCAACAGCCCTTCCCCAAAGTTGCGAGTCTCTTGCTTCATTTCTACAATCAGTTCTATCCAGATCATTAATGTGTCTCAAAGTTCCCACTGGACCAGGAGGGATGTGAAAATCGTAGGAGAGTCCATACTTTTTTTTTCCTACAGTTGTAACACTCCAATGTCAGTATCAGAAATTTCTATTCTCTGTAGAAAAAAAACAACAGTTACTGAATTTCCACAGCTGCTCTGATGTATCACTGCACAGCCCCTAACTGTTAAAAGAAAAATTTGTCTTCATGCTCCTATTTCTCAAAAGCAGACATTTGGGTAACATGAAGTGAATATATGGGGTATGTGACCACCGCTCCAGTACTGTTAAGGGTCGAATATTCTTTCACATATCAATTTCTGTTAATAAATGAAGTCGGTCTGCTTAGACCTCTAAGTCAGTCACCTTAATACTTGACTTGTATTTTTGTTACACTTTATTCTGATATTTCTTTGTCCATCTTCATAATGACTCAATCTGAGAAACACATGAAGAATTAAATACTGAAAAGAGAAAAATGATACAGAAAACATTTTGAAATGCCCTATTTTCTTGCGTTAAGTGTTTAAAGGTAGCTGAAAACTTGTTTTCCAAGAATCAAATCCATTTCCCATTTTGTGTGGCATGTGGGGTTAAGCAGAGAAACTATCAGGACAATGGTAGGCAACATTGTCACCTCAAGGATCATTTGACCCTGTTTACAGACGGCCCGTGTTTCACCCTTGGCCCCCATGTCATGTCCTCTCCCTTCTCACAAACCTAACTGGAGCTCTTATGTTCTCTCTTCCACTCCTTTTGATAAAGCCCGCTCCCCAATATGGGAACTGATAAGCTCATTCACTAATAAAATTATCAATTAACATTCGCAGAACACAACGGTTTGAAGTTTAACAAGATATATAAAGCTTTATGACAAATAAATTTCTCTTAAAGGATATGGGACAAGGAAAAGAAGAGCAAAGATTTTTATCATCCAGACATGAATTTACACAAAAACTCTTTCCAAAAGAAAAATTAACGACCCTCTATTAACTCAGTTTGTTTCCCTGATAAAAGCCCCTTGTCTCACCTTCTTAATATCTTCATTGAAAAGCCTCTGCTGAAGATGACTCAACAGCTTCCTTCATTTGTTATTCAACCAACCCATAATAATAGCCATATTATATTAATCCACATAGGCGAGGTTATGCCTTGATAGCAAATTAACTCTGAAATTTCAGCAGCTTTACACAAAGTGTGTTTCTTGCTCTTTTGGGCACAATGTCCTCTATGGATCCAGAAGCTTTCTTCCAAATGGTGACTCATGGACCTACTCTAATACATCTTGTGATTCTGTCATCTCAACACGTGGGTCTCCACCATCCACATGGCAGAGAGCTTCGGCTCATAAATGACACCTACCTATCACCTCCACTTATAGTCTATCAGTCAGAATAAGCACGTGGCCCCAACCTAAGTGCAAGGAAGGCAGGAAAACACAGCCTCGGCCTGGCTCTGAAGAGGGAAATAAAACAGGGCTAGGTGAACACGTAGCCTTGTCTCTGTCACAGTGAGTTGCTGACTATATACCTAATTAACTACCATGCACCTGGAAGTCTTTATATATATTAACATCTTTAATATCCACGGCCACTCCATAAGATAGGTATTATAATTATTATCCCATTTTAAAAACAAGGAAACTGAGGTCCAAAGAAGTTAAGTAACTTACCTAAACTAGGAAGTGGCCTAGCTGGGATTCACATGCAAGCAATGGGCTCCAGAATATATTACATCATTTTGCTTCTCAAATGTGCAGAACATGGCGCTGGGCACTGTTGAGGATATCGGGCTTCAAATATCTGTAGGGCTGTCACATGAAAAAAGGATTTGGATGTGTTCTATAAGTCTTGAGAGGATAAAATAAGAGGTAGTAATGAGAGAAAAATTTAAGTGAAAAACAGACTCAGAGAGATTAAGTAAGTTGACAAGGATATTATGTACAGGCAGGATTTAAACCCAAAGCAATCTGGCCTCGGAGCCTAAGCAATCTTCCACTGCACCTCACTGCTAGTCAATTTAGAGAGTGCGGGTACAAATCTCTGTCTACAAATCACACGGGCAAGAAATGTCATTTCGATCTTTTCATTTTTTTCTGGGACTAAACTTAATTTTGGTTGTGAGCTCTATTTGGCTGGGAGGCAGAAACTTAATCTTTGCATTTTTGCTCTGAGGTCTTAGGGAGAAATCCACTCTCCTCTGGGAGAAGCTTCACCAAACCTTCCCAGGGGTTTCTTTTGAGCCCAATGCCAACCACTAGGCTCTCTCGACTCCCTTTCGGACTCTCCTTCCTCAGCTAGTCTACAAAATCTTTTTTCCTGACTTTCCCAAATTTGGTTTTATAGACAGACCCAGACTTCAAATTTCTGAAATTCAAAAACCAGACACTTGCCTCTTCTCTGCATTCTGCCGAGGTGTCTCTTCCCTCCCCTGATAACTAGCAAAGGAAAACTGTCAGAGGGCAGCAGGAAGTACCAGAACGGAAAGCACACTGGTTAATACATCACTATATCACCTGTACGTAAAGGACGTCTTCTGACAATAAAGCTGCTGAGAATGAAACGAGCTGCATGAGGCAGCTGGTTCAAGAAGTATTCACGGAGCCAAATATAGAGGGTTAACGGGTCTATTTGGAAGGGGCAGGGAGTGAATGGACCAAGAATGTTTTATCTTAATGGAGAGAAGAACAAAAGAAAAGAAAAACAAAAAAAAAGACAAACCTATCACGTCAAGGAAGCCAGAACAGAATGGCTGATTTTCTACCCATTTTCAAATGGAAGAGGGTAGGAAGGGACAGGTTACCATAAATCTCAATACTGACAAGAGGATAATTAAGGAAAATATGTACAGATCATAAAGGAATAGAATGAGAACACCTAAGAACAGGATTTCCTAAGATCCTCTGAAATGAGATGAAGTTTGTCCTCCTTGCTGAGAAAGAGGAGGGAATGGTAGGGAAAAGGTGAAGGTGTGGAAGATTATCCAAAAAATTCTGAGCTGCAAGAACTCTGTCACCGCCCCTCAGTGACACCCTGATTCTGCTCTAAACCCGCGGAGCCTCCAGGAGAGAGAAGGCAGGGCATGCCGAGCAAGAAGACAGAAAGCCGCTGGAGCCCAGACGTCAACATTCACCCGTTTTGCAGCCTAGGGAATACATCCTGATTTTTCTCATAATTTTCTCTCAACTTTTGTCTGAGAGCTAATGATAAAATAATAACAATAATAATAATAAATTACTTTGAAGTACCCCCAGAGACTTCAGAAGATATGCTGAGCCACATTAAAATGCAGCTTGGAGTTATGTAAAGTATCACATGAAAATTTAAGACCCTTCAACATTCAATCTTATTTAATTTCAAAGCAGTATTTCAAACCAGAAGGCACTAAGGGAATTGAGAGAGAAAAGGGAGATAACAATATTCTATCTCTATTAAGGGGAGAATTGAGGTGGGGGGGTCTATTGAACATCTGTAATAACAGCTTCATTTGTGATACATTATAAATTTCTGTCCCTCTGTCACAATGCAAGGACAAAGGGACCATTTCTTTGTTGTTTCCTACATTATTACTATCAGTTAAAATTAAGGTGAAAAGCTACATTTCTGGCTCTGACCTCCCTTAAGCCCTAGGTGTATACATCGAATTGCTTGCTGGTTTTCCCTCCCCTTGGATCACATTCCACAAGCAGAACAAATTCAATTTGTCCAAAACTTTTCCCCAACTCTGATGTTCTTCTTTTATTCTCCATCCCAATGCACCCAAGACAAGAATCTAGGAGATTCATCCTGGACACATTTCATCCTTTAAGATGAAAGAATCACAGATTTTACCTCCTAAATTACTCAGTTGGTCTCCTCGTCTTTATCCCTTCCTCCACCTGCTCTATCAGTTCAGGCCACAGTCGTCTCTCCTCTGAACCCCCCGCACCAGCCTCCGGGCACATCTCTCCCCTTCTCAACCTGTCTCCTGACAAGCCATTCTGCGCACTAGCCCCAGAGGGATGCTTCTACAGCGCAAATGTGCTCATGCCACACCTCACAACACAGCCTTACGATGATTAGACTCCATTCTCTGTGAGGTCTAAACCAAGTTTCTTAGCATGGCAAAAACGCTTTCCATAAGTCAGCCATTAATAGCGTCACTTTCCACCAACGGCCACATCACACAATCGCTCCAATTAAGCAACATGAACAACTCGAAGTTGCAATCCCCATGCTGCTTTACACCTTTTTGTCTTTCCTGTGCCTGGAACGTCCTTTCCCTCTTCAACAAGCCACAGTTCAAAACTCCATTCCTTCAGGAACTCTTCCCTGGCTCTTTGCCACCCCTTCTCCTCTCCCTTCAGGATGGAGTGCCCTCCTTCTCTACTTTCTCAGCACAGCAGCCCTGCCTCTCCAGCACCATCAAGCTCTAGGGAAATGTCTGTGTGTCTGCGTTACTCACTGGACTGTGACAGCTCACGGCTGTGGTCCTCTCCTCCACTCACAGTGCCCGGTGCCCAACAACATTTTCTTCATTAAGTGCCTCAATTTCTACTTGATGCTATTTGTAACATTTTCTTCTAGTTTTCAATACAGGTACAAGCGAGGGGTTTACGATAAGTAAGATTTTGTATGCTCGATTTAACAGGAAAATGGCAAGGAGCCTTTACTAACATCTTCCCCAGGTCAGCAGAGCACCACGCCATCACTTTCACATGATATTTAATGTCTAAAACAGCCAGGTAAGTTAAGTAGTGGCAGTATCCTGTTTCTGCAGAGAAGGAAACACCAGCTCAGAGAGGATAATAAATTCTCCCAAGGTTATATAGCTGGGAAGTGGATACGTCAATATTGAACGACAGGGTCTATGCGAACTCAATAGTGCTTCTCACATAAGAGAGAGAACACAGAAATTAAATGGAAAGAAAAGGCAATACAAAGAATAAAAGAAGAGAAATTTTTCTACATTCTCCTCCATTCTCACAGTTTTCTCCACATTTCTCAGCAGAATAGGGGACTCTGGGTAATGGGGTCATTCTAAGATCATGGCTGTTACTTACTACACCATGTCAATAAAAGTTCAGGTTAGCACGTTCAATAAACTTAAGTATTAATTAGTGTCATTCCTCTAGATATCCATCTACTAAATTTCTAACCTTGCGAACCATCTCACAAACATGTGGACCAGGAAAACACGTGTAGAGGCTGTTCTAATCCATCACCATTACAAATACAGCTCAGAGAACTAACCTTCCTAACGGCACTTGCACATTTTGGTGTATGACAGATATTACAAAGACGCTCAAGGCTCTGCTCTGCAAACAGAACACACAATGGAACACCTGCTGGGAAAAGCTGAGTGTGAGGGTTATTTCATGTGCTCCGCCCAGAGGATGAGGATTCCCCTCCTCCAGGAAAGGGGTGAGGACAAGCTACCTCTCACACCATACCCATACACCCTAGGTTTGGGACGTTCTGGGGCAAGCTGTGGGTACTGAGGACTATGGGCTCAGTATATGAGTCATGGCTGCAAGCTCAGGGGAAAGGACTAGAACAAGTCCAATGGCCCTGGACTTCCACTTCCACAAGTCCTGCCTGGTAACATGGCCACATAAAACTACGTTTGGCCCACTCGGTGGAGGTAATCCAGCCCCAATAAGGATTGCATTGGCTGCTAAACAACATTTGGAGTTCATCACCCAGGAAACTAAAAGAGCTACAATTCAGGGACACCAGGCAGAGAGCCCAAGAACAGCAGCCTTGAAAAAGACAAAGAAGAAAAAATGTAGCAGCAACTCACTGGGCATGTGACTTGAGACTCTTGGCAGCCTGCCTTGTGGGGCTGGACAGCCTGTGGGCAGAGAATTCACATCTTCTTCTCTGCTGCCAGAGGCCAAGAAGGCCCAGACAGAGGAATACCAACTCAGATCCTTCATCAAGCTAATAATCAATGAGATCTCCCCGAGGGGAACAATGAATGAATAACCATGACTCTCATCTCTTTTACACACACATGTGACTTATCAGCATGACGCTAACTGGGCTGTACGACTTCTACAACCTGAAAGTTCTGTAATATATTAATTGGCTATCAAATATGCAACCAATGCAAGGTTTCTCACCTGGTAGGCAGACTGCTGAACAAAACTCTGAAGCAACAACAAAGAACAGAGTCCAGCTTAACAAGTCAACCAATATTAATGGAGCGTGAATTGAGACACTGGACAAAGAGCAGCTAATACAAAGATGCGTAAGATGTCTTTGAGGAAGCTACAGTCTACCGGGGAGGAAATGAAAGCACAGAGAACGTCAATATAATATGGTAGTCACATAGTATGTATATGACAGTGTATGAAGATCACCAGCCAGAGTCAAAAGACCAAAAGCAGGGCAAGCAAACATCAACCCCTGTGAGGACCAAAGGGAAGAGTTAAAAAAACAACCCTAGAAATCACCTTGTCTGGATTTTTTAATGAGGACACAAGTTAGAAAGGGGTATGACTTACCCAGAGTCATGCAGTCAATTAGCAGCAAAGCCTGGGCTAGAACTCAGATCTCCAGCACTTTCCACCACGGCAGAATACTGTCCCCAAATCACAGAAAATGGGGCAAGTTCTAGGCTTCTGAAGCTGAGAGAATACAACCTTCAAAAGTAGGTGCAAAAGACACACTGACTAAGGAAATATGAACGGGGATGGAGGGAGGGGTATGAGGGCTGGATGTCCTCAAGGGTGGGAGACCCAGAAAACAGAATGGCATCTGCGTGTCATGTCAGTAAGCAGAAAAATTCAGAGCATTTCTTTTGTAACTGGCAGCAACCATTCTCCTCAAAGCAACTATTTGCTAAAAGGTTGCCTCGGTGGTATTACTAGTTCTATAGCCCTCCCCTGGCAGAGAGCTATTTTGTCACCTGTGCTAAGAATGGGGCGATGTCTTGCATGCAAGATTTCTTAGAGACCACTGAAACGAAGGCATATTACAACATGATTGTGTCTACTTCGGACTGAGTTAGCGAGCCCTTTCCCCAGCAGAACTTTGCTATGGCAGAATGAAGTTCAAAGCCATACCCTCATAAACTAATAAAAAGCTCTACCCAAGTCACTTCGCAAACTGAAATGCAAATCAGTTGTGATTATAAGGTAATGAGAGCAATGCTACACTAATTCATTCAACAAACATTTACTGATTAATTCTGGGTCATGCACTATTTTACGACCTGATTTTCGGGGGACAGGGGACAAAGGATGAGAAGCCAAAGGAAGGTAAGATAAATAAGACACAGCCCCTGTCTAGTAAGAAAAGCAAATAGACATGCAAATAACGGTAAAACTGTTTGATCAACGTTACAAAGCAGTGCTGCTCAAAATGTGGCCCAAGGACCAATGCCGCCGTGAATGGTTTATTGTTGGTCTACAAGAAATAGTTAACTTTAGAAATTGAGGGTAAACATTTAGAAACCTTTATAGCAATTTAATAGTAATTTTAGGTCTGTTGAATCTAATAATTTTAAAATGAGCTTTCTATTTTGTATTTTAGTGTATCTATTACACTTCATTTTCCCAGTATTTCACTTTTACTACATTTTACAAAATTACTGGTCCACAAACGGTTTGAGAAGCAATGCAATAAAGTGATATAACAGAAGTAATATATACTATACTACACTATATTATGCTATCCAGTAAGAGCACGGATGAGAAACGGCCTGGGAGATTTAAGAGACGCTCCAGAGAAGAGACAGCCTTTGAGCTGCAAGGATAAGTCGGAGACAGGCAGAAGCGCAAGGTACCGCAGGTGGAGGAGGAACATCTGCAAAAGCTTGGGGGTCAGAAAAGGGGATGGGATGTTTACAGCATCAACTCTGAGGCACAGTAATAACAGTACAAGTGCAGAAAGTTAACCTACAAGGTGATTCTGAGAGACTTGCATGACTTTACGGTTTACGCTTCGGGCTTTACCCAAAACACAAGAGGGAACCACCGAATATTTTTATAATCAGAAGAAGGATGTGTTAATATTTTCATTAAAGTTATTCTGGCATCAGTGTGATAGATAGATTTGAAGGCAGGGAGAACAGACGGAGGGACAGAGACCAGTCATGAAAATACTGGAATAATCTAGGTGGGAAGTGAACAGAGCCTACCTTATGCCAAGGAAAACAGGCAGGAGAGATGGCTTAGGAAAATGTTTTAAGGGTAGGAATGTATAACATTCCCTACTTATCAATATGGATCAGAATCTGTAATCAGACAGTTGTTCACTTAATTCAATACGGGGCCTGATTATATAAGAAGGGATCAGTTAAGTATAAGGATGGTGAGTGGGTTACTAAGAAGAGAGAGAATGGAATGAAATGCGAAATTCTAGAATGAAAATGTGGAAGTTCAGTAGATACAAATATGAAAAGAGTATTGCTGAGAGATAGGAGAGGTATGTGGGGCAAAATGTGAAATTCTAGAATACTGGGCTTTAACAATCTAAACAGATTCACATACATGTAAGTGGAGAAGAGGAATGGGTAAGGAGCTGTAGCCAGCACATTACTTTTCACCTTCTACATAGAGAGCAGTGGACACAGACACTGTGGGAGATAAAAGGGGCGTGAGAACAGTCCTTTCACTACTAGCCCCAGGGCAACTCTGGGTCTCCTAGACGCCCTAGAAGTTAGCGATGTACCACAGCAGGCCTGAGGTACTTACTTCAACAAGTATCAAACCAAGACTCATTTTCAATCAGAGAAGCCTACGGGTTCTGGGAATCTCTAAAGGGCAGGTGGGTGTGTGTGTGTATAGTGTTGGTGGGCAGGGAGGGAGGGCTTCTTGGCTGCAAGAAATGAATAGTTCCCTGAAATGTCCCCAGGAAAAATTTGAGTCTCTCGAATGAAAAGTGTTGAGTCAACCAGCTCTTCTGGAATCACCCAGTCTCCAGGGGAAGGATAGCCCTCCCAAACCCAAGGAAACTTCACAGAGGTCAGGAGACATGCTTCTCCTTAGAATAGCGGCCACAGGCTAAGTGAGTCCCTGAAACTCAGCGCCTCTTGAGAGAAAGCAACAGGGGTGGGGAAGGTAAGGCAAGCACATACCATTTTTCATGGAATATTTTGAAAAAAGTAAGTCTGTTAGATGGGGTCAGAAACAATTCAAATATTGTTCTATCATGGATATTTATACCCCTGTTAGCCACAGACACACAGGGAACACCACTTATCATAACAATACCGTTGTGGGACAGGTCCAATGCCCACATTGTGGTGGCCCGATTATGTTTTATCAGGCTCTCCTAATAAGTATCAGCTATATTTCAGGGCACATGATTTTACCAAAGTATATAATAGGCTTGGTTTCATAACAACTTCCACTGCAGCATTCTGGTCACAAACTGGGTCAAATAACCCCATTGGTATCTTTGTATCACAGCTGTACCTATACAAGTGCAATTCAGTAATTAACCTGTGAATTTAATTTAATTATTCAACAAGTATACCAGATTCAGCATTAAAAAGTTTAATTTACCTAACACGTAATATGCTTTTAATCTAAGATCATCAACTGCCACTATGTCTTTTTAAAATGACATTGGATATAATATAAATGTTCACATACAAGAAAAGAGAACATAAAACTACCTCCTAAGATTATTAATTGCCATTTTATCATTAGAATGAACAAAGTCTCAATCAGGGCCTACCAATCTGTAAGACACTATTGGGAACCAATGGAAAACACAAAGATCGAATTATCCACGAGGGCTGGAAAAGATAGAGAACAGAATCGCTTAATACCAATCATGTATGGAGGTAAGCAGAGGAGAAGCTCTCCATTCAGAGGCTCCAAGATCCTCTGCAAGTCCCGTACAATGCACCAGCATGGAAAGTGATGAATAAGCTGCATTGATTATAGTGACTACGTCACGGCTGGCTGAACATTCAGTCCACAAACAGAAGGCTTCTTGTATTTGCTCGAATCAACCATAGGAAAGTTTTAGCAAAAAGACTGTTATATTCAAATGGAAATCAGTACTTTCCAGCAAGAATGGACAATTAGCAACTCCTTAAACTGGCACTAAGAGGAAGAGCAGGGAAATGTACCAGAAACGATCACAAACAACCTATATTCCAAAATGTGAAATAAATAAGAAAGACTACTAGCATTTTGAAAAATTCATACAGCAGACATAAGTCTGGATGTTATGGGTCTCCCAGTTATCAACCCACACTGGTAGATTTCACCCAAACACGCCCCTTTACTAAATCTTTTATTACACACAAATGTAAACCGTAGTCTAAGATTCCAGCACATGGTTGATTTAGATGGTGTTCCTTGAAAATTTAGTAATAAAGTGCAAAGCCTCTTTAATACATCCTTTGAATCTACATTTAAAAAGCCCGCATTCACCAAATTAACAGATTCTAGCAAATACTTCTCCAAAACTGGCAGGACAAATAGTCACCATGCTCACCCCCATCTCCAAGCACACACTCAATTTTGGTCTATCTGTCCTATGGATCTGGCTTTCTAGTCTGATCCTGGGGCTACAACATGTCTACAGGCTCTCAAATAAGTTACAACGATGCCTTGGCCACCTTGGGATGGAAGAAAAATGTTCAAGGAAAAAAGAGGTCAAGGAATTGCACCAGAGTTAAGCAATGATTTCTTAGATATACCAAAAGCACAAGCAACAAAAGAAAAACTTGATAACTTAAACTTGATCAAAACTAAAACTGCTGGTGCTTCAGATGACACCACCAAGAAAGTGAACAGACAATCAACAGAATGAGAGAAAACAGTTGTAAATTATATGTCTGACAGGGGACTTGTCTCCAGCATCTACCAACAAAAAGACAAATAACCCAATTAAAAAATGGGCAAAGTGTGTGAATAAGACATTTCTCCACAGAAAACATACGACTGGCCAATCAGCACATGAAAAGACGCTTAGTATTATTAGTTATTAGGAAGATGCAAAATCACAATGAGATACCACTTCAAACCCACTAGAATGGCTACAATAGAAACATAATAAGTGTTGGTGAGGATATAGACAAATTGAGACCCTCGTACACTGCTGGGAAAATGTACAGCCACTTTGGAAAATAGTTTGGCAGTTAAACAGAGAGTTACCCCAGGACCCAATAATTACTCCAGGGTGGAAAAGAAAAATGAAAATGTATGTCCACACAAAAACTTGTACATAAATATTCACACCAGTATTCATGATAGCCAAAAAGTGGAAACAATCCAAATGTCCACCAACTTATGACTGAATAAATAGAAATGTGTATATCCATAATGTAATATCATTCAGCAATAATAAAGAATGAAGTACTGATACATGCTAAAATGTGGATGAATCTCGAAAACACTATGCTAAGTGAAAGAAGCCAGTCACAAATGACCACATAATGTATGATCCCATCGGTATGAATTGACCAGAATAGGCAACTCTATAGACACAGAAAGTAGATTAGAGGTTGCCCAGGACTAGGAGGGGGTGGGAAAGAGTGCGGAGAGACTGCTAGTGGGTATAAGTTTTCTTTCTGGAGTGATGAAAATGTTCTAAAATTAGATTATGGTGATGGTTACACAAATCTGTAAATATACTGAAAACCATCAACCTGTACACTTTAAATGGGTAAATTTTATGCTGCGTAAATTATTATCTCAATAAAGTTGTTTTTTGTGTGTGTGCCAAAGTGCAAACCCTTACACATTTCTAAAAGCCGACCCTAAAGCTCCCTGATACCAGATGGGGCCAGGCCTATTTGAAGTAGAGCAATTATATTCGCATCCACCTGCGTCTATATCCCAGGCATTGCTCTAGAACTGGACTGGCTCTGGGGGCACCAAAGAACCAAACAGATGCATTCCAAACACTTGGAATGTCTAAGGATACCAAAGCCTAGCAGCACTGACTGCCAATTTTGGTTCCATTTGCTTCAACACTGACTGAAGCCACCATAGGCCAACGACTATGTTCAAACTATGAAGACAAAAGATAGAGTAGGCCCAATGCCCAAGGAGTTCACAGCCTGTTAGGTCTGAGATAGATGTGTATGCACATGATTCAAGTTCAGTGCTCTATGTGCAAACTACAGGGAAAAGTATGGGGGCAGAGAAATACAGAGAAAGGAGTAATGAATCTTGTCTGGAGATGACTCACACAGGTTTCACAGGAATGACAAGGGCTTTAAAGGGTTGGTAGAGGGAAACGGTCTACAAAGAGATGGAGAAAGGAAAGCAAACCACAGTCAAGGCAATGAAAAGGTGGATGTAAAAGCAAAGAGGCTTAGAGGACCAAAAGAAGTTTGGGAATCAAAAAGGTGAGACAAGAGGCCGGCCTAGTGGCATAGTGGTTACGTTTGCACACTCTGCTTCAGCAGCCCAGGGTTCACGGTTTTGGATCCCAGGTGCAGACCTACACACTGCTAATCAAGCCATGCTGTGGAGGCATCCCACATACAAAACAGAGGAAGACTGGCAACAGATGTTAGCTCAGGGCCAATCTTCTTCACCCCAAAAAAAAGGAGGGGGATGAGACAAGACTGTTAGAAGATGAGTTAGGGTAATTAAGCCAGATCATGAAAGGTCTTGTGGATATGCTACAAATTTTAAACCTTATCCTAAAAGCAACAGTGAGCCATTGAAGGTTATTAAGTGGGTGAATGAAATAATCAGATTTATTTTAGAAATATCACCCTAGCCATTGTCTGCAGGATGAAGATTCACTAGGGCAAGAGTTCTCCAGCTTTTCTTTACCTATGTAATTACTTTTAATCTGCTTTCAAATGAAATTTTACACAGAAACCCAAGATGTGAAAAACCAAATCTCTTCTGGTTGAAACAGTGGTGGAGGGCCTGGTGCCCTGTCTGGACAATGCTCCTTTAACCCCCACCATGGAAGAACCCTTGGTGCTCTGCAGAAGATGGTGTGGAAAACTCTGGACTAAAGAGAGGTAATAATGGAAGACTGGAGATTAATTAGGAAACGAGTGTAGTAATCCAGGCGAAAAATGATCAGTACCTGAAGTAGGCGTAAATGACGGAGAAAGGGGAGAAAAGGGTCCAGAAAGCTCTAAAGAGATATAGAATCGACAAGACTTTATGACTGACTAGATGCAGAGAGTGAAGAAGAAGAAAGAATCAAGGATAACTTCCGGGCTTCTGGCCTAGGGAAGAGGAATGACTTCACTGATAAAAGGAAATGTACAAGGGACACTTGACTTTCGTAAAGATATTTCAACCTAAAAGTTCCCAAAACTGAACTCTTGCCCCTTCACTCTCAAACCTGTTTCCCAGTGCGTGCGGGGTTTCATCATCTCAGAATATGGCACCAGACTGATGCTGGTACTTGAGCCAGAAACCTGGGAGTCACCTTTGACCTCTGTTCCCACCAGCCCCCACACTCAGTCCATTACCAAGTGGCAGTGAATTTCAAACTCTAATTTGGAAATTGTTTCACCTGTCCATCACTTCTCTCTATCACCACTGCCACCACTCTAGTTTACGCCATTATCACCCACTCCTTGATTTCTCCAATAGCCTCTCACTCAGTCTCCTTGCCCCACTATCCTTGGACTCACTCCAATCTATTCTAAACACAAGAATGATCTTTTTAAAGTGTAAAACCCTTCAAGATATTCCCATTGCCCTTGAAGACTCAAGACAGGGAACATGTCTTGTTTTATTCACTCAGTGCCCAGGTCCAGTACATTACAAGAATGAAAGAGAAAAGATCAGCTTTGGAGTAAGATGGTGAGTCCAGCTACAGACGTTTGGGTTTGAGGTGTCTGTGTGATGTCCAAGTAGAGGCACCCCACTGGCAACCAGCAATATGGGCCTGGATCCTAAGTGACATTTGGCTTCACTATTTCAGGTCTAACATAAGAAGAGTTATCTATGGTAAACAGGACTAAGACTATTTTAGATAATCATGAACTAAGTTAATAAAGCTTGAAGCAAGCTCAGCTTCTTAGAAAAGATTAAAGTGTCTCTCTAATCTGAACTTTTGCAGCTCTGGGTCAGGTCTAGGTTAGCATTTCAAGGACAAAAGAAACCAGTGACCCAGCACCAGATTTGTGGTGGGATCTTTACAAGGATCAATTTGGTAGCAAAGCCTAGGATTTGACCACTACTTTCCAACTATTCTTGCAGCACCTCTGCCCCTTTGCTCCCTGATGTCCTCACCCATTTCCAAATGACTTCTCTATTAGTTAATTATAAATCATCCCCCACTCTCAGGCAGCACATCTGGGGTGGTGCCTGGAAGTCTGTATCCTGACAACCAAACCAGGCAATTTCTCAGCCTGGGGACACCACTCAGCTAACAGTTTAGGGAACAGGTGCAAAAGTTATCTTCCTTCCTCTCTCCTACTGACCCTAGAGAGCTGCCTCAGGATGTGGCTGTTATTAGGATTTTCAGACAATAATAATTAAATTACGATTCACTGTGGGCTTCCTATGGTATTGTGCAAAGCATTTAATATAAAGTACTATACACGATAAACAAATACTAAGAGCTTCCACAGAATTTCTAACAAGTAACAATTACTCTTCCAAATGCAGATTTGCATAAGAGACACTGATTATAATCTCCAATATCCTTTTTTCTCCTTAACTTTCCCCAGTATCAGTGTTTCTTAATTACTGTACACAAATCTTTCAAGTTCAGTAAGATGGTTACGGCATCTATCTTTATTTCAATTTTTAGGTCAACATATAAAATAATTATTTACATATTTTAACTTTTTCGTGTGTGAGGAACATGGGCCCTGAGCTAACATGTGTTGCCAATCTTCCTCTTTTTGACTGAGGAAGATTGTCACTGAGCTAACATCCATACTACTCTTCCTCTATTTTATGTGGGACACCACCACAGCATGGCTTGATGAGAGGTGCTATGTCTGCACCTGGGATCCAAACCCGTGAACCCCAGGCCACCAAAGAGGAGCACGTGAACTTAATCACTACACCACTGGGCCAGCCTCTATTTTAACTTTTAAAAGAGAATGTTTTGAGAACCTCTGTCTACACATCCGGGCACAGTTAGCAACTGTAAGATGAGTCGGCTTATGACCTAGTCATTTGGTTTATTATTCAGTTGATCACAGGCAACAGCCTGGTGACTCTGACAGTCCTAAGGCTTTAAACTGATTCATGTTTGGTTGTATGTCATTTATTTTGTATCTATAAAAGGCCACTGGCTAAATACAGGAAACATAAGAATTATTGGAATATTAGTCAATAAAGAATACAAACATTAAATCCTACAACTTCAACTCAAGATGATCTTTGCCAACTTGGTATTACGTTATCTGATCAGATTTCTTATCTCTTACAACAAAATGTTTCCAATACTTCAAAATCAAATAAAAAAAAGAAAATTACAGGAAATATAGCATCAAAACTGTCTTTTCATTTATGAGGAATTAAGATTGTCTGCCCCCACAATGTGTTATTTGCCAGGAAAGTACTTACAAATAGCAGTTTAAAGTATTTTATTATTGTATTTAAAAAGAAAGCCCATAAAATAACTTCTTAAAAATAAGACAAAATACTAGACTTTCAACCATTAAGTGACAAAGAAAGCTTTTTATTTCTTCTTGATGCCTGGACACAACCTTAAATTTCAATCTGCACTTTAATCTATATTCATTCCCCAAAATACATCATTTTAAAATGTGACAAGTGCTGCTTTATTTTAGGTGATTAATTTAAAGTAAATTAAGCAATCTTATTACACATGCAAAATAATGTATGTATAAAGCTATTCATTTTAGCATTGTTCATAATAGTAAAGGATGGAGGGGCCAGCCCTGTGGCAGAGTGGTTAAGTTTGCGAGCTCCACTTCAGTGTCCCAGGGTTTTGCTGGTTCAGATCCTGGGTGTGGACATGGCACCACTCATCAAGCCACGCTGAGGCGGCGTCCCACATAGCAGAACCAGAAGGACCCACAACTAGAATATACAACTACGTACTGTGGGGCTTTGTGGAGAAGAAGGAAAAAAAACAGACTGGCCACAGATGTTAGCTCAGATCTCAATGTTTAAGAAAAAAAAGAATGGAAATCATCTACGAATGGAAATCCATCAGAAGGGGGTACAAGTTATAGTACATCAACACACTGAAATTTTATGCAGGGATAAAAAAAGAATAAGGAAACATACAGGTATATAGTGTACTGCTACTTGTGTAGGAAATGGGGGTGGGTTATAAATGTATTTGATTATATATGCTTAAAATAACGCTAGAATATTTTTTCAAAAACTAACAACACTGGCTGCCTATGCAGGAGACAAATTGAAGGAATGCAGCCAAGGAAAACTTTTCAAAAGGTATTCTTTTGTATTTTTTTGAAATTTGAGCCATGTGAATGTATAACCTATTCCAAGAAAGAAATGGTTAAAATAAATGACATTTTTAAAAAGTAAACCATGTATAAAATTATTTTAAAAGAAATGAATACTTTCAAAAATGTAGGACTCCACAAAACCAGGCACACAGATCAATGGAACAGAATTGAAAGAGCAGAAATAAAACCACATATCCACAGACAGCTAATCTTCGACAAAGGAGCCAAGAGCACACAAATTGAGAAAGGAACGTCCCTTCAGTAAATGGTGTTGGGAAAACTGGACAGCTACGTGCAAAAGTATGAAAGTAGGCCATTATCTTTTGCCATACATAAAAATTAACTCAAAATGGATTAAAGACTTGAAGTTAAGATGTGAAACCATAAAACTCCTAGAAGAAAATACAGGCAGTGCACTCTTTGATATCGGTCTTAGAAGCATCTTTTTGAAGACTATGTCTACTCAGGCAAGGGAAACAAAAGAAAAAGTAAACAAACGGGACTACATCAGACTGACAAGCTTCTGCAAAGCAAAGGAAACCAAGAACAAAACAAAAAGACAACCCACCAAGTGGGAGAAAATATTTGCAAATCATATACCTGACAAAGGGTTAATCCCCAAAATACATAAAGAACTCATACAACTCAACCACCAAAAAAACAAACACCAGATCAAAAAATGGGCAGAGGATATGAATAGACATTTTTCCAAAGAAGACAGACAGATGGCCAACAGGCAAATGAAAAGATGTTCAACATCTCTAATCAATAGGGAAATGCAAACCAAAACTACAATGAAGGGGCCAGCCCCGTGGCCAAGTGGTTAAAGTTCCATACGCTCCACTTTGGCGGGCGGGGTCCGTGGGTTCAGATCCCAGGTGTGGACCTACTCCACTCATCAGCCGTGCTGTGGAGGCATCCTACATACAAAGTAGAGGAAGACTGGCAGAGATGTTAGCTCAGGGCTAAGCTTCCTCAAACAAAAAAAAAATGAGGAGAATTGACAATGGACGTTAGCTCAGGGTGAATCTTCCTCACAAAAAAAAACCCCAAAACTATAATGAGGTATCACCTTACACCTGTCAGAATGGTTTTAATTACCTCCCCCCCAAAAAATAACAAACTTTGGAGAGGATGTGGAGAAAAGGGAACCTTCATACACTGCTGATGGGAATGCAAACTGGTGCAGCCACTACGGAAAACAGTATAGATGTTTCCCAAAAAATTAAAAATAGAAATACCATATGACCCAGCTGTCCAACTACTGGGTATCTAGCCAAAGAACTTGAAATCAGCAATTCAAAGAGACTTATGCACCTCTATGTTCATTGCAGCATTATTCACAATAGCCAAGATGTGGAAGCAACCCAAATGCCCATCAACTGATGATTGGATAAAGAAGATAAGGTGAATACACACACACACACACACAATGGAATACTACTCAGCCATAAAAAAAACACAAAGTCATCCCAACTGCAACATAGATGGATCTTGAGGGTATTATGTTAAGCAACATAAGCCAGACAGAGAAAGATAAACACCGTATGACTTCACTCATATGTAGAAGATAAACAAACACATGGACAAAAAGAACAGATTAGTGGTTACCAGAAGGGAAGGGGGTTGGAGGTAGGCATAAGGGGTAAAGGGGCACATATATATGTGACTGACAAATAGTTATGTAAACCTGAAATTTCACAGTTATAAACTATCAGGATCTCAATAAAATAAAATTTTAAAAAATGATTCCCCACAAAAAAAAATGTAGGACTCAATGACTAGGTTATATATAATTACAGAGATAAAACCATTTTGTAAAGGACCTATCACAATTACGTCTGTAATCTGAAAACCGCTCACGTGATTCTGTGTGCCCCCTTGAATCACATGGACCATAGCAATCTTAGAGTTAATTTCATCTCAAATCCTTTCCACGTTCCATCAATGGTTAAAACAGCAGCTACAATGGGCTCCTTCATTTCCTCAAGACTATAAGGAAAAGGCAATACAAACGTAAGCTTCTTGACAAAACCCCATAAGAAGTGACGGAGCAAAAATGTTTGGAAAATGTTCAATTCTTCTAATCGCACTGTGCATCACCTGCTAAATGAAAAAGTCAAAATGTTTCTTCATGTATAATGCTACATTAAATCATGTATTAAATATAAACTTTATAACATAGTACTTAATAGTATAATATTCATTCAAGAACAATTTTATTCTAATCACATTTTCTTTTACAGCCCCCAAATGACAGAATGTCTTCTAAAAATTAATTCATAAGGAGGTTCTTGAGAAATAGGGTCTCAGGTCAAAATAAGGTGAGCAGAAAGCAAGGTGCCTACAGTACCAGTGACAACTGACACCCAGAGTTGTTGGAGAACAAAAATCAGATATTTAAAAATATGAAAACGTTGGCTTTTTGATTCACCCTTCAACTGCAAATGGGTATTCCCACTGAGCTCCCAGTAGACCCACTTAAAAGCTCCTCCAAAGATTCGTCTTCCTTAAACTCTTCTCCCAACCTACCCTTCCAACTCCTGGCAAACACCTCACTTCTCACCTTTCCTAGAAGAAACTGAAGGAATTCTGTCCCGACCACATCGGAGTGTCCACCCTTGTACCTATCCTTTCACCTGTCTCTCCCACCTCACAAGAAGTAGTAATGAGTGAAAATATAGGGAATCTCAGTAAAAAAGATAGGGAAAAAAGAACAAGATGAAAATTTTAGAACTTGAAAAAAACGTGGTGTTTAAAAACTCACTGGGTAAGCTTAACAGTAGAATAGAAAAAAAAGGGAAAAAAAATCAATGACCTTGAGGGCAGAGTAACAGAAATCATCCAAACTGAAGAAGAGAGAAATAAAAGATTTAAAAAACATAAATAGAATCTAAGGGATATGTGTACCAATTTCAAAATGTTAGGATACAACAATTCTACCCAAAGAAAGAGGAAAACAAATGGGGCAGAGAAAAATATTTGAAGAAATAATGACCAAAAACTCCCCAAATTTGGTCAATAGCATAAATTTACAGATTCAAGAAGCTCAGCAAAACCCAAACAGGATAAATTCAAAGAAAACTACACCTAGGAATGTCATAGTCAAATGTTTTAAAAAACTAAGAGGAAAATCTTAAAAACAGTCATAGAAAAGGAAACACACACACACAGGAGAAATGATTCCAATGACTGCAGACTCCTTATCCCACACCACAGAAGCCAGAAGACAGCTGAACAGCTTTAAAAAAACTACCAACCTAGAAATACTATATTCAGCAAAAATACCCTTGAAGAGCGAAAGAGAAACAAGGACACTTCCAGATAAAGGAACATAAAATTTGTCATGAGCAGACCTGCACCATAAGACTTGTTAAAGAAAGTTCTTCAAGCTGAAGGGAAATTATACTAGAGGAAAACATGAAACTTCATGAATGAATGAAAAGCATCAGAAATAGTTATTATCCAGGTAAATATAAAATAATACCTTTCTCTTAATTTGTTTAAAATGAATATGACTATCTAACACATAAAGGGCCTTTTGGGTTTATAAAACGTAGATGTCAGACATATGACAACAATCACATAAAGGACAGTGGCAGTTATGGTAAATGGACTTCTAGGTTTGCAAAGTTTCTCTATTTTGTGTCAAATGGTACAATATTAAATCTAAGTATACCAAGACAAATTAAGAATGTATATTATAATCTCTGGAGCAATCACAAAACAAAATAATGTAAAGAGGAATAGCTTACAAGACAACATAAAATTATCAGAATATATTAAAAAGCAAGATGCACCTATACGCTATCTACAAGAGATGTGTGTCACATATATAGACACAGATAGATTGAAAATAAATGGATGGGAAAAGATATACCACGCAAAAGGTAAGTATAAGAAAGAGTTACATTAGTATCATATAAATAGACTTAAAAACGAAAAGCATAACTAACGATATACAGAGGGACTATTCATAATGATAAAAGAGTTAATTCATCAGGAAGACATTATAATCATAAATGCATATGAACCTACTAACAGACTCTCAAAGCTCATGAACCAAAAGTTGACAGAACTAAAAGGAGACAATTCCACAATCATAAAAGATTTTAACATCCCTCTCTCAGCAACTGATAGAAACACTGGACAGAAAATTAATACTGAAAAAAGAGGATCAGAACAACACTATCAACCACCTTGTCCTCCCATAACTGCAGAATACACATTATTTTCAAGTACACATGGTACATTCACTGAGAGACTGCACGTGTTTTCTCATAAAACAAGTTCCAATCAATTTAAAAGGAATGATGTCACACGGAGTAAGTTCTCTGATCAAAAAGGATAAACTTGAAATCAATAACAATAAGATATCCAGGGAAACTCCCAAGTGCTTGGAAATTAAATAAGATACTTTCAAGAAATCCATGGTGGCCATCCCCGTGGCAGAGTGGTTAAGTTTGCACGCTCCACTTTGGCGGCCCAGGGTTTCACCACTTTGCATCCTGGGTGTGGACCTAGCACCGCTCATCAAGCCGTACTGAGGCGACGTCCCACATGGCACAACCAGAAGGACCTACAACTAGAATATACAACTGTGTACTGGGGGCTTTGGGGAGAAGAAAAAAAAAGATTGGCAACAGATGTTAGCTTGGGGCCAATCAAAAAAAAAACCCAATGGATCAAAGAAGAAATCACCATGGAAATTAGAAAACATTTTGAACTGAATTCAAATGAAAAACACAACATATCAAAATGTGTGAGATGCAGGAAAAACAGTGTTACTAGGGAATATTACAGCTGTACATGCTTATGTTGGAGGAAAAAGGTCTAAAATCAGTGACTTAAGATTCCATCAAAAGAAGCCAGAAAAAGATGAACAAAGACAAATTAAACAGAAACAATAAAGATAAGAAGTAATTTATGGGGAAAAGAACATCTTTTAAAAAGTACTGGAACAACTGGATTTTGCATTTTAAAAAAATGAACATCTACTCTTACCTCACAACATATACAAAAATTAATTCAAAATGGATCATAGACCTAAATGTAAAAGCTAAAAATATAAATCTCCTAGAGAAAACATAGGAGAAAATACCTGCAGCTTTTGGATAGGCATTTCTTAGATAAGACACAAAAAGTACAAACCATAAAAGAAAAAATTATAGTGGACTTTTCAACATTGAAAACATTTGCTCTTCAAAGCACAGCATTAATAAAGTGAAAAGGCAACCCACAGAATGGTAGAAAATACTCACAAAACATATCTGACAAAGAAATGGTATCCAGAATATAGAATAACTCTTACAACTCAATAAGAAGATAAACAGCCCATTTTTTATAAATGGGCAAAAAGAGTTTGAACAAACACTCCACCAAAGAAATTATGTGAATGGCCACTACACTCACGCAAAGATGCCCAACATCACTAGTCATCGGGAAACACAAACCTACAACCACAAAAAATCACTACACACCCAATAGAATGGCTAAAAATTTTAAATATTGATGATACTAAGTCTTGGCGATGAAGTGAAACCATTAAAACTCTTAGACACCGATAGCAGTGGTGCAAAGAAAAATGGTACAACTACTTTGGAAAACAATTCGCCAGTATCTTAGAAAGTTAAACACCAACCATTCCACTCATAACTATTTACTCCCCAACAATTGAAAATGTGTTCAAAGATTCATAGAACAATAGTCCCAAAACTGGAAAGAACTCAAATTTTTCTCAATAGGAGAATGGAAAAACAAGTTGTAGCACATCCGGATAAAGGGTTCCACTCGGCAAAAAAAGCAACAAACTACTGATATACACAGCAACATGGCTGAACCTCAAAATCATTATGCTGAGGGGCTGGCCGGGTGGTGCAGCAGTTAACTTCACATGGTTCACCAGTTCGGATCCTGGGTGCAGACCTATGCACTGCTTGTCAAGCCATGCTGAGGTGATGTCTCACATATAAAGTAGAGGAAGATGGGCACAGATGTTAGCTCAGGGCCAGTCTTCTTCAGCAAAAAAGAGGAAGATTGGCAGCAGATGTTAGCTCAGGGCTAATCTTCCTCAAAAAAAAAATCATTATGCTGAGTGAAAGAAGCTAGAAACAAAAAGATTACATATTGTATCATTCCATTTACAAAAATTCTGTAAAATGCAAACTAACACCAAGTAGCAGCAAGCAGATCAGTGGCTGCCTGAGCCTGGGGGCAGAGGGAGCGATGGATGCAAAATGAGACAGGTCATCTTTAGGCAGCAGTAGAAATGTTCTGTATCTTCACTGACATGGCAAATTCATGGATATATACAACTGTCATCAAATTGTACACTTTAAATAGATGCAGAATTTTGTACTTAAACTGAACCTTATCAAGTTGGATTTTTAAAAATCATCAGTGCCCACAGGAGGGCCCTTTGTGCTTGTGGTATGAGGAGTGGACTAGTCACAGGCAACTCACCATCTTACCACCTTCCACAAAATCACGGAGTCAGCAAAAGCTGTTATTACATCAACCAAACTAAAAAATAAATCATGTTTTATTTCCATACTAAAATTATCCCAAAGAAATGGAACATTAATTTTGAAAAACTATTTCCCTGTCGGGGGTGGCAAGGAAGCTATAGTTCAGAAGGGCTAACTTAGTTAACCTAATTCCTCTGGGGAGTGGAGGGTGAGAGGAGAGAGGAGGGGAGTAATGGTGCTGGCCCTCCCCCCCAGGACGGTGGAGAGGATCCATTCCCAGCAAGGGTGAGATACAACTTCATTAAATTCAATCTCTGAAAAGAGCCTTGAGGCCAAGAGATTGTCAGAGAGTCTTGGGGACCTCTGAGAAATATGGAGAAACTGGCAAACCATCAGTGATTATTCTCTCAAGCAAATTCGAGAAAAGAGAAACTGCCAAGGTCTGCCATTCCCAGAATTATGACATTTCCCAGACCTTAATGAAACTCCCAAATAAGTGCTACACTATAATTTCACATGCTTTATTCAATGTATTCATAATTTATATCCCCTCCAAAAAGGTGGTTTAGTTTAGTTTGTGCTCAGATGGGTACCGTTTAGCTGAAATTCAATTTCGTCTTTTACCATGCTATCTAGAGTTCCAAGGTCTGGCCTGGTCGCCAACACTAGAAATAGAAAATAGATACAAATGGCTAGATTTGTCTCAATACAACATTAATAACTTTTCAATTATTCACATATATCCATATATGAATAAAGCTCCCATGAATTTAACACTTTTTTCCTTCTTACATTTCCCCTATTCGGAGAAGAAAATGCTCTCTTTACAAGTCTTCATTTTTGGGGGGATGGGAGCTTTGAAGCAGTAATTATGCCAAGGTTTTTAAAGGTTCATTGAGAATACGTCTCTCTTGTTGGACTTTAAAGTTAGTTTATCAACATTTCTGAGAAATCTCACATGATCTTGAACTAGCACAACAGCCTCTTAACTGATGCCCCTGCCTCCCTCTCCAGCCACCTCCAGTCCATCCTCCACACTGCTGCTGAAGTCAAACTGCTAACAGAGCAAAGCTGAGCAAGCCATTCCTCTTTCAGCCCTTGGAAGGCTTCCCACCGCTCACGAGATCAAGTCCAGATCCCCGGCGCTTGCCTGTCCTTCTGACCCCAACTCTAGCCTCTGCTCCCCTCGAACCCTACACCTTCTGGTCAGGCAGAGGTCTTGTAGCTCCCAGACTGTTTTATGCCTCTGTAACTCTGCTTATCTATTCTTTTTGCCCAGAAAGGCTGGATCTCTCATGCCTCCCCCTTCCACATTACCCTCTTGCTTCCTCAACTCTCACTCAGCCCCTATGAGGACGCTTCTGGACTCGCTGCTTCTGCCCTCGTCTTGCAAACCTGATCATTCCACTTCCTTTCCTAATGGGCTTAGGGATCATTTTCTGCTTCCCCTCTTGTAACTTTGGAATAAAGGTAGTTCCATCAACATATTCATTTATATAAAATGTGATTCCCCACACCAATCACACTCCAATGGGAGGTGATGTGTATATTCAAACCTTCTCACTTTTTTGGATATTGCTTTTTTATGTCCTTAGATCACTGTTGGTCTCCTCATCTTAACTATAAGATACAGGAGAGAAATGCTGTATTCTAATAGGGGCAGAGCGGCCATAAAACACGTAGTTCCTACACAAGTGGCCCAACGAATTTTGTTAACTGAAAATATAAGACTGTATTAATTCTTTCGACAATGTTTATTAAACACCTACTATGTGCCAGACATTGTGTCAGATTCTAATGACACAACACAGTACAAAAATAATGTAGAGATAGAGATAATTTATAGAAACAAAGAACTTTATAACTGAGAGGCCCATTAGAGACCAAGTCCAGTCCCCCTACTTTATGGCAGAGGAAGCATCTTGCCCAAATTCCCCCAGCTGGTAAAATACAAGAGACTTCTCATCTAACATCTCTTCCCTATCCTTTTCCACCAGCTTGAAGGTATTTTGAGTAATAAGGCAGATTAAACACTATTTTGGTTTGGAGATACCATATAAATCTCAACATTCTAAAATAATATTAGTCTATGTGTGAAAAGAGGCTTGACACTACATTTTCAGAAAGGAGAGCAGTGACATAAACAAGTCTAAAGGGAACAAAATGACACAGACCCAGGAGTGGGAGCTGAGCTCCATCTAAGTCAGCAGATGACATCTATTTGCACTCGTTAGCACTGCCTGGCATGTGCTACACCACCCCCTCGGGTAATTTACATTTTTTTAAAGCATGTATTTCTAAATTTAGGAAGTTAGGATAATCAGGGTGGAAAAGCCCATCTGTTTGATGTTCACTCCAGCTGCTGCACATTCTGAAATGAAATTTGAGTATTTTCTCATCTGTTTCATCTTACCCAGTCTGGAATACAACGACATCACAGAAGCATAAAGGAACTAAGGGCAGGTATCTGATACGTATTTTTATTTTTTTTTTTTGGTGCACATAACACCTCCACTGGGCCTAAAGAACCCTACCACAATTACACAAGCACATGGACTATTTACACACGTCTGTGCACACTCATGGTATATGTACATTTTTCTTGTATAATATTTTTTTGGGGTGTTGGAGTGACAGAGGCAGAAAGACCCTAGGCAAAGACAATGTTTGACCCTAAAGAGGTTAAAATTAGTTTGAAAAAGACAGAAAAAGAAACTGAAATTTTGCTTAGCTGTTTATTTCCCTCATGTTATTGGAAAGAGCATTAACCTGGTTTCTGGTCCCAACCTTGCCACTTACATGCTGTGTAGTTTTGAAAAGATTACTTTACCTCGCTGAGTTTCTTATTATATAACAGCAAAGAATAGAGGCAGGAGGGGAAGGAGGAAAGAGCTGAGCAAAGAAGAAGATAGAAGGTGCTTCCCAGATCTCAATACTGGGACCATAGATAGCTGCAGAGATTTTCACAAGAAAGCCACTCGAAGTGCAAGATGTTTTCCCCTTCTGGTTTGAAATTATCAACATTAGACTCAAAAGCAAACCAATCAATATTTATTCACATACCTCTAAAGTGTATGAGTCACATATACTGTATGCTTAATAAATATTTAGTAAATACTAAAACAGCTTAGAAGTACTTTAAAAATAAACACAATTCAAACAGAACAATTTTACATTTCTAAAGTACAAAAATCAGTTAAAAGAAAAAGAGACACAGACATTATCTAGGATGATGCTGATTACTGGCGATAAACATCAAATGTAATTGTTGACGAAGCCCCAAAAAGAGAAGCATAAAAGCTCATTTAGAGAAACAAACATTTTCGGGGCCCATAAACCTTTCCTGAGTATCTTCCCCACGTAAAGCACCGTGGTTTAAGCAATATTGAGCAATGACTGTCTCAGAGGAAATAGTGAAAGTTTTTATTACTGCTCTTAGCAATAGGAAATCACTTAATTGGAGATAAAAAGCATACTAACTAACAAGAGTCGGTTCCAATGTCTGTGTAACATCCAGCTCGCCTAACATAACCAACTGCAAGCGTTTCAGAGACGGGGGCCCAGCAGCACAGGCTGCAACCGCACGACCCTGCCACTTCACTAAGGAAACCATTAGGGACCTGGAGAACACAAACAAAATCAAAAGGTTGTGGAAGCTTTAAAAAGCATGTTTACTGTGACGTAAGCGGACTTAGGTTCTTAACAGAATTTCTTTCTGTATCAGCTACATTGTTCTTAACCTGCCACTATTTCATAGACGAACCAACATTTTAAGAAGCAGGGACTTGAAAAAGAAATTTTAGTGCTATCTCATTTTTATTTACTGCCTTAGATGTTGTTAGTCTGGTTTTAGTCTATTTTTGCCTCTGCTATATCCCAGTGCCTAGCACAAAGCGGGAACTCATTAAACATTTAGTGAATAAAGGAAGAAACAGAAGTTTCATAATGTCGAGGGCTGAGGGAGAGGCAGAGGTACAGCTTACTCACTACGGCCCACGTGTTAGGGCATCTCTCCATCCAATCCAGCCACTCAGTGCGGGGTGTTGCTTGCCTGACCTTCCAGATGAGGAAAAAGATTCAGAGGTTAGACCGTACTCTGAGCAAAGAAGAGAAGAAAGCATGGGACTGGATGGTCTGCCTAGGTGAGCTGGGCTGCAGGTGCAGAACTCCTCCTGGAGAGAGACGGGGGACATAAGAGACGAGCGGTCTGAGCCCAGGCAGAGAGGCTGAGCCAGGAAGGTTAGCGACAGGATAGGTAGCAGCAGGGGGAAAGAACAGGCGCACACACAGAAGTGTAACTGGCTGGACCAGAGCTGACCAGAGGCACAAAGGGTGCCCCGCTGGGCTGCGGGAGTCCCAGAAGAGGGGCAGGGGGTCGGGAGCTCTCAAGAGTGAGGGTGGAGGGGCCCCTGGAGCGAGGAAAGTGGGGAAACCAGGGCGGTGTGTGTCATGTGTTTAAAGTTTCTCAAAGGAACAACTGTCAGTACAAGCAAATAATGGCATGAACGTTCGTGACAAAGATGATGGTCATTTATGGTAATTTACTAGTCAAGCTGTCATTCCTAATTCTTTCTTAAGCCATCTTTAAAAATCTAAAGGGAAAAGCCAATTTTCACCAGAAGGAAGAGGACATTGTAAATACAGAATTATTGACTATGCAGGAAAATGTTTAGAATGCTGAAGCAAATAGTCAGTGTGTGCAGATTACATGCATAATAGAGCTTCAAATGAGTTACCATAGCTACAAAAAGATAATTAATTTTGAGGAAACAAAAGAAAAGAGATATCATGAGGGGCAGTTCTCAAAGAGTTGAAATAATAAACATGGCATCCAAATTTAACTCGCATTACTTCCTAACAGGAACCAGTGATGCTCCTTCCATGTGGCCAAGTCCCGTGTCTTCCGCGCCCCTCCCTCCCCAATCTGGTGGGCCTGGCCTCCTCTGTGCTGGTCTAAATCCTGTTCAGACCCTGCAGGACTCTTAGCTCACCCCTGTTCCCTAAACGCTCTTCAAACTCCAGTTGCACTTACAGCCTGAACTATACAATCGTCACTTATTATTTATGAAACAAGCATTTATTGAGCACTGGTTGTGTACTAGGCACCGTGCAAAGGGTAAGCCAGGTAGGGGACGGGGGTTGCACAAAGAAGTGAGTGTAGAGATTACAGAAAACAGGGCTGGCTACAGTCTGAACAAAGTTATACGGAGACAGGAAAGGAAACGGCCACCTCAGGGAGACCACACGGGAGGTGACATCAACCTGCATCTGGAAGCACAAGTCTTATTTTCCAGGCTCAGAAAAAAGAGAAGGAAGGGGCATTTCAAGTTGATACAACAGTATTTTCTCGTTCTCTTTTTCCTGAAGCAGGAGGAAGGTAGGTGTGGAAACCAAAAGACATGAACTGTGACTTTATTTAACCTTTCTGAACATCAGTTTCCTTGATTATAAAATGGGAATAATGGAAGCGTGTGGTGACGATTAATTACATAACGTATACCGAGGACTAGCACCTAGGAAGCATTCAAAACCTGTTTCCCCCCCTCCCTCCTCGCCAGCCGTAAACTCCAGGCAGGCAGGAACGGAGTTTGGGACTTCTTCTCTGTCACCTGCAGTGTCGAACATAACTGCCAGGCACAATTTATTGTTGACTCATAATCTCCAAAAGAGATAAATATAATAAGTTTTTAATCATTCCCTTTTGAATTTAATAACATATAAATCTTGTACCATACCTACTTATCTGATATAAATAAAAATAAAATTTTAAACTCTATAATGGTGAGTGCTATACTACCCAACGGGCACACCAAACAAATACTTAAGGCACCAGCAAGGCAGGAACACAGAGAGAAAGAGAGAGACAGAGGGAAGAAATCATTTTAAGGTCAATTCCTGATACTTCAGAACAAAGATTAAAATAGTCTTTTAGAAGGAAAAAACACAACTGTGTTGGAATCATCCTCACTCTACAGTTTAGTGTCTCATTTTGAGTTCCACAGGAAGGGGCCCCATAATCTTTCCTGCCTAGCATTTAAAGGCCTTTACAAGCTCTGCTCACAACTCATACAAATGTTTCCCACATTCCTCTCCAGGTGGATCCCAGAATGGAGACAAAACCACCACAAGGCCCAATAGAGCTACAAAGAGAAAATGCAATCCACTGACTGACTGTCGGAGCCTGACGCAGTACTAGGCACTTACATAGTATTAATCTTCCAGGCACTTAAACTCCAGGTACTGAAATTCATTCTACTCTCCAACTGCACAATTGATTTCTTCACTTGGAAATAGGGCTCACACTCATCTATCTCACAGGTTGTCTTAAGGATTAATAAGCA
This sequence comes from Equus asinus, assembly GCF_041296235.1. Lineage (NCBI taxonomy): Eukaryota > Metazoa > Chordata > Mammalia > Perissodactyla > Equidae > Equus > Equus asinus. The sequence continues at coordinate 20,401,234 of NC_091794.1, forward strand.
AACATACTAAAATGCCTAGGCGATGCACGGCACGTGGTAGAGAGCCAACAATGGCAGCTACGATCTTAATGGAAATTGGACATCCAGACTGAAAACTCATGACACTAAAAGAAGAAGAAATGTGTGTGACTTAGGGATCCAGAAGTGACGGCAGCAGAACTGAAGCGCGTCAGAGCTGGCACAGGAGGCAGGATGACTTGGCTTGCCACCCCTTGGCACATGTGGCCAGAGCCTATTCAACTCCAGTGTTCCAAGCTGTTTAACCACATTCAGTTCACTGTGGGCACCTCAGGATCGAAAAAGCCTGCCAAATCCAAGTATTTAAAAAAAACACTCCAAGTGATCAAGCGAATAAAGAGGATTTTCTTGAAAGAAAAGATCATTTATTGCGATTCAATAAACCACTGTAGTATGGTTCTCGCGGCTGCTTACACATTGGCTGCCGTGTTGGCACATCAGCTTAAATTAAAAACTAGGACAGAGCTCAAGGTTGGCGTATCTGGCCAGATGAGGACCCTGAACTCTGTGGGACTGGCCATGTGTCTCAACCAAATGTTTTCAAGAGGACAGCACTAAGTAAATTTACATTCCTTTGTTAATAAATAAGCATATGCAAAGAAGCAGAGTCTATTTCTCTCAAACTGATAGGATCTTCTTACTGTTTCTAACCCCTTCCCATCAACCCGCCCCAAAACCAGATGGGTGGTGGGGACAAGGAGGGTAACGGAATTCAATCCAATCTGGTCATCCAAGGTTGAGCCAATAACGTGAACAGCCTCTTTAAGGAACCTTACAGATGTCTCTTATCAGTGCCTCCAATAAATGCTCAGTCTTTCAGATTTTTTTCCCCTGGTCCTGTTTTTCTCAAAAGGGGATCTGACTGCATGAAGAAGAAAGTCCTCAAACTACCCCAAGGCAGAGGAGAAGAGACGGGGGCCTCCTATCCACACAAAGTTCTCTGGGTCTGCACTGGCCTCTGCTGTAAGCATCTTCACCGGCTGCTCCCAGCCTGGTAACCAGTAAGGTCCTCCGTGGGGGTGGCCTTTCCGGTGGTGGTGCTGCTGCTGACTGGGGAATAATGCAGGGTATGTGCCAGTTTTCATCCTCGTACGTGGGCCTGGCCATTTGCCTCTGATCTTGAAATTCCTGCACACACAGACTTCAATCTAACCTCAGGCCTCCATCAGTCCCCTCCCCAGGATACACAAGCACTACCAGGCCTCTCACACCCTTCAGGTGGGCCCTGAGGAACCAGGAGCACTGCCTCCGACCTGCTTTCTGCCACTGCCTCCATGCCATCCCCCTAGCACACACTGAAAACAGCACCTGCAGAGCTTGCAGACCCCAGGAACCAATACCACCTAGGAAAATGGCATGGCTTGGTCAAAACAAGAATGAGAATTGAACGGGAGACAACACTTGATTAAACCATTAATGTAACACATTGTATCACAATGAGCTGAATCACATTTGTCTTTTAGACTAAACCATGGATCCCGAAGACTGGAGCCTACACTTTCCTCATCGTGCTGTCCCCAGATGCCTAGAGCATAATAAACCCTCCATTTTGTTTTTGGGGTTTTTCCCCCTTAAAAACTGCTGAATACAGAAGAAAGAAAGGTGTTTTGCCTCATGGGCTGAGAGGAAGACCAGACAGGCAGTGCAGAAGGCTATTAACTATCTGGCTGCGTCATCTTCCACCTGACACTCTAACTACTACGTCACCTGCTCTGTCCCCTCACATGATTCTGACCACAAGTGGGTTCCACAATTACTTCTTTTCTGATTCACATAAGTCTCCAAATTGTAACTGCTTACAATTCTAACTATAGTCACACATGTATTAAGCTCCTTATGACCAGGCACCATAGTGAATACTCTGTATGACCCACAGGGCCAAGTACAGGGACATACAGAAAGTAGATCTCTTAATTGTTTATTATGAAATGAAAGAGAATACTGTAAAAAGTTGAGATACTCTCCCCAGAAAAAAGAAAAATATCAAATGCATACAGCACTAAATTTTGCATAAAATTCCTGTGACTTCTCTGAAAACCATTTTTGGACCAAAGGTTAATAAAATTCCTTGTAAAAACAGATACATAGAACAATGGAACAGAACAGAGAGCCCAGAAATAAACCCAAGCATATATGGTCAATTAATTTACGACCAAGGAGCCAGGAATACACAATGGGGAAAGGACAGTCTCTTCAATAAATGGTGTGGGGAAAACTGAACAGCCACATGCAAAAGAATGACACTTGACCGCTATCTTACACCATACCCAAAAATTACCTCAAAATGGATTAAAAACTTGAATGTAAACTTCACTGTAACCATAAAACTCCTAGAAGAAAACATAGAGGGTAAGCTCCTTGACACTGGTTTTAGCAATGATGTTTTGAATTTGACGCCGAAAAGCAAAGGCGAAAAAAGCAAAACTAAACAGGAAGGACTACATCAAACTAAAAAACTTTCGCATAGCAAAGGAAACCATCAACAAAACAAAAAGGCAACCTACTGAATGGGAGAAAACATTTGCAAATCATATATCTGATAAGGGGTTAATATCCAAATATATAAAGAACTCATACAACTCAATAACAAACAAACAAACAATCCAATTAAAAAATGGGGAGAGGATCTGAATAGACATTTTTCCAAAGAAGACATACAGACGGCCAACAGGTACATGAAAAGGTGCTCAATATCACTAAACATCAGGAAAATGCAAATCAAAACCATAATGAGATATCACCTCAGATCTGTCAAGAATGGCTATTATCAAAAAAACAAGAGAAGTGGTGAAGATGTGTAGAAAAGGGAACCCTTGTACACTGTTGGTGGGAATGAAAATTGGCACAGTCACAATGGAAAACAGTATAAATATTCCTCAAAAAATTAAAAATAGAAGTACCATATGATCCAACAATTCCATTTCTGGGTATTTATCTGAAGAAAACAAAAACACTAACTTAAAAAGACATATGCACCCCCATGTTCATTGCAGCACTACTTCCAATAGCCAAGATATGGAAACAACCTAAGTGTCCACCGACAGATGAATGGACAAAGAAAATGTGGTAAAGGTACACAATGGAATATTATTCAGCCATAAAAAAGAAGGAAATCTTGCCATTTGCAACAACATGGATAAAGCTCGAGGGCATTATGCTAAGCAAAATAAGTCAGACAGAGAAAGACAAATACTATATGACCTCTCCTATATGAGGAATCTAAAAAACAAACCAAAAAATCCAAAGAAAACCAAAATAACAAAAATCCAAGCTCATAGATACAGAAAACAGATTAGTAGTTGCCAGCGGCAGGAGGTGAGGGGTGGGTGAAATGGGTGAAGGGGGTCAAAAATAACTTCCAGTTATTAAATAAGTAAGTCGGGGATGGAATGTACAGTATGGTGACTACTGTAAATAACACTGTATTGCATATTTGAAAGTTGCTAAGAGAATAAATCTTAAAAGTTCTCATCATAAGAAAAAAAAACTTTGTAACGATGTATGGTGACGGATGTTAATTAGACGCACTGTGGTGATCATTTTGAAATATATACAAATATTGAATTATATTGTACACCTGAAACTAATATAATGTTGTATATCAACTGTACCTCAAGAAAAAATAAAATGTTTACCACCTTAAAAAAAAATTCTTGTACAAAACAAATGTGAGGGGGTGGTGTTATGATGTAAAGTACTCAACAATATAAAACTCTCTTATACAACCAAAATGATTATTTTTAAAGTAAATACTATACAATGATAAAATTAAGATCATGAGATTTAGAACTTAACCTCAGTTCCAGATGATGATGATATCAATGAAAGAGGAGGAGATGACAGTGACAAAGGACGCAGTGGCAACAGTGAGCGATAATAGACCAAAAAAAAAAGGGAGAGAAGAAAATAATGCTGTAAACGAGAAATGAACACTACTGAAGAATAAAGTCAGATTTCACAGCGTTCTGTTTGGGTCCCTAGATACATCTTTGGGGAAATAAATCTCTATGGCCTGACTATTGTTAACAAGCATTTATTGATCACTTACCATGAGCAGGCACTGTACTAGACCCTGGAGGTAAAGGAAGTCTAAGACCACATCGAAGAACTTATCTAACAAAAAAGACTGGACATAAATGCAAATAGGTAAACCACCCCAAAACATAAGTTTTAGTCCTTGACTCCCAACTCTCATCACACATACAGCAAATCAACTCCAGGTGGGCTGTGGGTCAAACTATAAAAAGTAAACAGTACAGGTTCTAGAAGATTACAGAGAATATCTTCGTGACATTGAGATAGGCAAAGAATTCTTAGCCAAGACACAAACAGTGCTTGTCAAAAAAGAAAAAACACTAAAACTGAGCTAATTAAAATTAAGAACTGTTCTTTAACAGATACTAAAATAAGAGAGTGAAAAGTCAAGTCACAGAGTAAAAGAACATTTCACAACACTTATAACCAATAAAGTGCCAGTAAAATAAAATAAAGTACCAATAAAATACTCCAACAGATATTTTTAAAACTCATACAAATCGGGGGGAAAAAAAGACACACAGACTCTCTGATTTTAAAAACTGGCAAAAACCCAAGGATTCTTGAACAGACAAATGAATAAACAAAATACAGTCTATACATACAATGAAATATTATTCAGCCATATAAAGGAATGAAGTTCTGAAACATTTCAGAATATGGATAAACGCTGAAAACATTATGCTAAGTGAAATAAGCCAGTCACAAAAGGACAACTATTGTATGATTCCACCTATATGAGCGACCTTGAATAGGCCACCTTATAGAGATAGAAAGAGATGAGATGTTACCAGGGGCTGGGGAAGGAGGAAGCGGGCTGTTATTCCTTAACATTTACGGAGTTTCTGGAAAAAGTTTTGGAAATAGATAGGGATGATGGCTGCAAAACATTGTGAATGTGCTTAATGTCACTGAATTGTACACTTAAAAATGGTTAAAATGGCTAATTTTATGTTGTATTTTACCACAATCTTAAAAATTAATAGTTATCTACCAAAAACCATTGAATTGTATACTTTAAATGGGTGAATTATACGATACATGAATTATTTCTCAGTAAAGCCGTTAAAAAAATTGGCAAAAGTTGACCATATATAAATCAATGCTCCTCAGTGGAACAAATAAAGTATAACTTAGAGAAGAGAAGCAGGAATATGTTAGAAGATACAGGGAAGCTACTGTAAACTCAGTTCACATAAAGGAAAAGGCTGAGAAATTGTATTAGCCTGTTCAAAACTGGAGCCAATGAAATGCAAATTCAATCCGTGGTATAAAAGAATATGTTTTTTATCATTTTTTGAGAATGAGAAATGTCTATGCTTTAGTAAAAAAAAAAAACTTTAAAATTCACATCACTATCTCAATGTTATGTACAGAATTTCAACTTTTTGCCCAAAAAAAATCAGAGAATTGGATTGTGTATTACCTAATACAAGATAAAAGACTGCTGAAAAGCGAAAATTTAAAATTCGTCCATTCACTCAATAAATTAAGCACCTGCCATGTGCACTGCACAAGTGCTCACCTGGTGGAACTTTCGAGAAAGTGCAAGAGGACAGGGCATGGCAGTTGGGAGGTGCTACCAGAGAAGCAGCACAGTCAGTGCTTAGGAAACTCAAAGAGGAAAAGATCTTGCACAGAGCAGTCAGGCCAGGATGTCAGGCGGTCAGCCTCGGAGGAAACAGGCTTGTGCTGGGCCTGGAAGGGTAGGCAGTGCAGGTATCAGGAGAAAGAGGCGAGGTAATCCAGACCAACCAGAAAGGAGGGAAGTGGGAGCAGGAGAGCGGAAGAGGTAGATGGGACCAGAGTGTGAAAGAGGGGGGTGCAAACATGGTGGGTTGGCTGGGGAAGAGCGGAAGCCACAGAGGACAGTGAATGACACCCTAAAAACTGGAATTTATCCTTTAAGATTTCTGGAGTTCGCTGTCATTATTGTTGTTGAAGGAAGAGGGGAATACAATGACAGCAGCGTTTGACAGAAAGCAACCTGGCAGAGAGTCAAGGATGGATCAAAGCGAAAAAGGTGAAGTAAAGACCAGCAGAAAACTGTTGGAATAATCTAAACTTAAAATAAGGATATAAATTAATGGAGGTGGTGAGGAAGGAAAGGACAGTACGAAGAACACGGAAAAGAAATATTGTCAAGATTCCGTGGTTTTCAGGTGTGAAAAAAATATTTTTGCAGAAGAACAGGCCATGGGATCATGCACTTGTACGGCGTGACGCTGCCACGGTCTGCAGTCGACACAGTCTATGCAACATCAGAAGCTCGGGCCAGACACAAAATCAGTCTGCCCGAGATTTAAATATCTATATACCATTTATGCAAACTGCCATGGATAAAACTAAATCAATACATATGTGGGTTTACCTACTCAGCCAGCATATATGAAGTAGAAGAGTAAGCAAAGGTTTTGTGAAGTTTAATCTGAATGTGGACAAGCTGAATTAGTCACTGGCCACACTTGGGATAAGTGCAATCAGAGGAGTGGGGAAAGGGTTCGGCCACCCTTTATTCAAGCCAAAGAGAAAGCTGGCAGCCCACTTCCACTATTTCAAGAGGATCTGAGCCGAGAATTCAGAGGAAGTGCTCAAGACTGCAAATTATTTTCACATTTGTGGTCTTCATCATCATCAGTTTATAGAATATTTGTTAGATGTTGAAGGAGTAAGCAGATCTGATCTATTTTAATGCAGGCAGATGGCTTGGTCGTGGAAATTGTGAAGAGCTTTACTGAGCGGCTTCCTCAGATCAAGGACATTATGGAATTAAAGGGCTCTAAGAGACCTTACTGGTCCAGATCCCTGTGCCTCACAACATTACACTTTCTTATTAATTAGAGAGACAACTCAACCCCCTGAAATCGAAGCAACTGGGAGGGATCGGGGAACAGCATAATTAATTTGTCCAAAGAAGTGCAAATGTTAAGATGGAAACTGTAAATACAGATTGATCAAAGGGCAACTAAAAACAACTCTGAAGGGCCAGCCCTGTGGTGTAGTGTTTAAGTCCAGCCACTCTGCTTTGGCAGCCTAGTGTTCACAGCTTCGGATCCCTGACTCGGACCTAGTGCCACATGTCAAGCCACACTGTGGCGGCCTCCCACATAAAATAGAGGAAGATTGGCAGAGATGTTAGCTTAGTGACAATCTTCCTCAAGAAAAAAAAAGAGGAAGATTGACAACAGATGTTAGCTCAAGGCCAATCTTCCTCATTAAAAAAAAACAAACTCTGAGGACAATGAAATCACAAATTAGGAAAAATGAAAAGTCACAATTTCAAAAAATATTTTCATGAAAATGAATCATGCTAAGTTTCTATAACTATTTTGGAGTAAAAAAACTCAAGAACCTTCTTTATTAGTGTGGTTTAGCTTCAGGAAAAATTTAATGCCCTAAAAACAAACTACACTTACCAAAAGAACACAGTAGGTGGTGAGTTTATGAATCTCAGAATTATTTTGAAAGTTCTAACCGTGTGACTAACTCTGTTCATTTTGGAGACCACCTGGCTTTGTATAAAAACATCTTCTTCCATGAAAATGCAAAAAGCACCACTTGGAAACACCAGCAATGACACGAAACCTAGAGTCAGAATGAAGACATGCTCTAACCACGCCCTCCAAAGGCTTCACTTTGAGCATCGACACATCCCTGACTCGAATTCACTGTTCATTAAAAGTTCACAGGCCTTTCATTTCTAATCAATGACAACATTACGAAAATGTCTATATTCATCATGTGACCCAGGATAGATAAAATTTAGACACCTATGCATGGCTTAGACAAAGATAAGTCATTATGAGAGAAAAGCAGAGGAAGGTCACAGAAATCAACTTTAAGGACCAAAATACAGTGATTGTGGTAAAAAGATTTTTGTCATATTTATAGCCTGCTTATCACTGAACCTCTCCTGACACCTACAAGATCTGTCTGTGATACAAAGGATTTAAAAGAATAAAGAGCCTGAGCCAAAGTGAAAAGAAGTCAATTTTAAAACAAAATTTAAAAATAAGATTTTTGAAACCACATTTTATAATCTTCCTACAACAGATGACAATATGTAGTTCCTAGAATAGACATCACCATAAAGTCTCATGATATTGATGGGGGAGGGGGGGAGGAAAGTCAAGTCACTATTTTAGGAAAAGTTTTGTGAGTATGTTAAAACCAGCCATACATCAGCTCCAGCTTATTTGATTGCCAATATTCTCAATACTTGGAAGCCAAGTCAAAGAATCACGAGATTACAGAGGTGGAAAAGAAGAGGAGATGACCTAACCCAACTCCCTCATTTCACAAAAGAAAGCAGGTCCGGAGAACCGCATGATGTGTCCCAGGTCACACCTCCATCCGTGCTCCCTCTTGGATGGAACTCTTACCTCCTGACTCAAGTTGGAGCTGATGGATCCTTGCAACAATAACTGTCACTAACCAAGCATTTTCTATACGCCAGGCACTATGCTAGACACTTTAGAGATGTGTCAATTTATTTTAGTACTTCTCAACACACTGAGAAGGCCATCTCCACTCTACAAGAGAATCAAACTCTAGTTCAGGACATTAAAATAGTCCCAAAGTCACCGAGCAAATAAATAACAAGTCAGGTATTCAAACCCAATATGTCTGACTATCAAAATCCCCACAATGCTACAATCTGCGCCAAAATGCTAAATGTGTACATCCAAATAATTCTTACTTTGGGCAAGCCAGACTGCAGAGATATCTACACAAGTTTATAGGTTATATGTACAAAGATGTCCACTCCAACATCATTAATATCAAAAAATCAGAAACAACATGTATGTCCAACACGGGGAAACAGCTAACTGAATTATGTACCAACATGCTATGAAATACTAAAGGGTCATTAAAAAGAATAAGGTAGATCCATGTAACAATGTGGCAAAATGCCCATATCAAATTGTTATGTTTTAAAAATAAGTTGTAGAATAATATTTATGGTATTATTTGTTTTTTTAAAAAAGCACCTGGGGGGCCGGCCCAGTGGCGCAGCAGTTAAGTTCGCACATTTCGCTTCTCGGAGGCCTGGGGTTCACCAGTGTGGATCCTGGGTGTGGACATGGCACCACTTGGCAAAAGCCATGGTGTGGTAGGCGTCCCACTTATAAAGTTGAGGAAGATGTTAGCTCAGGGCCAGTCTTCCTCAGCAAAAAGAGGAGGATTGGCAGTAGTTAGCTCAGGGCTAATCTTCCTCAAAAAAAAGCACATGAAAGAAATGGGTGAACTGGTTTTTTGTAGTTTAAATAAATTGAATTAAACTTTTTCACAGCCAGCCCTGATGGTCTACTGGTTAAGGTTCGGCACTCTCACTGCTTCGGGAGCCTGGGTTCGAGTCCGGTTCACGGAACCACACCACTCGTCTGTCAGCTGCCACGCTGTGGTGGTGGCTCACATAGAAGAACTAGAAGGATTTACAAGTAGAATATATAACCATGCACTGGGGCTTTGGAGAAAAGAAAGAAAATTTTTTTTAAGAAAATTATGCAGAAGAGACAAAAATGATTTAATATATAGCATCTCAGATAATGAATACAAGATACGGAGCATAAGAATATTCATAAATACAATACAGGAAAGGGAATCTGAAATGTTGGAAGACATGACTAGGCAGATTGAAAATGCATAATACCTCACGGAAAAAAACTGAAAAAAAACAAGCACATCAACACAAATTATGGTTAATCTATTGATAAAGGAAGACTTTTAACCTTCAGGTACAAAAAGTCAATCACTCTCAAGAGAGAAAAATTAAATCTAGACTGATGTCAGACTTCACCACAGCAACAGTCCATGCCAGAAGATATGGAGCAACTTCTAAAAATTCTAGGAAAAATATTTTCACTCAATAACATACGTAGACAAATTCCCCTTCAATTTGGATGGAAATAGGCAAATACTGAAAAAATGAACTAATTCAGGGAATAAAGTAAGCACTAAAACAATTCTAAGTGATAGAAACCTACCTAGATTTATCAAGAAATAAGTCACAGGGGCCAGCCCAGGGGCCAAGTCGTTAAGTTCGTGCGCTCTGCTTAGGCGGCCCAGGGTATGGCCAGTTCAGATCCTGGGCACGGACCTAGCACCACTCATCAAGCCATGCTGAGGCAGCATCCCACATAGCACAACCACAGACACTCACAACTAGAATATACAACTACGTACTGGGGGGCTTTGAGGAGAAGAAGAAGAAAGAAGAAAAAAAAAAGATTGGCAACATACGTCAGCTCAGGTGCCAATCTTCAAAAGAAATAAAAAATAAAAATAAATCATAACCACCAAAGGTTAAAATGGATAAATCTGGGTGGTGTGGTTTAGAATACTATGTTGAAATATTATTTTCTCCTGCTTTATATTGTTTGAGTTTACTTAAAATAAATATGGATCATTTTCATAAAAATCATGAAGTCTGTACTTTTCAAGCACAAATAGTATGATTCCATTTAGGTAAAATTTTTCAACAGTCAAAATTAATGTATAGTTACAGAAATTAATCAACATTTGACTGAGTCCAAGAGTTGAGGAGTTAACTGCAAAGGCACATGGGGGAACTTTTTGATGAGGGAAATTTCTACATCTTGACTGTGTTCATGTTTCTACAGGTCCATAAATTTATCAACTCATATAACATAATACTGAAAATAGGAGCATCTTGTAATTAAATTATACTTCATTAAAACAAAGTGCAATATGAGTAACTCATGAAAAACAATCTGGTGGCATGGTGATTGTTAGTCACATATAAATATACACACACACACACACATACTTTCTACCTAGCAGCTATGATTATTTTCCTACTAAATGCAATCAGACAATAGAATTTAGGTAAAGAGGGTAAACAAAAGCTCCAAAAAATTTAAGGGACTGGTCCTCTGTGAGATCCATAAAGATCTTCATAAAAGAAAATAAAAATACATGTACATGCAGGCTTTGTTTATGATTAGAAAAAGGTCTGGAACAATGCACAGCAAAACCAGAGAATTCGGTGGGTGGAGGTAGGGTATGAGTCAGTTCTCAAAGACTTCCAAATGGTTTGAATTTTTATGCCTAGGATATGTTACGTTTGTAATTTTAAAAGAATTATAATACAAAAATAGAGAATTTTAAATGAGTTTGTTATTTATTTTTCAATAGTACATGCATACTCCATTCAATGCCATCCCACATGGTATGGAATAATTGTGTGGCTATTTGTCTCTAAAACAATTTTCAAAAAAAAAGAATCTAACATTCCACTAAGTTCACCAGACCCGTGAGGGTCTCCAAGACCCTTTCAGAAAATTGTGAGGTAAAACCTACTTTCTTAATAAGGGTCAAATGCTCTCTGCCTTTCTGCCTGTGCTGACGTTTGCGCTGATGGGGCAGAGCAGTGCTGGGTGAAACTTGGCGCCTTACACAAGTCAAGGCACTGGCACTCCACCCTACTCAGTCACTGTAGTCCTCACTGTCACGCACTCAGTTAAGAAAGAAAACCCAGTTTCACTAAAGAATGTCTTTGATGAAACAATACCAGTCATTTTATTAAATCTTGACCTTTTACAATATTCTGGGCAACAAAATGGGTAGGATGAAACAGAAGCCACTGATGCTGCATACCAGAGCAAAATGGTTGTCCCAAGGAAAAGCAACTGTTTGAGCTCAAAGCTGAGTGAACTGGTGGCCTTCTTCATGGATCGGCATTTTTACTTGAAAGAACAACTCACAGACACACTACAGTTATTCATACTTAGGTAACTGGCAGATGTGTTCTCAAAATTGAACAAAATAATACCACAAAATCGAACAAAATAAGTTATTTCAGGGGAAATAACTGACAGCTATTTGTTGCCAACGATAAATTTGGAGGAAATATTAAAATTTTGGAAAACTTGTATCTGCCATCATGAGTTTAGCATCTTCTCAATCCTTAAAGACTGTTCTGATGAAATCAATGGTGATATTAACAAATGTGGGGTTCTTTATATTATAAAATTTGATACATATGAACATTTGTAAGATCTCCATCAGTGAAGCAATATTTTCCAAATTATCACTGTATAATGTTACCAATAAATCATGCATGAATAAGAGATCCATTCAATTTTCAAGATAAACCAATGGATTTTAATATAGCAGAGTAAGCAACGTTTATCCACATGGTTTCTGATTCTGCATCGCAACCACTTTAAGAGACTACCGAGTTTTGATGGAATATCAAAGAATATCCAAAATTATTTGAAAATGCTATCAAAATACTCTTTCCTCTTCCAACTACAAATCTAAGACCAGATATTCTTCATATGTTTCAACCAAATCAAGACAACACATCATCATAAACTGGATGCAGAAGCAGACAAGGAAATCCAGCTGTCTTCTAATGAGCCAGACACTAAAGAGATTTCCAAAAATGTAAAACAGCACCACTCTCCTCGTTAATAATTTTTGGTTTTGGAAAAAATTCTTACTTGTCACAAAAATATATTACTTATGTCAACATATAATGGATTTATTATTTTTTTAAATTGATATTTTTAAACTTTCTCATTTTTAACTTCTAATATGGCAAATATCGGTAGACATGTCCACATAAACAAGAGCTTTTTGTGATTCTCAATAATCTTTAAGCCCCTAGCAATCTTTAAGGCCAAAAGAACCTCTGTACTACACTGTTAACACATTCTTCACATGTTCTGCATACTGTCTTCAGTCTTGGCCAACAGGTGCTGGGAAGGTAACCTGGATTTACACACAGGCAAGGCTCACAACCGGACTGCACTACAAGCCTAAAATGCCAGCCTGATTTGAATGGGTTCTGCAACAAGTGGTGTTTGCTACACTTCAGCCTCTCTTTTTGCCACCTATTTTGTGTCCTGGCAAGTGACCTTGAACCATGGTGGGTAACAGAAGTCATATAACTCTGGTTATATAACCAGGGCTGGACCTGGTCCAAAGAAACAAAGATTAGGTATTACGATCAATGTTTGGTGTTACTTAAGGCATCTCTGAGCACATGGGTGAGGATGTGGCTATAGTTAGTAGCAGACTTCTGACATTTTGAGAGAGATAAACATCACGGCTGACTGAGAGGATGCTCCATAAGGGAATGAATCATAGCTGGAAGAGACTATGGCTGGAAATACACAGACTTCGGGAAAAACGAAGGGGAAGGGAGGGGAGGGCACCTGACAGTCTCCACAGAAGAAGTTACAATACCTGCACATGCGGCTGATTCAGTTAATGCTCCTATTTCTAAAAAAGCAACTCCAGAACTTTATACACAATGTGGGGAAGGGGAAGTTGAGCTTAGACTATACAAGGTGTTATTTTAATTATCTCTGCTCTCGGCATACCAGTTCCAAGATACAGGCCCTCAGGTCTAAGAATGCCAGACATGGATGTGGGAATCTTCAAGGTTCTAAATAAATTCCCAAAAATCCAACACCATTCTTTATTGCACAAAGCAAAACCTTCAGAAATTCCTTAGGAAAATATGATTCAAAATAGAGAACTTCAAAGTTTTAGGATTAAAGATAAGCCAAGAATCAATTTTGAAAGGTCTATAAGTATTACATTTTTAAATAAACCTCCAAAGTCATGAAATTTGAAAAGACTATGAAAATAGATCTCTGTCACCTCTCTTTCACAAAATATAAACTAAAGTTTAAAGATCAATGATGCTGACACAGTCACACCAAATCACTATTTTTTTTTTTTTTTCTTGGCTCAGGAAGATTCCCCCTGAGCTAACATCCATGCCAACCTTCCTCTATTTTTTACTATGTGGGCTGCCAGCACAGCATGGCTGCTAACAGAGCAGTATGGGTCCACACCCAGAAGCAAACTGGGGCCGCCAAAGCAGAGCACGCTGAACTTAAACCACGAGGCCACCAGGGCTGGCCCTAAAGAAAATTTTAACAAAAATTCTCTTTTTCTTTAAAAGAGAGAAAAACATTCTTTTCACGTACTCTAAGCACACGGGATTACCACTTATATTAGTATCACTCCCTCATTCATTCAGGATTACCTACCATGTACTCACTATGTACTGGGCATGGTACCATAGTCTTTTAGGGAAAATACACATACATACATATATATATACACAGAGAGAAAATTATATCATAAAGTTAACTTCATGGGACAAAGGGAAAATATTAGCATGGAACTATGTCCACATTCTCACATGGCCCCACCAACGCCCAGCTTCTAAGGCAATTTCTGGGTCTGCCTGCTTGGCCCTAGGGTTTTTATATGAACCCTCAAAACAGGCAGACCTAAATCTTTTGGAAAAGCCATGAATGGATAGATTTATCTTAAAAGAACCTGATGCTACTAGCAGAAGAACATAACATCCTCCAAAATGGAAGAAGAGAATGAGGAGGAAAGAGGACAGCAAAGAATCACATTACTGAGAATACGGGAGTGAGAGAACAGAGATTTTCCACGAGCAACTGCTGTGAACAGGGAGACTGCGGGCAAAGGCGGGTCAAGGGGTTCTCGACAGTCATTTAAGTTTCCTCTGGTGTGATCTTCAACAGACTCTGGTAAAAACTCAAATTTCTCTCCAAATTTTTAAAATATTGGATGAATGAGTCTTTTCAGACTGGACGTACAAGCAGCCCCATTACATTAGAGTTACACTCACAATGTCACATTGTGTTATTACATAGTTGTGACCCTTGGTGAAAAACCAGCATTGAATTTCAAATCCTACAAACTATTACACTCTGACCTTCTATCCCAACCCTAAATCCTGATCCACTATGATTCATTGCCACTGACGTTAGTCTAACTCTCTGAAGATTCTTCCAAAGAACTCTACGTGGTACAAGAATTTCCTGAACTCAGTGCCTCTGGCTTCTCCACTTCTTTCCCGGCAATGCTCCTATAAAAGCGTGCCTCTAACCCTGTCAGTGTGTTCACCCTCTCAAGACCAAAATGCTTAATGAAGAGAGACCAGTAAGTAGACTTCTGGGATTTTTTTATTGCATAGACGTTTTGTTCACATTGGAAAATTTGTATTGGTTTAACCCTATTCTAGAAACAGAAAATTTTTAGTGATACTTATTACAATGTGATCTTCCTGTCAAACATGAGTGAGGCAGAGCCACACCATACAGCACCTCTGTAGCATCCGTTGGTGAAGATGAACTGGTATCAGATCAACGGCTGAGTCTATTATCTGTGAAATTAGCAAACAGATTTCTCTCTGTGACTGACTTCACATTTCTACAACTTTAAAACTATCACAAATGCAAACTACTACTAACAATCTGTTAGGCGACAGGAAACCAGGTACAGAGAAAATCGATTACCCAAACTTTAACAAAATGAAAAAAATCCTTCCACAGTTTAGTAAGATCAGCTTAACTAATAAGTAAACTAATTAACTTTCCACTTGAAGACCAAATGCAGCTCAAATCAGATGGTGTTTTGAACACCACCCAAGAGCTGACAACCTCCCTGATACCAGTTACTCTCAAATAACGATCAAAGCAGGATTTCCGAGCCTCCAGATGGTCTGAGGGCTGCCCTCAAACTCAAGGGTGAGACGTGTGAGTGCCAGGCAGCCTCGTCAAACAGAGGAGGGGACTTGAAGTGACTGGACCACCAGAAACCCAGCGATCCTCCCTCAAACTGCCTAAAATGGTAGAAATAAATCGGTATCACTGGTGCAGATAACAATAGATTCGGAATCCCTATTCTAAAGAAACTAGTTATAGAGGAGAATTTTAGTGGGAATGCCACAATTTTCCCAACTCTCTCCCAATTCTGCTAGTACCTCCCATCCTTTGTTCCGTATAACTCACTGCAAGTGAAGAATCTTGTGTACCAGCCACCACCTTGTTCGACACTAAATCACACGGCTGAAGTATGAAGATTCAAATGAGACTTTTCATTATAAATGCTTCCACTATCAAAGTGTGAAAACACATTTGAAAATGTGCCACATACTGTTACTGGGGGAAAGTCTACCCAGTGCATCATGACCCCAGGTCTGACAACAGTTCTAAGTCTAACATTTTAGAGGCACTTGGTGATTTAATATTTAAATTGCCTTCTGAATAGTCCATGTTGAATATACAGTGTAGGAAGCTTAATTTCTCTAAAATTCCCATCCAGTGGCTGACACCCCTCCTCTGGGTCAAACTACAGATTTTTTACTAAAAAGTGAATCCTTCCAAAAGAGCTGCATAATTAAAGTTAGAGATAAGAAATTGAAGTTTACAATAAATTTTTCATAATGCTAACACTGAGGCTCATAAGTCTTTTCATTTTCATTTCATTTGATGTGGTCTTTTCTTTCTTTTTATATTTTCTCAGATTCCAAAAAGTTATCTGCTATTTCAAGGAATCACAAGTAGTACAAGAAACACTTTAGATATATTTAACCCATTGGTAGAATTATATAAAAGTCAACTTTTCCATTCAAATTCCCTTTGAAGAGATTTAAACAAAAATAAAAACAGAAATTTCTTGACATCCATTTTCTTTCGAAAATTGGAGAGACTCAATTTCCACCTTTGGTGCATTATCCCATTGTAGTGGCTCCTGCTACAATGATTATCTATCTAGCATCCATTTCCCTTCTCCTCCTTCATAATAGAAACAACTTTGTTCAGATATCCAGCCCTCCCCCTCATTCCACACTGGAAGTCCAAGGGATGGGCCCTAATTCACTCCAACCATCTTGGCTATTGCCTGGTTCGAGAACTTAATGTCATCAGGATGTGGTATTCTCCCCCAGATGGTTATGCTAGGCACAAGCAGGCACTCAATACCTGTTCACCCTCTCTCCCCTCCCCATCTCAAGGAAACTGAACAGTGGCCTTTCCATGGCCTACGAAATAAATCCCAAAGTGAGCATCCAAGGCTTTCACTATCCTTTTACGACCTTTCTAGCCCTTTCTCCTGTGCACACATCTCCTGCTCTAGCAAGCCAGAAGCTTGACCTTTCAAAAACATGCCCCTGCACTTTCCACTTCATATCTTTCGTCCAGGCTGTTCCTTTAGCTTGGAAAACCCAACCACTGCCATCTCAGCCAATTCAAATTCTACTCAAAGCAGAGGAGATCAAAAGTAAACTTTTCCAGGAAGTCTTCCTTGATGTCACCATTAATAAACAGCACTCATCATATATTCCTTGTATCAAAAATCGCTTGTCCATGCTTCCAGCCTGACTGCAAACTCCTTCTTTAAGGGCTGTGGACATACTCTTGTGCATCTTTGTCTTCCACCATCACCCCTCCCCACCAGACACCCAGATGCAGAATGGAAGCTCAGTAAATATTTGCTGAACAAATGAACACATTTGTTCATTTTTGGAGGGTGAAAAGTGCCTCTACAGCATAGTTCATCATGAAGGCTGAAATGTCCTTGGAAGTCTTTACAAACATCCTAGGATGGCTTAGCAATAGTTCTGCTGAAGGAAAAGAAACAAATCAGATGACCTTGTAAGGCTGCTTCTGCGAATTACATTAACTCTTTAAAAGTACTGCCTAACAATTCAAAATAATAATAATTCAAATATATTCAAAAAATTCAAAAATATTCAAATAATTCAATAATAATTCAAAAGCAAACTATATATAAATGTCATTTACAAAAAGAGAGTGGCATTTACTTTAACCTATGAAGATTAATCACATTATTTTTACCAAAAATTTCAGCAGTTCTTATAGTAAAATTTATAACATTTTCAGTTATGTCCAAGGTACTGTATAAAAAGCCCATTTGCTCCATCTTATTTCACACTTGAAGGAAGCAGGACAAAAATGTTGGGCCTCTCAAACCAGTAACCAGACAAAATAAATTTAGAAGCACATACTGACATCACTTAATTATTACCTACACATCATCACTAAAAATATACCTACTGAACTCCAGGAAAGTTAGCTGTAATTTTGATGATTTCCTTCACTGGCTTCTATGGAATAGGTATATGAAGTTTTGTATTCCTTTCTCCCCTACTAAATGAATTTGTACAATTTAAATTAGCTAAAATTAGGTTACTATAGGTAGGTTATCTATAGGTACATTATCAGCTCAATTAAGGTCACAAAACTATGGGAAACATACTGATATCTCCAGAAAGAACAAGGTTAACCGCAATATTCCATAAACCACTGAACCTGCTTTTTAAATAAAACCCTTCAGAATAAATCTCAGCAAATCTCAACAATCAATTAAATGAGACAGAACTTGACTGCACAGGACAGTGCACTCACGAAAGAAAAGGGCACTGGATAAGATGAAAATCAGAGTTTAAATATGATGGCTATTCATAGAAAATCAAATGTAAGAAAGATTAGAGAGTAGAAAATTTTAAAATAGATTTTTTTAAAACCATTAAGAAAATTAAACATGCGTTTATTCCTTTGTTCTAATATCATTATATTCTATGTATTTTTGTAAGTCATTTCAAATCCTTTGGGGAAGAAGCTAGGGTAGAAAACGTTAAATGCTTGTTTTCGAGTATAGTGTAGCACGCTGTGCAGTTATTTTTAAAATAAAGATCACATTTATCAGTCAAACTTGCATATACTTGCTAAACGTTATGGTAAAACTACAATTTAAAGTTTTCTGCATTATTTTAAAGGCATCTCTAGTTTTCCTGCAGCCGCCTAGTAACGGAAATTGATTCTAAAAACTGTTTCTCACTGGACCCAGTAAGTAAGGGAGCTGATTATCTAAACAGGAGCACAGCGGGGTCAAAGTCAGGTTCGGGATCGGCGGGCCCCGAGCGGCGGGCGCAGTCCCCTCTCCGATCGGGGACACCTGAGCCGCGCCGGCGGCGGGGAAGGAGGCGCGGGCGGGCGCGCGAGCCGCGGCCCAAAGCCACGATTGCGCCCCGGAGAAAGTTGGGCTCCTAGACGCGGCACACGCGAAAAGGCTGCTGGCGGTCCCCAGACCGCTTCTCCCCGCGCCCGCCGGCCCAGCCTGGCCCAACGGCAGCGGACGGCTCGGGCTACTCACCGTGCAGAGAGAGGAGCAGCAGGGGCGCCAGCGGGGAGCCCCGAGAAGTCATCCCGGGGCCGCAGGGAGCGCGCCCGCCGCCCGCCCGGCTCCTCGTCGCGGCCGCGGAGGCGCGGGCCGGGCTCTCGGCGCTCTCGGGACAGCCCGGTCCTCGCAGACCCGCCGGGGCTGGGACCGTGGGACGCGCAGACCCGGCAAGTGCGGCTCCCGCGGCGTCCCGCTCTGCGGAGGCCGAGCTGCCACCAGGCGCGTCCCGGGCTCGCCGGCCTCGCCCCGCAGCGCCCCGGCCACCGCGCGCTGCCCCCGGCCCCGCCGGCCCCCCGCGCCGCCCGGGGAGCCACTCCCCCAACTCTCGCCCTGCTCCTCGGGCAGCAGCCCGGCTCGGCTCGGCTCCGCGCCGCCCCCTCGGCCCGCTCGGTCTCCCCGGCAACCGCGGCTCCAGCGCGACGCCTGGCGGCCCGCCCGCGGAGGGAGCGCGGCGCGCAGCTGGCGCGGCCCGGCCACCTGTGCGCTGGGCCCCGGCGAGCGCTGGAAAGGGGCGGCCGGCCTGCTCGCCGCCCGGGGCCCCTCCGGGCCTCAACACTCCCGGGACAGGAGGTGTCAGTCCCCATCCCCACCCGGCTCTAGGAGGGACTTTGCCACTTCCTTCCTCAGAACCAGCAACATTGTTTTCCGTTGCAGTTTCCAGATGATTTCTATTTGGCCATTTCACTTTCAGTCTTCTCTTCTGTAATCTAAATAATCTGAAAGAACCTGAGTCTGACAAAATTCATAATCAACGAGCCTTGTTCTATTCTATAGCTTCTTTCTTTCCTTCTTTTTTCTGACTACTCTTTCTTCCTTCAAAAGAGCGTAGGGGCGTACCACGCTCCTCACTCCCGGGTCCTATCAATGAGACGACTCCCTCTCTTGCTCCGTTAGTAAAACTTACGTCAACTTCTAACTTTTAAATGTTCCTGTTTTAAATGTTATCGCTTTCTTCAACTAATTTCAAGTATTTGTTAACTAGTGAGGAGGTGATTTTATTGTGATGGTTGTTATTTTGGTTGGGTTTTTTTGTTTCTTCTTTGGTTGGTTGGGTGTGAAGAGGGAACTTCGTGGCATCTGAAATTATTTTACTTAAATATCTACCTGCATCTCTTCTTATAAAACCTAATCATCTTTTTTTTTCCATTGAGGTTGCTGGTTCCTTACTGCCCACAGTCACTCTCTGCTTCAGCCTCCAACCTGAGCCTTCGAAATTTGAGAACATGTCTGCCCAGGGAATGTCAGACCATTCTGGTCAATTTCTACAGTGGCACACACTAGGATTCCTGAGGCCATTCAGAAATTCTTAGCCCCATCTGGCAGATACAATGTGAGATACAGGCAACTCAGAAATGAAAATAGTATGCACAGGAGAAAGGCAAATAATGTAAAACAGCTATCCATTTGGACAAAGATTAAAAGATATACGTAAAAATGAAAATAGTATCAAGATGGTGGACTTATGGATGCACCTTTTATTTTTTGAAAATGTTGATGTTATAGTTTCAAGTAAAAAAAAAAGGAGAACCATTAACAAGTGTCAATCACCTTTAACAAGACTACCCTAAAAAGATATAGTTTGCTTATCAGTTAGAGATGATTCAACTTTGCTCACTATTTCCAATTTGCTAGAATCCCTTACCAGATCTCTAATGGCAAGAAAAGAATGATATGACAGTATATAGTCTTTGCTATTCACAACAGAAAGTTAAAATTTCAACTATGATTTCATAACTGGGCTCATTCTCATTCTTTTAAACTCAAAGGGTTTTTTTTCTCTGTCCAATTCAATTCCTTACTTTGCCCTGTACAAATTCCTGCATTCTAACCAGTCCTATGCAGGGCATAAGAGTAAGTAATATAAAGCTGTCAAATGGCAGGTGCTCCTCAGAGCAGGACTTTGCTTCACTATAATCCCAGACATAAATATAGAGATAGAATATTTATTCTTTAATTAAATAAATAACTTAATAATCTAGGCTGAAAAGCCCTGATAAAGCAAGTTACCTGAAATAATTCTTAGCACATCAATTCAGCATATATTTACTGAGTATCTACACTCTGTAAGGCACTGGGTTGAAGGTTAAACATAAAGTATAAGATATGATCCCCATCCTTAAATAACTTCCAGTTGTATATGGGATGTAACTGCACATCGTGAATCAGCAGAGCAAGAGAGCTCTCCTGCCTCTGTCACCATGGTGTACTTCCGCCTTGCCCAACAGGAGCTGGCGAGTTAGAAAGAGGTCAGTGCACAGAGTTTGGTGGAGCCGCCCTTTTCATAGAAAAGGGAGCGTGGCTTCTGAAGGGAGAGTGGGGGCGATCAGATTTCAGGAGGCAATGTGGCTGCCCAGAAGCGTGGAGGCAGATGGTAGATGGTGGACTCGAAGGAAGCTGACGGAGAGTACGGGAAACTCCAAGTGCTGTGCACAGAGGCTTCCAAAAGGACGCTCTCAGGAAACAAAGAAAAAATGGGCTTTTTAATTCATAGAGATAATACCACTGGCATGTATTTTTGAGTAAATTTTTTATTAGTACTGATGAGTTTCACCAGCTCTTTTATCCTAATCTGCCTTATGACCACGGTAGGATTTCTTTAAATCTCTAAAGTATTCTGGGTGCTAAAGCAACAGACATCATCTTATGTTTGTATAATACTTCATAAATTTCAAAGTGCTTTCACATATATCATCTGATTTGATCTTCACAGCAACCTCACAGGGTGTAAGGCAGGGATTACTCACATATTCACATTATTCACATAGTAAGATGTCCAGTCTCAAAAAAGGATCAAGGGATGCCTCAGGGATTGCAAATACCAATGGGCAGAACTGGAACCAAGGCATTCTGTCATTCAAGCCATAGTTTTTTCGATCACACCACAAAGTCTTTTTCTTTTATCTCTTTATAGACCAACATCTAAAGAAATTTATATAAACCATAGTGTCTTAAAGCTGGCTATGGGGATCACTGCAGTTGCCTCCCCAACATTGAAATCCTTTTATTATGAACACATTTTTTTTTAGGCAAAGTTATTCTCTGAGCACAGCCCATTGTGATAAAGTGCTACTGAATGCATTTTAATGGCAAATTTAAAATGGCACCACTATGTTTTTGTGTTTTTTGAGACCTGTAACATTTTACTTGTTAAAAATGAACAGTTTCAGATTAGATCTAAATGTAACTTTTCCAAAAAACACCAAAAAGTACAGAGTAGACTATGAGTTTTCCATAGAAGTTTAATTTAAAGTGTACTTAAGACTTTTCATTTCTGACAACAAAGTTGATTAGAGACCTCAACTTACAAGAAATGTCAAATTATATTTTGTTAAATCTTAGATGAATTCATAAGCTCTCAATAAAATATGAAAAAGTCAAGCCAAAAGCTAGATGAAAGAAGGACTCCTTCTATAATCTATTCTCAACACAGCATCCCAAAAGATCCTCTTGGGTAAGATCAGCTCACATCTTTGCCTGGGTCCTTCCAATGACCTCCCATCTCACTCAGAGTGAAAGTAAAAGTCCTTTCTATAAACTACAAGGTTTGTGTTAAATTTCTATTACTGCTATAAAAAATTACTACAAACTTAGTGGCATAAAACAACACAACCTTATTATCTTATAGTTCTGAGGTCAAAAGTCCAAAATGAGTCTCATTGGGCTAAAATCAAGATGGCAGCAGGGCTCTGCTCCTTTCTGGAGAATCCATTTCCTTACCTTCTCCAGCTTCTAGAGTCCACCTGTTTTCCTTGGCTCATGGCCCCCTTCCTGCATCTTCAAAGCCATCAACATCAGGCCAAGTCATTCTCACATTGCCGTCTCTCTGACTCTGTCCTGCCTCCTTCTTACATTTAAAAAGCCTTGTGATTACAGTGAGCCCACGTGGATAATCCAGGATAATCTCCTCATCTCCAGGTCAGCTGAAGAGTGACCTTAATTCCATCTGCAACCTTAATTCCCCTTTGCTGTATAAGGTAACATATTCTCAAATTCTAGGGATTAGGAAGCAGGCGTCTTTAAGCGGGGGCATTATTCTGTTTACCACAAGGCCCACCTTGATCTAGTCCATTATCTCTCTAATGGCTTCTTCCGTCCTCCCCCACCCCCACCCCACACTCACTCCGATCTTGCTACAATGACCTCCTCAATGTTCCTCCAACAAGCAGGAACATGTTTGCCTCAGGGCCACTGAAACTGTTCTTTTCCCAGAATTTTGCACAGCTCTCCTTTCAGTTCCAGTAGGTCTTTTCTCACATGTCACCTGAAGTGAGCCCTTAGCTTGAGCATTCTATCCAAAATAAAAAGTTTAAAAGAGGGGCCGGCCCGGTGGCACAGCGTTTAAGTTCAAACTTTCTGCTTCTCGGTGGCCCGGGGTTCGCGGGTTCGGATCCCGGGTGCGGACATGGCACCACCTGGCAAAAGCCATGCTGTGGCAGGCGTCCCATGTATAAAGTAGAGGAAGATGGGCATGGATGTTGGCTCGGGGCCAGTCTTCCTCAGCAAAACAAGGAGGATTGGCAGTAGTTAGCTCAGGGCTAATTGTCCTCAAAAAAAAAAAAAGTTTAAAAGACATTTCAAAATCCCTTTCCCTGTGGTATTTTCCTCTTAGCAACCCATCACTAACATACTGTGTATTTTACTTAATATCTTGTTTGTCTATTGTCTGCTTCACCCAATGGAACCAAGGAGGACAGGGATTTTGATCTGTTTTATTTACTGATGAAATCTCAGTGCCTTCGACAGAGCTTGTCATACAGTAGACACTGAATCAACATTTTGAATAGATGAATCAGTAAATAAAGCAAAATTTCACAAGATTGAAATCAGTCAGAACACATTCTCTGATCATGATGATATTAAGCTAGATACCAATAACAAGATAAATATACACACATACACACACATTTGGATATCAAGAGAGGCACCTCTAAATAATTCAAAATCCAAGAGGAAATCATAAAGGAAACTAAGAAGTATTTAGAAGAAAACAATAATAAAAATATTTTACATCAAAATCTGTGAAATGCAACTGGAATATATACTTGGAGGGAAACTTAAAGCCTTAAATGCTTATATTTAAAAAAATAAAAGCTAAACACAAATGAATTAAGATAAAGTTTAAGAAATTTGACAAAGAAAATAAAATAAGTCCAAAGAAAGTAGAAGGAATAAGATAATAAACAGGTAAAATTAATAAAGTATTAAACAAACATATAATAGAGAGAAGATCAACATAGCCAAAAGTTAGTACCTTGAAAATTTTCATTAAATTAACCAAACTCTGGTGAAAATAATCAAAATTAAAAATGAGAGGGGCCGGCCCCTTGGCCGAGTGGCTAAGTTCGCGCACTGCACTTCAGCAGCCCAGGGTTTCACTGGTTCGGATCCTGGGCACCAACTGAGCGCTGCTGATCAAGCCATGCTGAGGTGGCGTCCCACATAGCACAACCAGAAGAACCTACAACTAGAATATACAGCTATGTACTGGGGAGCTTTGGGGAGAAGAAGAAGAAGGAAAAAAAATGGCAGAGAGCTCTCAAATAATATCAGAATAAAAAAGGAGACATCACTTACAGATGCTGAAGACATTAAAAAAGTAAGGAGCATAGTGAACAATTTTATGCCAATAAGTTGAAAACTTGGAAGACATGGACAAAGTCCTAGAAAAATATAACTTACAAACACTTGCTCAAAAATAAACAGAAAACCCAGATAGTCCCATACAAGTAAGTTAATTGAAGCAATAGTTTAAAATCTTCCTACAAATAAAACTTCAGATCCAGACAATTTTATCAGCAATTTTTACCAAATGTTCAGAAAATTAAAAATTCCAGTCTTTTGCCAACTATTTAAGAATACTGAAAAAGAGGAAATGCTCAACTCATTGTACGATGCTAGCATTATATTGAATACCAAATATTGACAAAGATAATGGGAGAAAGGAAAATAGGCCAATTTTCATCATCTAGAGAAATGCAAACGAACACTAGCAAACCAAATCCAGTGATATCTAAAAAGGATAATGCATCACACCAACTGGATTTATTTCAGAAATGTAAGATTGGTTTAACATCTGAAAATTAATCTTATTCACCAAATTAAGAGATTAAAGGAGGGGCCGGCTCTGTGGCCAAGTGGTTAAGTTCGAGCACTCTGCTGTGGCGACCCAGGGTTCGAATCCTGGGCGCGGACATGGCACCGCTCATCAGGCCACGTTGAGGTGGCATCCCACATCCCACAACTGGAAGGACCTGCAACTAAGATATACAACTATGTACTTGGGGGGGGGGGAGGGTGACCGGGGTTTGGGTAGATAAAGCAGGAAAAAAAAAAAAGGTTGGCAACAGTTGTTAGCTCAGGTGCCAATCTTTAAAAAAAAAAAAGAAGAGAAGACAAGGCTTTGAGAAAAGTGATTGTCACTGTTGGAGAACAGTAAAAGCAGCATGAAGAACTATGAGGTAGGTGACTACTTTTAATGGCACTATACTGCTTAAAGAAAGAAGATAATGTGCTTAAATCCCTGAATTCTGGGCATAAGGCCTAGACTGAAACTCAGGTACTTTCAAAGAGTGTGCAAAAAGAACGTCATCTCTCAAAGATTCAGCGTTGAAATAGCTGTGGCCTCAAACTCAGTTTCAGAAATAAGGTCTGTAGCCTCTATGCCTTATTCTTTGCTTGTCATTTATATATTTAAATTTTCAACTAACTTTCTATTTCTTTCCTTTTCCTTTACCCCACTAGTTTATTTAGGGTGTGACGGTGGCAGGTAACTTTACCGGTAATCCACAGACTGAAGAATGTCAAGACACGAGAATATCAATTAGAAGAATGGATATCACCTTTGGACTTAAATCTGGAAACCATAAGTAATAATAGACTTCAATTGTCTCCTAATGTAGAAGAATTGAGCGGTTTTTCAGTTGTAAGAAAGATATATGCATTATGTATTTTTTAAGTATAAATATAAGGAAAAAAGTATTGGTGGATGTTAGTCATCCAAAGGGCTCGACTGAGGAATTTTTTGATTGCTAAACCTGTTTTTGACTGCTAAGCACCAAGACCCTCTTCCAATGTTCAGAGAATTCCCCAAAGTTTGATTCTCAAAGGGAAGCAGAGTCCACCTTCCACTGCAGGTGCCCAAAGGGCTTCCTCACCTCCTAGCAACCAGAGTGCTGTCACATAACACAAGGCTTAGCCAGCTGGACAGGCTCACCTCTGCACTGTAAGTCTTGAGCAGGCATCACAAAAACGCAGGAATAAGGAAGGGATAAGGGACCAGGAAATGACAAAATATAAGAATAAGGAAGGAATGAGGAAGAATTCATTCCACTGTCCACTGACCAGAGGCAGTTGTGGTGATGGTGTCGGGTGTGGCTTCCAGTACCTGGTGCCAGCAGTGGTGGTGGTGAGCTGTCTGTGAGTCCTCACTGGACTGTTCCTATGGTGTCATTTTGGCTACCTTGACTCCTTTGGTTGCTGCTTGTTTTCTGATCATTTAGACTTCCCATCTTTTCTACGTGCTACCCAACATCCTGGACCCTTTCTGCTCCAATGAACCACCATCAATTTCTGTTGCCTGCCACCAAAAACATTGTCTTTAGGATTAAAGTGTTCTGAGGGTCATTAACTTATGCTTCAAGTAGGGGGAGGAAGGTCTTACTTGATTAGACTCATCAGAGAAGATCTTAAAGCTGTGACATCTAACCTGGTAATCAACAGATGTGAAGGAATAAGCCATGAAAAGAACCAGAAATTTCAAAAAGATGGCCTCCAGTCTCGTAACATATATGATCAGTGTGTGGGTTGGAGCCGGTGTCGCATGTACATTTCAATTTAAATTCAGTCCATATTGATGGCATACTTACCAGGTGCCAGGCACCATGCTGTGTGCTTTAACGTACAAAGTCTCAGAGAAATCCTCGCAATAACCCTGTGAGGTAAGTAGTTTTACCCCATTATTCCAGATGAAGAAAACTGAGATCCAAAGAAGCTTTCAACTGCTTGGTCAAGATTACACAGCTCTTCAGTAAAACCCAAATAATAAAACCCAACTTTTCTTACTCCTAGGCCAGTATTCTTTCCTCTATATCCTGAAACTTCTATTTGAATTAGTAACCTGCCTGACAATTTGGAACTAGTAATATTTCTTCTACTTTTTAGTACTAAAGAATTGTTTGTTCAGATTTTAGCCTGTCTTCTGAATCTATTCATGAACACTCTTCCTTAAAAGATATAGACTTACACAATTAAATGGATACCACGCCCCCTTAAAAATTAATCTAAAATTCTATATTTAGTGAGCTTGAAAGACTAAATAATACCTGGAATTCTATGTGCTATTAATAATAAAATCAGTAATAACCCATTAAAAATTGGAACTCAAATTAAAAATAGTGAGCCATGCTATGTTTCTATGGTAACACAATGAAGAAAAAAATTAGATGGTCTAAAAGATATTTTAATTACAATAAATTGGGTCACAGCTTTAATATCATTTTAGCAAAATCCATATATTTCTAGTCATTATTATTACCAAAATCCACATATTAATACCATGTATTCCTAAAGGAAGAATACCACAGTATTAGAACCTTCTTGTGCAATATTCCAGATATTCTCAGCCCTGCCTCTTCTTCCAGCCTCTGCTGCAGGCTTAGATCAGCTTCTCACAGGAATAACCTGTCAGTAACTTGCTTCACTGTGGCCTACCCCAAGGCCTACACTCTCCCTACTCAGGAGCCTCTCTGACCCTGCTGCCTGGGACACTGACAGGAAGGGAGTGGACTGACAGGTGCAACCTGGAAGCACAGGGATGTCAACACTTATGGGGCCACTCTCAACCCATGTAGGATGGGAGCCAGTGGATAATCCTACTCCCTTGCATTCTCCAAGTGGGCAGCTCTCAGTTCCTCGAGCTCCTCAGAAGGTCCCGCCATGATCAACAGTAACCAACAGACAACAAAGACATCCTTGACTGCTTTATTCTCCCTCCCCCTGCCATTGCTTTTTAAATAAACAAACTCTACATAAGCTTTTGACTCAGGATAAATTTTCATGGGAATCCAGGCTAAGAGACCTACCCTTAAGTAGATTTTATACATCTGTGTATATAGTTCTTACCAAGATTCTATTATAGTTTTTTATTAGTCAGCTCTTTTCAAATTGCACATCAAAACAATGGAATAGTATGCTTCTTCTTGTCCTAGAGATTTTGGATGTGTGTCTCTGTGTGTCTTTCTCAATATCTAGAATCAAATAAAGCAAATACAAAGTATTGCTTTTTCATTTGAACTTCTAAGTGATAAAAGCTTTGCTCAATTTCAACTCTGCTATGTATTTTTAATAACCTTTGGAAAGTCACTTAACCTCTCTATGCCTCAACTATCACCTTTATAAAAATGGATTATAATTTCTACTTCACAGGTTGTTATAAGCGTTCAGTGAGGTAATATACGTGAAAATGCCTATTACAGGTCATCAGCCTGGCAAATAATGTTAGCTGCTGTTATTATTACCATAAATAGTAGATTATTCATTTTATTTGATAGTCTGCATCATGGGGATACAAATATCCATTTGGTGGACTTGGTATTTCCACCAAAAACCTTTTGTTGCATTGTATTTTACAGCCATAAGCAAATATTTGAACTCATTTAATGCTTGGAATCAAGATATCTCCATAGAATAAACTGAGCGGACCTCTATGTGGATCTTTGAAATGAGAGATTTCAAGGCATTATTGCTGTAACAAATACCTTTGCCTCACAGCCAACCCTGCCCCGTCCTTCCACCGTTACTGAATGTACACAGCTTCCACACAGTCCATCAATTCCAGAAGCATAGAAAAATCCCACTATGATGTATTGAGTGCAACTGAACAATTAGATCATGTAAAATGCACAGTCCCATTATTGTGAGGTTAATAAAATGCCTGGGTTAATAAACTGGCTTGCTAAGCAGGAATTCCAGAGTTCCTGTTGCTGGATCCACATCTATTCCTGTCCTACCTGGTGGCACTTCAAACTAAAGCTTAGCTATTGATGGGAGTGTTTATGGGTCCTGTATTGGTTGGTACTTCCAGGGCAGCCTCTGTGATTCCAGGAATAGTGAGTCGGCACTTGTTTCATCAGCTTCATGCAAGAATACTGGGCCATGATATACAGGGACACATCCCATGCTTCCTAAGACAGAACCACCTGCTGTTTAACCTTCTAATCTCACTCACTCCACCACATCCTCCCTTAGAAAGTACACACTTTAGCCTCCATCCCTTTATCCTGCCATATGAAAAAGGGGCTGAACACAGGACAGGAGTTGTCAATTGCATTATATACTAATTCTCATTATTGATGAGGCATATTACAATATTTGTTGAGAGTATACCATCCCCTGGGCTCTGTCCATGGTACTGGGGATACATTAAGTAGCAAAAATCGGAAGGTCTTTTGCTATTATGAAACCTCCAGTTTAGTGGAAAAGGCAGAGGTTTATCACATAATCCTACAAACAAATGTAACAGTGGTATGCAGGAGAGAGATCAGGTGCTAAGGAGGCCTGTAACCAAGTTTAACATAATTAAAAAGATCCGGGAAGAGTTCCCTGAAGAATTGACTCATTTACAAAGACTGAAGGCTGACCCAGCAAAAGAGAAGTAGATAATTTCTGGCACAGGCAATAGAATGTGTAATGAAGATATTTTGGAACAATTAAAACTATGCACTTTTAAATTCCCCTTTGTAAATAATGTTTTCCTGCAATTTTTACCTCGTTTTAAGTCAAGCCATGAGTTTTGTTGTGCACAGAGAAGGACAAAACAGGCACCTAGACAAAAAAAGTAATTCTTCTGCTTTGAGAACAATGGTTACTTCTTTGAGTCCATGGCCAGGCTTCAAGACAGGGAAAATTTCTCCCTATTTTTTTTTTGTTATTCTTGTCATTAGTGTTTGTAGTTTTGTTTGTTTTTAATTCTAATAGCTCCTTTTTAAGTATCAAGAGACAAATCAGATGGATTCAAACAAAAAGATTCTATAGTGGTCATCCTGAAGACAGGTCAGAGAATATTATATAAACAAAGTTCCAACCCTAGCAAAAAGGGAAAGGGGAAATTTTCAAAGAGGAACCAAGGCAGAGAAAGAAAGAGAGGCCAGGAAGTCAATTCTGAGAGTCTTCACTTTCTTTGTAGTGTATAGCAGTTCAACGAAGCAGTCCTGCAATTTAGTGAATGTGTGTGGAAGAAAGTCTTGATGGGTGGGCCAGAAGATGCTCTCCTAGAGCTGCACATACTTCATTATGGTGGTGCAGAAAGGACAGGTTGGAGTTATCATGTTCTTGGTTAAGGGAGGGCACTCTGAGATACCAAGAAAACTGGTGCGCCCAAGGAACCCTGGAGTTGGAATGAAGTGACCACAATGCAGGACTACACCCAGGTCAGAAAGATGTTCTCCTACATTTTCTTCTAAAAGCTTTGTTGTTTTAGTTTTCACATTTGTGTCTGCAATCCACATGGATTTGATTTTTGTGTATGGTTGACGTAGGGACAGCCAGTTAACCTAGCACCATGTATTGAAAGTAAGGAAAAGCCTTTCCTTACTGCAGTTCAGCCTGTCGTGTAGCCTGCATAAATGAGATAACTGAGTATGTGTGGGGTTTTATGCCTCCCTTCTATTCTCATTGACAAATTTCTCAATCCTGGCCCAAATACTACACTATAGGCAGTATATATGTAGGTAGTATAGGTATATGATAGTCTTGCTATCTGATATCAGTTTTGTTCTTCTTAAGATCACCTTGGCTACTCTTGGTCCTTTGCATTTCCATGTGAATTTTAGAATCAGTACCTCAATTTCCACAATAAAATCTCCCAGGATTTTGATTGGGAATGTGTTGAAACTATAGATTAATTTAGAAAAAATGGTATCTTTACAATATTAGATCTCCCAATCCAAGAACACGTCATATCAATCAATGTATTTAGAGTTCTTTCATTTCTCACAATAATATTTAATAGTTTCTTGTCTATTTTTAGTTAAATTTATTCCTAAACATGTGATGTTCTTTGATGCTATTGTAAACGGCTTCATTTTTCAAATTTCATTTTCTCTTTGGTTATTGCTGGCATAAAGAAAAAACTTAATTCTTGTACATCTAACTTGTTTCCAACAATCTTACTAAATTGATTTATTAATTCTAATATTTTGTCTATTGATTCTTTGAATTGTCTGCATACACAATCATGTCATCTGAAAATAATGTTTATTTCTTCTTTTTCAATCCTTATTTGCTTCTTTCTTACTTTATTGTACTTCCTAAGATCTCCAGAAAATTTTGAATGGAAGTGTTAGTAGCAAGCCACCTTGTCTCATACCCAATATCAGAGAAAAAGTTTGTAATATTTCATAATTTATTATGATGTCTCCCATAGGTTTTTAACAGGTATCTTTACTGAATTAAGAAAATTCCATTTTATTCCAAGTTTGCCACAATTTTTTAAAAGTCACTAACATGTCTTAAGTTTTCTCAGATGCTCTCTCCGTATTTGTGGCAATAATCGTGGATTTTTTAATTTTTCTTGACAATGTGTAAATTACCTTAATTGGTTTTTTTTAATACTAAACTACCATTGTGTCTGTGAAATAAATCCCACTGGTCATGATATATTATCCTTTTTAAATATAAATGGATTTTTTTAAGCTTTATTAAGAATTTTTTCATCTACTTTCATCAGAGAGATTGGTCTGTAATTTTCTTTTCTTGTAATTTGCTTGTCAAGTTTTAGAGCTAAGGTTATGCTGACCTCATAAAAAGTAAGGAAGTATTCCTTTTTTTCTATTTCACAAAAGAATTTCACAAAAGAATTTGTGAAATATTCTTTTTATTTCTTCCATAAATATTTGTAAGAATTCACTTGTGCATCCATCAAACTGGGGATTTCCATTATGGAAAGTTGTTTTTTAACGGATAATCTTTTTAATAAACATAATACTACTCAGGTTTTCTATTTCTTCTCCTGTCAGCGTTGGTTAGTTGTATTATTCAAAAATCTACACATTTCATCCAAATTTATTGGTGTAAAATTGTTCACAAAAGTATCTTGGTATATTTTTGATTTCTGTCAAATCCATAGTCTCCTTTGTTATAACTTATGCAGGTAATTTGTGTCTCTCTTTTTCTACAATGGTGGAATAGGAATGGGATAGCAGTTAGAGTCCACCTGGATTAAATAATCCAGGATGACCTCCTCAAGTCAAAATCCTAATTTAATTACATCTGCAAAGACTCTTTCTCCAAACAAGGCAACATTCATACATCTCAGGGATTAGGGCACAGACATATTTTGGGGAGGCAACACCATCCAGCCTATTACACTTTGGTTTGCAACTCTTTTACCATGATGTGCTTAGCTGTAGTATTCTTCGTATTTACCGTGCTTGAAGTTTCTGTGTTCTTTAGTGTCTGGCTAGATTTATTTTAAGAGTTTAAGAATATTCTCAGCTATCATACCTTAAAATACTGCTTCTGCCCCATTCTCTTCTCTCTTTCTGGGTCTCTAATATATTTTAGACCTTCAGAGTATGATTCACATGAAGGATGTGCTGGAACCAGCTTGTACCAGCTTGCCAGAGTTGATTGTTAAATATTCAGGAATTTTGTGAGATGTCTGTTAAACCATCAATAACTTGAAATCAGCCGTGGTGACAGTATTTACACTATAGTAATCAGTTGTATTGCTACAAATCAAGACTTTCTTTTTTCAGAGTGCTAGATTACCAGAATACCACGGTACACATTTGCTACACTCTGTTTTGTTCTTTCCATCCTTTTGTCTCTCTATGCTTCAACTTGGATATTTTCTCTTGAACTGCCTTCTAGTTTACTAAGTCTATGTTTCGCTGTGTCCAATCTCATAAAGCCCATCTATCGAGTTCCTAATTTCAAATATTGTATTTCTTCATTTTTTAGTCCATTTCACTTTTTTTGTAGATTCCAAATCTCTAGTGAGATTTTCCATCACTTCACCTGTGTGGCTATGTTTTCTTTTAGTTTCTTAAACATATTAATCACAGTTATTTTAAGTTCCCTGTCTGCAGACTTCGATATCTGGACTATCTGCGGCCCCACCTCAATTGTCTTCTTTTTCTCTCAATTATAGGTCTTATTTGACCTGCCTCATTGTATGTCTAGTAGTTTTCTATTGTATGCCAAACTCTGTGTATTAAAAAAAAAATACAAATGCTCCAAATAATGTTATCTTTCCCAAAGAGAGATCTTGTTCTCTACTAGCATATAGGATGAGAGACTGATTACCTCAATCCAGTTAAGTACTGAGCTAGGTTGGGGCTGAGTTCCAGTTTTAATAAGACTCAGGTCTACCCTTGGTTCACCTCTTTTTATGAGACTGAAGGGTATTTCACTCTGCTTTTTAGAAGCTTTCAGCTTAGCTCCTCGGCCACCTGTGCAGCACCAAAACTTGGCTAATGTCCTGTGGGGAAATCAGACATGTATCTGAAGTCCTTCGAGTTTACTTTTTTCACTCCAGCCCTGAATGACCACTAAAAACTTTATACGTTTCTCTTTTTCTCAGCAGAGTCCCTCTCCTTAGGCTAAGTCAGATCCTCAGCCCATGCCCAGAATTGGCAAATGACCCCAGGGAGAGAAGAGTTGCTGTTCATCCACCCGCCTGAGACTGGCTCCTCCCTCTCTGGAATTGTAGTACCAGAAACTTGCTTTCACAGCTCTCTGATTCCTTTAGAAATAAATTTGTAATTTGCCTGGCTTTTGCAACAGGAACACCGGCCTGCCACTCTCTACTACATCCTGCCTATTAGTAGAAGTCCCAACACTTAGTTTTTTAGAATATCCTCAGGAGATTTTAACAAGCAGCCAATCTTAAGCAACACCAACCTCATCAAAGAAACTATTACAAGATTAGATCTGGGTTGAGGTACCTGTGATTCTCGTGGTTTTCTCTCACCTCTACAAGATACATGACCCACATCCACTATGGCTTTCATGTTTCACAGAGAGGGCAAGGAACAAGTCCATGGAGCAGAAAAGTCACACCAGCCGTGGATCACGCACTCTGAAGAAGTATTTTCAGAAGTTCTAACCTTAAACTTCTGTTTCTACATCATTGACCTGAACTGTACCACTTATCCACTTCTATCTGTAAGGGAGGCTGGGAAATGGAATATTTGTTAACCCAAATACAATATTGCCCTCCCAAAATTGGGCTTCCCTTAGTAAGGAAAAAGGAGAGAATGGATGTGAGGTGGGCAGCTAGCAATCTCTGTTACAGTTCCATTCTTAGTTCTTCCTATATCTTCTTTCTTATCTAACTAATAAATTCCTCTCTATAATTGCACAAGTGAAAAATTACTACCTTATCAAAAGCCCAAAGAAAGTTCCGCTAGTTCCTATTTGCATGCAAGAAGCATGGCTTCTGTATCTGTCGTGATCCTTTATCAATGAGAAGGAAATTTTACTGGCAACGTGTTTCCACATCACTCAGTTCTTCTCTCAAATAAGAAATTGTCAGCAAATGACTTCTACTGATCTCTGAAGCCTAACCTTGGTCACAGATTTCTGCCAAACCTTCGCATTTAAGGAATCAAGCTTTCAAAGCAACTGTTAAAAAATATGCTTTAAGTGGAACATATTGTTTTAAAATAGCTTGTACTACATCATGTGATAAAAGGACAACAGTTTATTTATCTTAAAAAAGAAGAGATCATAAGTTGGGGTCTTTCTTAATTAGAGCATAAAAAGATGTATTTTATAGTGGCAATGATTAACTATTTTCTATCTCTTTGGTAAGAGAGCAAAGAGGCTTAGGTTTTAGCAGGTTGGGTTGGTAATTAAGACCACAAAAACTATGAGGGAGTGAAGTATATTACCATGGAAATTAATTGAGTCGACTTTAGGCATGTCAAAACAAAGAGCAGAAAAACTCCTTTTGGAAATGAATCTATTTAGAGGGTGAAAGAAAGACTAGACAACCATTGTAACTCTTGGAGATTGTAAAGAATAGCTTAAAGACATCTGACAAATGCAGATATTGATTATGAAAAGGTCTAACTTCAGAGAATAACAGAGCCCTCGGTACCTTCCATGAGTCTGCAGGCAGCAGCTTGAAGGTAGCTGATATGAAAGAACTAGATATCATCGTGAACATTTTCACAGAAAGTAGAAAATCAATCTCCATCGGCTCCTTTTGGTCCTCTCAGAGTAAACAAAGAGGATTAGGGATGCTAGGTGAAGCAAAGGGAGAAAAAGGAGGAGGGGCATCACATACTCGCCACCAATTAAAAAGGTGCTACTTTGTTAACAGTTGCTCACTGTTTCAGGAGGAAATTTTTCACTTCTCTGATTCTGTTGTCATGGCAATGAAAATTGAGATCTATTTCTTCCCAGCTCTGAAATTCCATGTAGCGATGATTCGCTGAAGTCGGAGACAACTCTGGAAGAGAAGGCACTGGGTAGGAGGAAGGAGCAATGGTGTGGCCCCTGCCAGGTGCTGGGGTCTCTGCAAGATCTCATTTAACCCTGACGGGAATACCGGGAAGGATCTTCAGTGTTTCAAGAGTGGCATCTGAAGTCCATAGAACTTAACCAAGAACACAGAAGTAAGCAGTGAAGTTGGAATTCGGGTGTTCCTGACTTTGGAGCACATGGTATATACCGTATGTCACAGTTTTTCCAGCCCAAAAAAGTAGACAGCATAACTTTTAACCCTAGGCCCTCAGCAAGAATTTCAAATATTTTTATTTTATTCTTTTGAAAATTGAAAGCAAAAACAAACTGAGCTTCAGAAAGGGATTATTTTTTTCTGGGAGCCAGCATATAGACTTGCTGGTATTTATACCTAGCATGAAATAATATATTACAATATTGTTCTAGTTACACGACTAATAACATATTTGGGATACTTAAGGGATGGGATTTGAACTGATAAAGCAAACATACCTAAATAACACCTAACTAATGATATTTTATGCAGAATCAAAATTTTACTACCTTAAGATGATCTGAAAATTTTCCAAGTTGTTCCAGGGTGTCCTACCTGGACAGCTAAGAATCAGATCTTCTGATGTGTAGGCTGCATCTAAGTGCCAATCTTTAGAGTATATGTGAATTTTGGGTACAGGAGTGGTTTTATTTTTTCTGTCTTTGGTTTTTTATTTGGTTTTGGGTTTTGGATTTTTTTATTTTTGCTGAGAGGAGATAGGGAGGAATAGAATAAAGACGAGAAAATCAGGGACAGTGACCAGGATGTATGCCATTTCTCTCACTTCTCATTTTTCATTTCTTTCATGACATATCTGTACTGATGGATGTGTTCAAGTTCCTCTGAGAGCAGTATTAGGGCAAAAGGCCAAAGGAAGTATATTTATGAGTCTGTCGGAGGCTCTGAACACAACAGAGCTAGCTTTTCTCCAGGTGATCAAGTGCATACAGAATCAGAGAGACTACTCTCTCTGTCCCCGACCTCCACCCCAGAACACAGCTCTGGCATACAGCAGGTAGAAGGCAGCAGTGCCCAGCAGAACAGCATCCTCAAAAACAGCTCTTTGCCAGGGGAGAGGTGTCTCCTTTGTGGTTGTCAGTCACAGGGCTTATACAAGAGTGGAGGAGCATGGACAGAATTATTCATGGGCACATGTGAAACATCAGAATCATGGACGTTCCTTGAAACAACTGGGGGAAATTTTTGAGAGGGAGATGAGGTTCTGCGAGAACAGAAAGAGCTAAGAGGCAAGCTGGGCACAAATGTTACATGACCACAGTCATACTCATAACTTGGCAAAGCCTTGGCTGTCCAGGTCACATGTTTACCAGACAGAAAATATTCACACTAAGAAAGAAATTCTTTGAAGGAAATAATGATATATCTCTTTTGAGTTATAGCAGTTGCAAACTTCACATTATTTGTGATCGCTGCTTTTGACAAAGTGTGATCCTGCCATGGTTAAAAGTATCAAATAAGACAAAGAGACCCAGGAGGAGGTTCATAAATGAGGATATTCATTCGACTGAAGGGATATGGTATGTGGTTTCTGTATTTTACCAAAGGAATATTGTATATCATGGGAATTGTAACCCAATTATCTGACACAAACTTCAATGTAAAAGTAGTGACATCGATTTATTTCGTTTCCTGTCAAAGTTAAGGAATTCGAGTTTTCTTTCTAGGGAATGTTATCTCTGATATTGCCTCTAATCCTCAAAAATCTCAAAATATGTAAGATTGGTTACAATAAATCATCACAGCCAGCACAGTAGCCCCCCTCTTTGTCTGCTGATTCAGAGGAGTCCAAAGTGGCCAAGTGGCCATCTCAACTTCAAGTTCAATGAAATAATTGTTGTGCCCCCCTGATGGAAGCATTCCTCTCTTTGGAATGAAAGCTTCCAGCCCAGCGTAGCCTAAAGATGTGGGGATGGGAAGCAAAAATTTTGTGTGAAATTAGGGGAAACAGTGAGAGACACAGTGCCATGTTCCCCCCTTGATTCCTGTCTAGAGAAGAAACAGTACTATATATTATACACTGGATTTAGAACATATACTGCATCCTGGAGGATGCTGCAAAGTATTGCTATGTAGCTGGCATCATATCTAGTTATTCAGAAAGTCATTCTACCATTATATCAAGCCAGCTTCTTTGGAATAATGGAGAACATGATAAGACCAGTGAATTCCATGACCACGGGCCCATTGCTGCCCTTTACTTCTTGTGAAATGACTTCCTTGATCAGAAGTGATGCTATGTGGAATACCACAACAGTGGATAAGGCATTCTGTAAATCCACATAGGTTAGTTCTGGCAGAAGCATTGTGCACAGGGAAGGAAAATCCACATTGAGAATAAGTGTAAATTTCATTAAGAACAAAGTGCTGCACTTTCCTTGATGAAAGTTGTTCAATGTAATCGACCTGCCACCGGGTAATCAGCTGGTCACTCCAGGGAATGGTACCATAACGGGGGTTCAATGTTGATCTCTGCTTCTAGCTATTTAGGCACTGAGCTGTGGCTACAGCTAGGCTGGCCTTGATGAGTGTCAGTCCATTTTGCCGAGCCCATGCATACCCTCCACCCCTGCCACCATAGCCACTTAGTTCATGAGCCCATTGGGCAATGATAGGAGTGGCTGGGAGAAAGAGGCTGACTGGTAACCATAGAACAGGTCATCCTATCCACTCGATTATTAAAATACCCTTCTGCTGAGCTCACCCTTTGGTGAGAATTCACATGGGACACAAATGTCTTCACACTTTTTGCGTATTCAGAGAAGTCTATCCACATACCTCTTCCCCAGACTTCCTTGTCACCACTTTCCTAATCATGTTCCTTCTAAGTCCCTGACCACCCAGCCAAACCATTGGCCACAGCCTGTGAACTGGTTTACAGTCACATATCTGGCTGTTTCTCCTTTAAAGCAAAACAAACAACCAGGTGCACTGCTCGAAGGGCAACCCACTGGGAGGATTTCCCTTCACCATTTTCTGTCAGGGATGTCGCCGAGTAGAGCTGGGGTGCTGCAGTTGTCCACTTTTGGTGGGTGCCTGCATACTCTGCAGAAGCATCTGTAAACCAGCCTCAAGTTTTTTCTTGCTCAGTCAGCTGGTCATAGAGAACTCCCCATGAGGTTATAAGTACAGGCTGAGAGAGAGAGAAGGTACTACAGCAGGAGTAGAGGCCATGGACATTTTGACCACATCCTCATGCAATTTACTTGTGCCTTCAGGATGTACTTCATATATACTGGACTCAAGCCCAATTGCATATATACCATTAACCCTCTCAGACAGGGGTGGAAAGCTGTTTCCATTAGCAACGAAGCCTCTATTTAATTTAGGGGTCCATGTTCCCCCATCTTCACTGGAATCTACCCATATGTTCTTGATCCCATTCTATCCAAATAAAGACTCTAACTTTAACAGAATAGATGGCGCCAAGTTGGGAATTCGATTTGTGTTGTAATCAGCTACATGCAAGTGAAACTCTGGGTTTGGTTTTCAGAAGTCTCAGACTGGTAGCTAAAGGGGATACGGATTTCTTTCAGGAAAGTTATAGAAGCTTTCAGGTCATTATGTGTAGCTTGAGCTGGGAATTTGAAGCCCTGAGCTCATCATTTTCTTTCCTTATTTTTTTCAGTGCAGTTAAAAACAGCCAACCAATCCCATTATATTCCTTATTTTGAATAAAATGTTCTAGGGTTGCTAACACTTGGTGACCAGAGCCTTGCTTTCTATATGTAGTTGATTACAGGTATCCAAATGTGGTAACTTTGCTAACACTTTTGTCACTTTGTGCCACTGAAAATAGGGTCATTAGTGCCTTTATATCTAATCAGAGATCCCATTCCAGAAAACCCAAAACCAATTCAGAGAACTCATCTTTAAGATTCTGTTCCTCTGGAAACATCACTTTTGGTACCAACTTCTGCATCAGTGACAGTTCAACTGGAGAAGGAGAACCAGTAGGTTACACTTGCGTGTGCACACACACACACACACACAGGTCTAGATATAGGTCCATACGTAGATACAGATATAGACATAGACATAGGAGGATTTATTACATGGAACTGACTTACCCAATAGTGGGGGCTGACTAAGCAATTCTGAAGTCCACAGGCCAGGCACACAGCAATGGAAGATCATGAGCACAAGGAACTCATGGGCACAAGGTAAAACTTGTCATTCACAGTTAGGCATCTCTGAACTCAGCAAAGGCCTAAACCCTCATTTAAAAGTCTTCCAACCAGTTAACTCAGGCCCACCCAGACTAATCTCCCTTTTGATTAATTTAAAGTCAATTTATTAGGGACTTGAATCGCATCTGCAAAATCACTTCTCAACAGTACCTGAATTAGTGTTTGTTTGAATAACTTGGAGAAGGTGTATGTTGCTACCATCCTCCAACTCTCACAAGAGAATATCCTTTGTAACCCATCCTAACCAGAAACATGGTAAAAATGGAATTATGGGGACTGCAGTTCAGCTTAGCCAAGCTGAGATATCAAAAGCTACCACAGGAAGCTACTGAAGGAATTTAAGCTGGGGAGTAACACTCTTGGGTTTTGTTTAAAGAATACTTCAGCAGCAAAGCAGAAAATTGAGTGGCAGCTGGACAGGAAGGCAAGAATCCCAGTTGGGTACTACAGTGATCCAGGCTAGACTTGGTGAAAGCCTGAACCGAGGCAGTGACAATAGAAGAGGAGAGGTGGTGATGGGGTAAGAGGAAATAAGAAGAGAGAGGCTATAGATCTTAATGATTCATTGTGAGCGGTGACAGAGGAGTCACTTGCTGACTGAGTGAATGTTGGTACCAATCACAGAAATAAGGAGCATAGTATAAAAACCAGATTTGAGGAAAAGGTCAATGAACTTGGCTTTATATCTGTTTAAGTTCCTGTGAGTTATCCAAGTAAAATTATAGATGTGTGTACAAATTTGTAGTTTAGATAGGTGACAGCCGTAGGGTTGGGAGGCATGAGTATATATGTTTAGACTGAAGTCATGAGTGAAAATAAGATTATCTAGATCAAGAATAAAGAATGAGAAGCTGAGGAGAGGGCTTAGATCTCAGTCCTATTGAGGCTGAGGTCGCAGCCTAGTTTCCTATGGATGCTGGACCACATTACCACACTTTTAGTGGCTTAAACAATACAAATATGTTATCCTACAGTTCTAGAGGTCAGGAGTGCAAAATGGCTCTTACTGGGCTAAAATTCAGATGATATAGGGATAGTTTTCCAGCTTCTAGAGGCTGTCTGCACTCCCTGGCTTGTGGCGCTCTTTCTCCATCTTCAACAGCAAGTTGACTCTTCCTCATATTGTTATTCTTCTGCCTCCCTCTTCCACCTTTATAAGGACCCTTGTGATTATATTGAGCCCTCCCCAGATAATCCAGGAGAATCTTCCTATTTTAAAGTCAGCTTATTAGCAACTTTAATTCCATGGGCAACCTTAATTCCCCTTTGCCATGTAACCTAACATATTCACAGGTTCCAAAGATTAGGCCTTAGCTATCTTTGGGGGGCCATTATTCTGCCTACCACATCTTCCCAGCTCACTCACCTCATGTTCTTCCTACCTTCTTAGCTGTTTCTATTTTCTCTGTTGGCCCATCCTCCTCCTCTCAACTTTAAATATTAAATTGTCCTCTCTTTTCTGTCT
Organism: Equus asinus; assembly: GCF_041296235.1. Lineage (NCBI taxonomy): Eukaryota > Metazoa > Chordata > Mammalia > Perissodactyla > Equidae > Equus > Equus asinus. Next base: position 20,442,470 of record NC_091794.1, read on the forward strand.
CCAAGTGATTTTGTCCATTCCCATGGCTTTAAATACCATCTAAAAGCACTTCTGTTAGAATCTTCTTCTGTTCTTCACACACAGGTTTCTCCTTTGAGAGGCCTTCCCTACTCACTATATCTGTAATAGATCTCCCATCATTCACTGTCACTTCACACTATTTATTTATATTCCTTTATGGCACTAATCATCATTTGTAACTACTTTGTTGGTTTATTTATTTGTTTACTGAAGATCTCCCCCATTAGAAGTAAGCTCCAAGAAGGCAAAGGCCTTGTCAGTGTTATATTCCATTGTACTTACCCCAGTACCTGGGACAGTGCCTGGTGCAGAGTAGGCACTCAAAAAATATGTAGAAGGAATCTATCAGTAAATGAAAGAATGAACAGATGAGAGAAAGAAGAAGATCCTTTAAAGGAGGCTATGATACAAAGATCAGAGAAGTAGAAAAAAAACCAGGAGAGAGTAATTTCACAGAAGTCACAGTTGGAGAAGAAGTGAAATGTCAAAAGATTAAATGGCATAAAAGTGTTAAGAAAGATCAAGAGAAAACAGAAATCCCATTAAATCCTAGTCACTTGAACAAGAAATTCCAATATAGTAGAGACAAGCCAGACTGGAGTGGGCTAAGGAGTAAATGGGAAATTAGAAAGTAAAGAAACATAAGCTTTTCTTTCACATTTTTGGACTCTGAAGGATAATGAGGGAGGGACACCTTTCCAAAGGAGAAAGGAAGCAAGAATTAGAAGCAGGATATAATTTGCAGGAGTCAGAGGAGGAAGCTGAGGAAATTCCAACCTGATCTTGATTTCCTCAGTTGAAAAAAGAGACAAGGTCAAATTCTTGGAGTGGGTGATGAGATACAAGGTGTGGTTTAGGAAGAGAAGTGAAAATCTGTAAAAGCTGTTGAGGGCATAATGGAAGTGGAGCCACCAACAATCCAAAGGCCCCAGTCATGATGAAGATGCTGGGTTTTCACTCACTGCCTTGTTCATAGTAAAGCTCAGCTTTGAGTAGAGCAGAGATGCCAATGACTCACAATCCCCATGGGAGAAAATGATACCCCCGCCCCTTTAGCTTCTGAGCTCTGCAAATCATAGCACTGTATGGAGGAGGTGAGGCCTAAGTCACAAGGAAAAGGAGTAATGCTCATAGTCTTCTGGTAATGCATTTAAACCAAGAGAAAATTGCTACCTGAGGCCTAAAGAGACTAAGGACACACAAAGGACCAATTACAATTACTTTGTCAAGAACATGGTCAGGGAAGCTATAGAGAAGAGGTAACAATGTGAGCTGGGCCTTGAGAAATAAGTTCCCCCAGATGGGTGAATTCAGTTCAAATTGTTGTTCAAGGTCAGCACAATGCCACAGTCTAATGAGAAATCTGGTTACAACTGAGGCCACGGACAAGCCCTTATCTGAAAAGTCACACTCACATGGCAAAAGTTTTATTAGAAATCCAGAGTATCAAATTCAAATACATAAACTGACTAGTTCACCGCCATCAAAAGTTCAAAGCTAAGAATACAGAATTTACAAGCCATTTGCCATAGGCTAACTTGTCACTTGCCGTATATTTGACTTGTCTGCATTAAAGAGCAAAGACAGCTGTAGACATTTCCCTATTTTAGAGAGGCTCCTGGTGTCCCCCAAGAAAACCTTCTGGTAAGAATTTGAACTGAGGTGGCTGGAGAGACTTGTTCTGATTTGTAGGAAAACCCTCAATGTGGGGCCTCAGCTTGAGGGGCTCACAGCCACTGAGAGTCACCCAGGGGTTCGAATTCATCATCGTGTCCTTTCAGAGTCCTCTGGATAGGAAACTGTTCCAGGCCCAGGAGATGAGGGAAAGGATAACCTCATCCTTCGTCAAGGCCAAATACTCAGAGGATTTTTAAGAGCCCAGGATACAGGCCTATCAGGATGGATCCTAGACCTTAGAAACATAGACCATTGCCAGGCTGCACAGAGCACCCCACTTGGCTGGTCTTCACAGGCACCCGAGCTGCAAAGACTTGCAGCAGGTGGTTTCAATCTGACAAGCTAAATCAGAATGGTAAAGGGGAGTCTAGTTAGGCACTTTTCTTGGTGCTTTACATATTATGTCATTGACTCCTCCCAATTCTGAGGTGTGTATGATATTCCTATGTTAGAGAGAATGATCAGTTCCTCTCTCACTCCATTTTTGGGAGGCTATGGACCAGTTTAGGAGACTAGGTATTCGATCCAATCCCTCCCTCCTCCCCCAGTCAGCAAGCCAGAGTCACCACAAGTCAGGAAATACAAATCTTTTTTAAAAACAACTTTATTGAGACACAATTCACCTATCACACAATTAATCCATTTAAAGTGTACAATTCAATGGTTTTTAGTATAGCCACAGAGTTGCACAATGATCTAATATTTAGAACATTTTCCTCACTCCACAAGAAACCCCACATGCATGAGCCGTCTCTCCCCATTCCCCATCCTCCCAACCCCTTCCCATCCCTAGGCAAACACTAGTCTACTTTCTGTCTCTCTACATTTTCCTTTTCTGAACAGTTCATATATACGGAATCATATAATCTGTGGTCTTTTGTGACTGTTTTCTTTCACTTAATACAATTTTTTCCATGCTCATCCATGTTGTAGTTTGTATCAGAACTTCATTCCTTTTATGGATGAGTAGTACTCCATCATATGGACAGACCACATTTTGTTTATCTGTTCATCAGTGGATGGACACGTGGGTTGTTTCCACTTTGGGCTATTATGAATAATGTTGCTATGAACATTCATGTACAGGTTTTTGTATGGACATATATTTTCATTTCTCTTTGGTATATACCTGGTAGTAGAATTGCTGGCTCATATAGTAACTCTAGGTTTAACCTTTTAAGGAACTGTCAGACTATTTCTAAAGTGGCTATACCATTTTACATTCCCCCTAGCAGTGTTTGAAGGTTCCAATTTCTCCACATCCTAACCAACACTTATTTTTATCTCTCTTTGATTACAGCTATCCTAGTAAATATGAAGCGGTATTTCATTGTGGTTTTGACTTGCATTTCCTTGATTCCTAATGATGTTGAGCAATTTTTTAATGTGTATTTGTATATCTTCTTTGGAGAAATGTCTATTCAAGTCCTTTGTCCATTTTTAAATTGGGTTGTTTGTCTTTTTGAGACTTTTTGTCTTGTTGAGTTGTAGGAGTTCTCATATATTCTGAATATTAGACTCTGATCAGATAAATTATTTCCAAATATTTTCTCCCATTCTGTGGGCTGTCTTTCACTTTTTTGATAGTGTCCTTTGATGTACAAATATCTTTAGTTTTGATGTTGTCCAATTTATCTGCTTTTTCTTCGGTTGCCTGTGCTTTTGGTGTCATATTTAAGAAATCATTCTCTAATCCAAAGTCATGAAGATTTAGACCTACCTTTCTTTCTGAGAGTTTTAGCTTTTATATTTATGTCTTTGATCCATTTTGAGTTAATTTGTGTATACGGTGTAAGGTAAGGGTTCAACGTCATTCTTTTGCATATAAATATCCAGTTGTCCTAGCACCACTTTTTGAAAAGATTATTCTTTTCCCATTGAATATTCTGGCATCTTTGTCAAAACTAAATTGACCATATATGTATGGATTTATTTCCAGACTCTCAATTATATTCCATTGCATATATGGATCTCTTCTCATGCCAGAACTACACTGCCTCGATTCTTATATCTTTGAGTAAGTTCTGAAATCACTAAGTGTGAGACTTCCAACTTTGTATAAGATTGTTTTAGTTATTCTGGGTCTCTGGGATTTCTATATGGATTTTAGGATCAGTTTGGCAACTTCTGCAAAAAAAAAAACAGCTGAAATTTTGACAGACAGTGTTGAGTCTCTAGATCAATTTGGGGCATACTGCCATCTTAATGACATTAAGTCTTTGATCCACAAATAGAGGATGTCCATTCATTTATTTGGATGCTCTTTGGGGCCAGCCCAGTGGTGCAGTGGTTAAGTTCGCATGTTCCGACTCTCAGCAGCCTGGGGTTTGCTGGTTCGGATCCCAGGTGCAGACATGGCACCGCTTGGCAAAAGCCATGCTGTGGTAGGCGTCCCACGTATAAAATAGAAGAAGATGGGCATGGGTGCTAGCTCAGGGCCAGTCTTCCTCAGCAAAAAGAGGAAGATTGGCAGTAGTTAGCTCAGGGCTAAGCTTCCTCAAAAAACAAAATAGATGCTCTTTAATTTCTTCAAGAAACACAAATTTTGAACAGGAATCATAAATAAGAGACTCTAGGAAAACACTCAGAGAAAGGAAAAGTTGCCTGAAAACTTTCCAATTTCCATAAAGTTTGGCTATATTTCACGTGTGTATGTTCCATGAGATTCCTTTGTTTCCTGACAGCAAATCTGCTATGCTTCATCTGGCTTGAATGGGTTTCTACTCCTTGTAGTCAAATGATCTTAGGCTAAGTCATTATCTATCAAGATTTTAATAAGACTTTGAAAAGTTGAGAAACTGTCTAAAAATCAAAGCACTAGTAAATGGCAGAGTTAAGATTTGAACTCAGGTCCAGCTGATTCTAAAGTGCATGTTTTTCCCATCACCATCCTTTCAGAGTCCTTGTATTTAACTGTTTGCCAGCATACCTTTACCAGTTAGGCCAAATTGCAGACCTACTAATGACTTATCAAATTGCACATCTGCCTTCTTGAGTAATTTTTCTTAAATGCCATTTCTAATTTTACATTTGGCTCTCTAACTATGCTTATTCTTGTCTTTCAGCTATAACCCCTAGACGTCTTACTTTTTATGATTTTTCTATGCTTAGTGGTTGAAGTTTTGATTCTTCACACACTGAGGATTATGGGAGAAATTGCTGCTTTATTCTTGAATATTATGCTTCTATTAATATATCTCAACATCATGTTGGCTTTTAATAATAGCACAATTCTATGGTACCGCTCATCTTGCTCTCCCCAAAATTATGGACATTTGCAAACCACAGCTTTATACCAATCAATATGACAGCGTGGAAAAAAGCAAACACTATCCACACAATTTCAGCAGACAGATTTTCTTCTCTTCTTTCTTAATAACAGTGGGAAGGCTTCTCCAGTAACAAATAACAGTGAAGAGACAAAGCCCAGAGAGGAGGGGCAGAAGCTGGAGATGGTGTATTTTTAGCCATTTTGATTAAATTATGGAGATGTGAAGTTGATAATTTATTGAAGGGGAACAGGGAAGTCTATGTAAATGTTTGCAGATGAATAATTAATGTGACTTTCCGACATCACTAGGCCTTTAATTAAAGCCACTGTGAAACAAAGCAAGAAGCAGAGAGCACAATTATTACAGCAGCTAATTGTAACTTTCCTATCCTAAGCAACATTTGGGAGTCCATGATTAATCTGCATCTTTAAGGGGAGAGAGACCATACCTAGGGTGACAGTTGTTTTTTATCCCAGTTTTAACTATTCCCTGCAGACCAAAAATCTATTAATATATTAATGAATTTCCTCCTACTAAAATTTTACCCAGGAAGTTACGGGTTTTATTTATTGGTTTTGCTTTTTCAAATGCTGCATTAATTTTCCTTTTAGGGCAATATATTGTTGCCTCTCAATAACTTAGAGAGTAAAATGAATACCCAATTTTTTAAACATAAATCACTTAATATGTGGTTCCACCTGCTACTTACAGCATCGGATTGAGCATTTAACTGCCCAGGAGACAGTCCTCATCTCTTCCATATCTTGTTCTTTACTATCTCTTGCTTAACTCACTTTTCATCCTCATCGTCCCATTTTTCATCTGTTTTTATTTTGCTCATTTCTATTCTCCTCTTTCTCTTTTTCACGTCTATCTTTGTCTCTCTCTTTCTCCTCTGCTTCTGCTTCTCCTCACAATCTCATCCTTTACTTCTTTTCCCTCTACATTTTATTGCTGCTTGTTCCCATGAACTCTTTTTCCCAGTCTCTCTCTTCATGCTAGACTCCATCTCTGTGCTCATTATCATGCCCGTAACACCAAGATGGAGACTGAGGATTCCCAAGAGCTGGGTAGATCCCTGCCAGCTCCCAAAGTGACTATCCTTTGGTAGAGTATTTTATATAGACTACGTGTGCACTAAATATATGAAAAGAACTATGCCATACAGTTCTTTTAAAAATCTGCTTTCTTTTTTTTTTAAAAAAGATTGGCACCTGAGCTAACAACTGTTGCCAATCTATTTTTTTTTTCCTTTCTGCTTCTTCTCCCCAAATTCCCCCAGTACATAGTTGTATATTTTAGTTGTGGGTCCCTCCAGTTGTGGCATGTGGGACGCTGCCTCAATGTGGCCTGATGAGTGTTGCCATGTCCGCACCCAGGATCCGAACCAGCGAAACCCTGGGCCGCCGCAGTGGAGTACGCAAACTTAACCACTCGGCCACGGGGCTGGCCCCAAAAGTCTGCTTTCTAACAGACACTGGGTTTGGAGTCGAGAATTCTATTCCTGGTTTGTAATGTTTATAAACTATATGCCCTTGGGCAAATCACATTACCTCTGGGAGCCTCAATTTCCTCTTTTATAAAAGGAGAGTTGTTTGGACTCACTCAAGTCCCTCTCAGTTTGATAACCCTGTTACTTATCCACACCCACTTGTGGAAGGAAGTAGGAAGATCCAGTTCTTAGTCCTTCATAGGCATTTGCTTGTTGGTGCAAATAAATCTATGTCTGGTGAAACTTTAGGCAGCAAGGGAAGATATTTGGGGGCAAGAAGCCTCCGCTTACAATACACTGCTTGGTCTGTGCTGCTAAGACAAACACTGAAAATGGAGGATGGGGAAGAAAAAGAACAGAGTTTGAGGCCACAGTTCCCAGAACCTGAGATGTGGGAGCCTCCAAGGAGAGAGATTTTAAACCCTGATCTCCTGCTTCCTTGACATATAGAGTTCAGAGCAACTTCTTGCTTCCTCCCGTTTGCCCATATTCAGCACCAACCCTAGACAACTGAGTTTGACTATGTAAATGACTACCACCTGTAATTAGTTACATGAGCTACTCACTTATTTATTCAAATTCCTAATTAAAATTTAGCAGCTTCCCCAAAAGTAAAAACAATATAATGTTATAACAAAAATTAATAAGTAAGAACTAATGGCAAAGTAAAGGAAAGATGAAGTGTGAGGTTAGGGCAGATAATTTATGCCATAATATCCTCCACACTTACTATAGGTCAGCCATAAATTTGGCTCTGAGTTTCCTGGCAGACAATGCAAAGAGGAATATGATCAGTTATAAGATACAGCATCCTTAAAAGCTAAACAGAACAAAAGTTTAGGAGCAGCATAACTACCACAGGTACGAAGAACAGAGAGAAATTTCTTTCATGAGTACTCACATAGAAAATAGTATATAATCTATTACATCGTATCCTCAATAGCATCCTTAAAGTTAATACAATAATATGTTTCATGGGGTTGTGTCTATTCTATCCTTCAACAGATAAATACTTTAATGCCAAAGTTCAATGCTTACCATTTATCCTTAAATTTCTTGCACCACAATAGTACTTTTGCTCATCATTAAATATTTCAGCTTAACTGATGTCACTGTAAGTTTCATGGAATACATCAACTTCTATTCATCCGCATTTAGTCTTCAGAGTTTGTATATTCAAATATTTATAACTAAAAGACTAAATTTTACTGAAATCCTAAGAGAAGGATCTGGGAGGAATGGGAAGCTTTCTTTGAAAATATTAACTTAGCAAGCTTCTGTGACCAAAACCACACAGAAAAGCAGGATTTTTCAGAGATAGAACAAACAAAAAAGAAAACTATGCTGTCCTCTTATCCACAGGGAATTCGTGCCAAGAGCCCTAAGGGATGCCTGAAACTGTGGAGAGTACTGAATCCTATATGAACTATGGTTTTTTTCCTATACATACATACCTATGAGAAAGTTTAACTTCTAAGTTAGGCATAGTAAGAGATTAACAACACTAACTAATAATAAAATAGAATGACTGTAACAATGTATTGTAACAATATACTGATAACCGAGAGGGTGACTAAGTGACATTGGGCAGGCAGTGTATACAGCATGGATACACTGGACAAAAGGATAACTCACGTCCTGGGCGGGACTGAGCGGGATGGCTTGAGATTTCATCATGTGACTCAGAATGACATGCAATTTAAAACTTATGAATTGTTTATTTCCGGAACTTTCCATTTAATCTCCATGTTCAGACCATGGTTGACAGGTAACAGAAACCGCAGATAAGGGGGGACTACTGTATACACACACACACACATAGACACACCTATATATACATACATAATATCACAAAGATATACTTAAAATGTACCATAAAATGCTCTATCACACAATTCACACACTAAATGTCTTAACGTTTATACCTCTGCCTGCGAATCTCACCTATTTCACCATCAACCATTACCACGACACTTTTTTGTGCACTTCCCAGAGATGCCACCGCATCAGCTCCAGGTCAATGGAGTGAGCTCACACAGACCCAGACACTCTCCTGTGGAGAGCTCCCTGAAGAAGCTGTTGGCCATTCACATATTTGGGCTTGTCAGGCCTTTTTTCTCCAGGGTGAAAATTACCCTGGTTGATCCCACCTCTTAGTAAAACTCAGGTCATCAAATGACTCTACCCACCTACATTTTGAGATGACAAATCATTAACAACCTTCAGCATGAATACTCAAAGCAAAGTCTTGTCCTCTACACTAATTTGGGGCTCAGTAGCAGTTTCTGTCTCCTTCTTCTACCTCTCAGAAACTTGACTGGTTTTTTTCATAAGGCTCTGATGGAGAATCCAAATTCCTTCTCTTCATCAGAGGTTGTTTCCACTATCATCTGAGGCAAAGATAGGTAAGGACAGATCCCTCATACCAGCAGCAAATTTACTGGTCTGTGAGCTCCTTCAGCGTAGGGTCTACAGCTTATTCAACGGTGCGTCCCTCGCACCTAACTCACGAATAGCTCCCCAAGTAAGGGTTAACCTGAATTGAATAGGTAAGGAATTTACCAAGAGAAACAGAACAACCAAGGGTACTTATTCATCTCAGCTAATCAACATGGTCGCTTCTGAGGGAGAAATCAAATTAAGATCAGTAGATAGCCCAGATAAAATAAGAGAAATGATCATAAGACATTTTACGGGATAGTTTCATAAAGCTGGAGTATCCTTGTAAATCGCCTTGTGAGGTATAAAATGTGGCAGGAATATACTGGACATGCTAATGATATGAACAAAGTTGATAAGAATTTTAATATGGATCCCAGGAAGATGGGGGTAATGGCAATATAATTCTTCCATTTTTTCCAAATCCTCACATAAAAACAAGAAGAGCAACTAGATAGTAAAGTCAAAAACCCATGGACAACATTCATTTCAAAATTGGATGACAAGGTATGCTTACAAACCACAAGATACAAACAGGTGCCAGCGAACCACTAACAGCCACAAAACTCGTATAGCATTGGTGTCCACTTGGTAGGAAAAATAAAGCAGCAATGAGCCAGCTTCTGACAGACTCGGGAACAGAACCCCTTTGTCAACTCAGGTCCTCCAGGAAGGAGACGCTGATATAGAGTTAGAAGGGCTAGGGAAGAGCAGAACAATGAGGAGAAGCTGCTAGAAGCGCAATCAAAATTGAGCAGAACAGTGAAAAGGAACAAGAATGTCCAGACCAAACTAGGGTAGGTAAACAAAGCCAGAAAACCCCAGAAAGCAAGTCGCCACATTTTAACATCACATATAAGAAGGAGTTCTGTGAAATTAAAAAAATCTTCTTGAAATCCACCCTCATTCTAAAAGTTCAGGAAATTTCATATAAGAATGACCTAAGGAAAAGTATCAAAGTCAAAACTCAAACAAAATTATTATTTAAAAACAACAATGAAAAGTGAATCTCTCTCTCTCACACACACACACACACACTTCAGATTATGTTTGATGCTCAGGTCTGAGAATGTGTAATCATTCTTTTTGCTGACACCCTCTCCTTCACATTAAAAACTATGAACTATTAAAGCTCTACTGCAAAGAGGAGATACACACTTAATTTTTCCAAGAATTCAGCCAATGAAGCAAGTAAATCTCTCAGGGTCAGAATCAACAAGAGAGCTAAAGTCTTCGAAAGGTAGCCTTGCCCCACTCAGTGTTACCTGACTTGGTGTATGCGACCTTCTTGTCAGCCTAGAAAATCCATGATCATTCTTCAAGTCTCACTTTACTTCTCTAAGGCAGAGTATAGTCAGTAATTATGAAGGGTCTGGGATTTTACCCTACTTACAAGCTAAGAAATTAGCTTACTATCATTTCATGTATGCTGGCAGAAGACATGAGATTCCTGGATCAGAGACAAAGAACTTTATTACTTACAACAAAGTAGTAACCACAGCTTCATGTTCATGCCAGATCCTCGGGTCCTCCAAATCTCACAGGGGTGACACAGGTGGGTCTAGATGGTTGCCTACACACGCAGTGGGTTGCATTACAGGAGAGGAACACTGAACTTGGAGATTCACTAATATGGCGAGCAATAAGCAAGCCTATTCTTTGGGGGAGACATTACCTCATCCTCAAGATTGCTTGAGGCAAATCCAACTCTGAGAAATCTTCCAGGTAAACAGAGGTCAGGGCTTTGCATTCTTGGCACGTCCAGCAGGAGCATGCAGGGATGTTCAGAGCCCATGGAAGATCGCCTCTTACAAACATCTTTATTTTTTACTAAATCATACTGTGTTCTAACTACTCATTTATACCATTTACATGTCTTTTTTCCAAGTATACTTTGAGCTCCTTAAGAATAGGGAATGTTGGTTTATTTTTTATCTCTAGCAACCACCTAGAACAATGTTTAGTACTTAATAGGGACTCACCAAATAAACAACAGATGTATTGAATAAAATCTGCCATGGTTATAGTGACTTATCTTTCAAACACTCTTCTTGGTGAGAGAGTACCTATTGGTGCGCACATTTGTCCTCGAAGCTTTCTTAACTAGCTTACTCTTCATGCCCCAGGCTCTTGGGAATATATGCGGAAGTAGGACAAATAGCCATGACTTAAATGGAACATATATATGGCTTTATAACTTCTTAAAAGGAAATTAAATCATTATTGATGATAATGAAGTCCAGAAACTCCAAGGACTCTTCAAATGAAGAAAGCAACGAGACTACACTCCCTCACCCTGAGTGAGATTCTTCCTTCTCCTCGGGTCTTCCTTCATATTACTAATGTAACGTCTTATTTGTCTCTAGGTTGTAAAGTGGCACTACTTTACATTTAACTCTCTACCCAATCTGGTGCAAATGCATCTTTCCTTTATGCCCAGCAGCAGGGCTGGGAAAGACTGGACATTCATGCCTTTACTAAATGCCAAGGCTTATCAAAAGGGAAACAGAGAAAGTAACACAGGCCTTGATTGGCTTATACATTTCATCTCATGGGGCCTTAGGCAAGCAGGGTTGCTGTGGAGTTCCTGCTTTTTAATTCACTGAGCTTTCCGCCTTCTAATCCATACCATACCCTCTTCTGGACCAGGAGTCCCATATTTCTCAGACATCATTTTGAAACATGGTCTGTTTTCTCACACTTTTTCGGCCAAGACTTGGCCATGCTGCCATCTCTGTGACTCTTCCACATCCCTCTTTCACTTTTAAGGGTGATTACATTGTACCCACCCTGTCTTAGTCAGCTCAGGCTGCTGTAACAAAATACCACAGACTGGGTGGCTTCAACAGCAGACATTGATTTTCTCACAGTCCTGGAGGCTGGAAGCCCAAGATCATGGTGCCAGCGTGGTTGAGCTTGTCGAGTTCTCATGAGAGCTGTCTTCCTGGCTGGCAGACGGCTGCCTTCTCACTGTGTGCTCACCTGGCCTTTCCTCCATGTGCGCTGGTGGAAGCAGAGAGATTTCTCTCTCTTCTTCTCCTTATAAGGGCACTAATCCCATCAGGAGGGCCCCACTCTCATGACCTAATCCAAACCCTATTACCTCCTAAAGTTCCCATCTCCAAATACTATCACATTAGGGGTTAAGGCTTCATCATAACAAGGGACAAATATAGGCCATAACACACCTGGATAATCCAGGATAATCTCCCATTTTAAAGTCAGCTGATTAGCACACTTAATTCCATCTGCAATCTTAATTCCCTTTGACATGTGACCTACCATACACAGGTCTGGGGATTGGGCTGTAGACACGTTTGGGGGCCCATTTCAGTCTACCGCAATGCCTTTCTCAAAATAATTAACTAGTAAATAGCTTGCAGGAGCTAGAAAATATTAGGGAGGTATGCATCTCCACCACTTCTGATATCTCCTTCCCAGAAGGAACTCGCTAACTGGGATTACTGGTTTCTCTCTGCTCAGAGGAGGTGAAGTGATTTGGGAAGAATAAATGGGGCACACTTGGCTGAGAGCCTCATTTCTTCCTTTTGGGAGTGAGGCACTTATAGGGAGCACTCAATTCCTGCTCCTCCATGGACTCTGCCCCTGCTGAGAGCACACACTGGATGGAGGGTCGGAGTGAGGCTTACCTGAAGCCTGGGCTTCCTTCCTGGGGGGTGAGTGGAGAAGGCCCCGAATTCAAGAGCTCAGTGTGAGCAAGCCCGCTAGCTAACAGATCTAAAGCCAAATCCTCTGATTTGGCTTCTATCAGTAATAAAAGTGATATTTTAGCTCCCAATTCTTTTGTTTTATTTCTCAAACTGTTCAGAATCCAGGCAAGAAAGAAAAATACCTTTACTGAGATGCCATCATAGACCTAAGAGGAAGCACTTAATCCATACGATGCTATTTATTTCCCTAGGATGTCTCATGTCTCCTTAAGTGATGTCTTTTTGAGAGCAGGGCTTATGAGGGAAACAGTATTCAGCATAGTGATGAAGAGTGAGGGGTTGTACTGAGCCTGCCTAGGTTCAAACACTGCCTCCGCCACTTAATGTTGTGTCATCGATGCTCAGCAAGGTACGCAACCTCTTTGTGCCTCCATTTCTGTAAGATAGGAACACTAACGCTCACTTCTTAGAGCTGTTGTGAGCAGTAAGATCATAGAAGTAAAGTACTTACAACAAAGCCTTGGTAACAGTGCAACAGTAAGCATTCAGTGCATGGCGAATATTATGTCTTATACATATTTGTATCCTTTATTCTGTTTAGTATAGGAATACTAAAAAAAAATTTTTAATGAAACAGGGTTCTCTGCAACAGGGACTAAGTCTTATCCAGTTTTGCATTCCCAGGAAAAGTACGGTGCCTAGGACAGAACAGACCTTAATACGTTTGCTGTGTGAATGAACGAAACGAGAAACGAAGCTGAAAACTAAGATAAGAAAGTTGTTCTGCCACATAACACAATTTGCTTTACTAAACTTAAGAGCTAACACTAGGGCTTAATTTCTACCTGGCCAGAAAGTCAACAAAATATATGTTTTTTAAAATTGCATTTTGTCGAATTTTGCATTGGAAACTGTATTCCAAGGATAATCTCGAAGCATTTTACTGTTGCCTGATGTGATTCATGAGTCGCTGCTGCCCTCTTGTGGAAGAACTCATGTAATGCAAGTAAGGGTCATGTCCCTCGGCCGCTAAGTGACTTATCTTCTTAAAAAATGAAATAAGTTTTCTACTCAAATATTTTTTCCAAATACTTTTATACATTTTCAAAAACTGTTTCAAAATTTGCATTAATATCTCAGATAACAAATATATTTGCATTCATAATCTAGTCCCTTTGGGAAATCAGTTATATTAAGTACAATGTTTCATTTTTTACAATCTGCACCAAGTGTAATAAATTGCAAAGTTAACAGAGTGAAAATTGAAACTAAGAAAAGTCACAAATAGAGAATATCATTTAGCAATATAACAAGTCTCTAGGGTACTTCTGTTGTGATGTTACTTAAATATTTGTGGTTAATCAGTCTGGTTTCTAACTTCAATTTTCAATCCAGTTTCAGATCACTGAAGTTCGCAGAGGACTCACAAAGAGTTCTCAACTTAAGCCAAAAATTTTTCAGAGCATCTAGAAGGTATAGAAGTTGGGAAAGAGAAGGTTGGGGAAGTATACTGAACAGTCATAACATAGATTATGAAAAAGACAAAATCTCTGCCTCTAAAGAGAAAGGCACATGGACACATACGCCACTAAATAAAATGAAAAGCTAATGGTCAGCATACCATTCTATTGGTACAAACTCAAAGACATGGGAGTAAAAGGAAGATTTCCTCCAGGAAAGCTACATGGTGAATGAATGGGCTCTTGAAGATGGATAAATCTTCAACAAACATAAACAAGGGAAAAGTTACTTTAGATAGAGGGGCAAAGATTGAATTTTATAAAAGATGACTAGTCAGGTCTGGCTGCAGTGGCAGGTGTATTCAGAAATGAAATCAGAAACAAAGGCTAGTTATAAATCATGGAGGCCTTGAATGCCATCCAAGGAATCTGGACTTTGATCTATCTGCCTTGAACGGTTACTGAAAAGTTTACAAGAGGTCATAATAAGATCCACCTTTAAATAAACGAAGAAGAGGGAAATCAAAAATCTGTAAGTTTAAATTTTTAACAAAAGTCTAAGTCACATGATGCCTCTGTCCTCAGGGTTTTCATTGGTAAAATAAAATGACAAAACCATGGTAAATCTCTAAGGTCCATTTTAGATTTAAATTTTATGATTCTTTAGTCCTGTAATGAGTTAAGAACATGTGTTTGAGCTGTCGTCCAGTAGGTACCTGATAATGCAGGTAATCTAGAGTTTATGGAAGATAAGGAAACTGTCCGCAAAGACGTGAGAACTGCAGTCCTGGAAAGGTAGAAGGGCGCGAGACGACAGACTTCTACAGAGAAAGATAAGGGGAGAAGCCTGTGGACAGACCTGTAGGGAATCTGAGCATCCCGTACTATCCAGGGACCCAAGCTTCTCTAGACGCCATCTTTGACTCCTTCTTCCTCACTACCCATCAGCCAACTGACAACACTTCCACTCCATCTACTGCTTTTCATCCCTACTGCCATTTCTCTAACTCGAGCCACTATCATCTCTTACATAAGGGACTTAAACAACCTCTTTTTAAGAAAAATAAGTTATTTTTTAAAGTAAAGGTACAAAAACACATGATACAAGATTTTTAAATTACCAGAGGGTATACAATAAATATTTCCCTCCTACCCCTGACCCCCAGTGACACACTTCCTTAAAAAGAGGAAACTGGGGCCTGCCCTGTGGCTGAGTGGTTAAGTTCACGCACTCCGCTTTGGCAGCCCGGGGTTTCTCCAGTTCAGGTACTGGGCATGGACCTACACACTGCTCAACAGGCCATGCTGAGGTGGCGTCCCACACAGAGGAACTAGAATGGCCTGCAACTAGGATATGCAACTATGAACTGGGGCTTTGGAGAGAAAAAAAAAAAAGAAGAAGATTGGCAACAGATGTCAGCTCAGGGCCAATCTCCTCACCAAAATTTAAAAAAAAAAAAAAAAAAAAGAGGAAACCAAGCTAACCAGTTTTGTGTGTCCTTCGAGAGATATTTCACACAGACACAAGCATATATGAGTATACGTTGGTTTTCTTTCCTCATTCTATTCACTCTGTTCTGTACCTTGTTTTGCCACTTAATCCATCTTGGAGATCATTCCACATAAACACAGAGCTCATTCTTTACAACAGCCTAATATTTTGCTTTTACAAATGATGTTGCAATGAATATCTTTTCATTCACTTAATTTCTCACATTTGCAAGTATATCATGGCCTTACTAAAAGTTTAAAATGTTTTAATCCTCTATTTCATTGCACAGTATCTATTATAGTCTCTATACTATTAGCAATGATTAAATTAGTATATTTCTATTTCCTTTCCACTCCCCTCCTCACTCTAATGCCTAATTTTCATGGATTATAAGGTTTTTCTTAGTACTTATCTTTAAAATTTTAAGTATATTTATACTTCTATTTCTTCATTGAGCAGCTTTCAGTAAATTTTGGCTTCCAGATATAAAAGGTGCTTACACATTGTTTCTCCTGTTTCTCATCTTTCGTCTGTTCTATCATTTCCACCTCGTCTGAGTTTATAAAATAGATTCCATTCTAACCATAACTCCCATTTTTATTTCCATTTTGACCCTACATTTACTCATAGTGGTGTCCCCCTGCCACTCCTTTTGTCATAGTTTCTCCATTCATCTACTGGTTGTTGAAGTGTTCCCTTTAGAATCTTCAAGAAAGCCATCTGCTATAAAGACTCATGGAAATTATATTCTCTGGGTTTTTGAAGGTTCAAAGATATCTGTTGTCTTCAAACTAGAATGACGACTTGGCTGTGAATACATCTCTGAGTACATTTTCTTCCCTTGAGGAATTTTAAGCTTGTTCCACTGTTTTCTAGTATTGATTGTTGCTGTGGAGAAGTCCGAGCCAACCTGTCCTTTTCCTCGGATGAAATTTGACCTTTTGACCTACTTGCACAAAAGAGTCTTAATCTTTGAGGTCCAGTCATTTTGTTAGCATATGATGTCAGTGCTGACCAGTTTGTGTCAAGTTTTCCTGGGATACAGCATGCCTTTTCCACAAATAGGGAATTTATATGTATTACTTCATTTATTTTCATGGAAAACAATGAGGCAAGTACTATAATGGTCCTCATTTTAACTATGAGGAACCTGAAGGTGGTGAAGATTAAGAAATCGTTCAAGGTAACGGAGTTGGCGGATGCTGGCTCTGCAGCTAGACTCCAGCACTCCACAGGTCCTACAACGACAAACTGACAGGATGTTATGCCACATTTATGCCACTGCTCTTCACCCCTCAACTTCAGGTTACGTGCCTCACCTATGCGCCAACAGCTCTTTGTGCTTCTCCCATCATAGCTCTTAACACATTGCATTACAATCGCTTGTTTTCTTATCAGAGATCCCTTCTACAACATGAGATTCTTAAGGTTAAAAGCTGTATCAGTCTTGTTTTCTATTGTATCCACCTTGCCTGACATGTAGCTAGTGCTCAATAAACATTTTTTGAAATGAAAAATTATTTTTCTCTGAATTGAGAAATGGGAGACTTTTTTGAACAAGTAGGGGAATGTGGGAAGAGGTCAGTGTCGTGAAAAGCCCTTCCCTCAGCTGGGTCTTCAGAGATAATAACTGCTAATGGTCTTAAAACCTCATCAAGGCCAAGTCGCTCACCAGTACCAGAAAAGTAGTCCCACCAGAGCCAGAGTCCCACCAGAGACATCTCCTCTTCGTCCCTGAGAGAGGTGAGGAAACAGAGAAGAGGAAGATTCTATGTTGTGATAACATTACAATAGATAAATTTCATATTTTAAAAATTTAAAAATAGTTGCTTTTAGAAAGACCTCTGTGGCTACATGATTTGAATACAAAATATTGGAATGGTAACCATTTAATTAGACTACTTAATCACATGGAAACCTTTACAAAAGAATGGATTACCTAAAGCCAAGCCAATTTAGATTTGTATGGGATCACCTGCAATTGTCCCAACATAGACCAGGGTAATAGGATGGATGCTACATCTTTGTCACAGCTGTCACCATCCAAGAGCTCTGACCTTCCTGTTTTCCTGTATTACTCTTTAGTAGGTCATCTGCATCAATTTCAACAAGTTATCAGAACAGTAACGCACTCATCCAGTCTTCTTTTCTCCTTGGCCATAATCAGTAAGGAGTTAAATGTTACAAGCTTTTTGCAGATTAGGAAACCACAGATACATGGAGTCTTTTCACTCAGAAGATGGCATTTACTGATTTTCTTCAATAGAGGTCTATGCCTTTGTGATCTACGATTAGACAATGCTTTCCTAAATATGACACCAAAAGCACATTGCACAAAAGAAAAAAATTGGGGGCTGGCCCGGTGGCACAGCAGTTAAGTGCACACATTCCGCTTCAGCAGCCCGCAGCAGTTCACCAGTTCAAATCCTGGGTGTGGACATGGCACCACTTGGCAAGCCATGCTGTGGTAGGCGTCCCACATATAAAATAGAGGAAGATGGGCATGGATGTTAGCTCAGGGCCACTCTTCCTCAGCAAAAAGAGGAGGATTGGCAGATGTTAGCTCAGGGCTTGTCTCCCTCAAAAAAAAAGAAAAAAAAAATTGGACTTCATTAAAATTTAAAACTTTTGTATTTCAAAGGACACCATCAATACAGTAAAAAGACAACACACAGGACATTTGCAAGTCATATACTTCATAAGGGATTTATATACAAAATATATAAAGAATTCTTATAACTCAAACAAACAAGTAACCCAACTAAAAATAGGCAAAGAGGGGCTGGCCCAGTGGTGTAGCGGTTAAGTTCACACCCTCTGCTTCAGTGGCCCAAGTTCACAGGTTCGGATCCAGGTGCAGACCTACACCACAGCAACACTGTGGTGGTGACCCACATATAAAGTGGAGGAAGATGGGCACAGACGTGAGCTCAGGGCTAATCTTCCTCAGCAAAAACAAAAAGGCAAAGAATCTGAATAAACATTTCTCCAAAGAAGATATACAGATGGCCAAAAGATGCTCAAGATCATTAGCCATCAGGGAAATGCAAATAAAAACCACAAAGATATACTATTTTACACCCACCAATATGCATAAAATAATAAAGACATAATAACAATAGTTGACGAGTATGTGGAGAAATTGGAACCCTCATACACTGCTGGTGGGAATGTAAAACTGTGCAGCCATTTTGGAACAGTCTGGTGTTTCCTCAAAAGACTGCATAGAGACACAGAGAGCTATCATATGATGCAGCAATTCCACTCCTAGGTATACACCAGAGAGAAATTAAAATATATGTCCACACAAAAACTTGTACACAAATGTTCATGGCAGCATTATTCATAACAGCCAAGAAGTAGAAATAACTTAAATGTCCGTCAACTGAGGAAGGGATAAACAAAATGTGGTATATACAAATAATGGAAATCATTTGGCAATTAAAAAAAAGTACTGATACAGGCTACAACCTTGAAAACATTATGCTAAGTGAAAGAATCAAGACATAGGTTATATTGCATAATTCCATCTCTGTGAAATGTCCAGAATAGGCAAATCCATAGATACAGAAAACAGATCAGTGATTGCCCAGGGTTGGGGTGAAGTGAGGCAGCAGGTAGGGGCAGGAATGGGGAATGACTATTAATATGTACAGAATTTCTTTTTGGAGTGTTAAAAATGTTCTAAAATCAGATTGTAGTGATGGTTGCAAAACTCTATGAATATATAAAAACCACTGAACTTACACACATTAAATGAGTGAATTTTTATGGTACGTGAAATATATAAAAAATAAAACTACTTTTAAAAATACACAATAAAGTATGTAAAACACTTAACCTTTTGCTTAACAATAAGAAATTCCCAGACACCAACCAAAAAGGACAAAGCAAAGCAAAAACAGAAGAAAGCTACCTCCGCTAGTCCAAACCACAGATGCCTAACCCGGCTTAAAGGTCGGCAAGAACGACACCCTGACCCCAGGTCACAGTTGCTTTCACTTTGTTTACTCGTAAAGCAATAAATAAACAGGGTAAAGGATATAAATGAAAAAGGATGCAAGAGGCTCGACTTGGCTCCCCACTAAACTGTTTGCATGTCATGGATGCCCACCCAAAATTTAGTGGTCTTGGCAGTCCATACAGGGTTAGATATTACAGGTCAGAGGAGCACAAACCTGTAAACTCACTGTCTTTTTTATTATAGCCTCGACACACCCAAATGACTCACCATAGAACTGACAAACACAAGAGATGTTTCTTTAGAAAGGCTGTATAAAGAAACATTGAAAAAAAATCCTAGAAAGCATAACCGAATGCAACCAAGAAAGAAAGAGGACTCAATATTGAAAATTAAAAAGGAAATATAAGCATATATGGGGGAGATTGAAATAATATTGTAAGAAAATGCTTTACACTTAATAAATTTTAAATTTGAGAGAAAATGGAAGATTTTTCTAAGTGAAGTTGAATTATCAAAATTTTTTCAGGTAGAGAGAGAAAATGTAAGTAGACCAATAACTATAGAATAAATTGGAAAATGTATAAAAGATCTGTACACACACAACCACAACCCCTGCCCCCGCCAAGGAACCAGACCATGTGATTTTATAGGTGAGTTTTAGCAAAGCTTGAAGAACAGATAGCTCAAATATAAACTATTCCAAGGCACAGAAAAAGACAGTAAGTTTCTTAAATTAGTTTATAAAGCTAGCATAATTCTGATACCAAAATGTGAGAAATAAAAGACAAGAAAAGGCAACAATAGACCAATCTCTCTGGTTAATAAAATACAAACATCCTAAATAAAATATTAGCAACTGATTCCAGAATTGTATTAAGAGAGCAATATAGGATGACCAAGTAAGGCTTATCCCAGGTATGGATAACTGATTTAACATTTAAAAATCTTCCTGATATAACTACATGAATAAATTAATGGAGATAATCCTCCAATTATTTCAGTAAACGCTACAAATTATATGATAAAATTCAAAAGCCAATTAAAATCCTTTGTAAAACAAAATAGAAAGAAACTTCCTTACCACAGAAAAAGAGCATATATATATTCTTTTATATATATATACATATCAGAAACCAAAATTAAGCATTGCACTTAAAGGGATATTCCCATTATATTCAGGAATAAAACCAAGACATCTATAATCTTCATAATTATTAAACATTGTTTGGCAGTCCTATTCAATATTAGAAAAGAAAAAGAATAAGAGGTATAAATATTAAAAAGGAAGAGGAAAACTTACCATTACCATTATCCATTAAGAAAAATCAAACTAATCTAAAAATCTATTTAATAAGAAAATAAAAAGATGGCAAGATAAAAGAGAAACAGAAATTATCTTTCCTACATATTAGCATTAGCCTTTTAGAAAATATACTAGGAAAAAAATCCAATTCACAACAATAAAACTCATAAATTACACAAGAATAACTTTCTAAAACAAATACATTCCACATGTAAGAAAAAAATTCCAAACATTACCAAGGACATGAAAGATAACTTTAATACATTTACATTAAAACTCATGACAACTACTATTACCTTGCTGAATGTTAGGCACTGGGCTAAATTCTGTATAAATATTATATCATTTACTCATCTCAACTAAGTTGAGCAGTTATGTTTATCTTCATTTTCTAAGTAAAGACACTAAAGATCACAGAAGACAGGTCACTTGCCTAAGGCAACACAGGCTTTAAATGAGCTGAGGACAACATTCAAATCCAGTTTCGTCTGGCTAAAGGCCTGCGATCTTAGTCACTACATAATACTAAAGAGATTTATCATTAAAACGGGTGGAGGAACCAGTCACATAACTTAAATGATTAAGGGGCAGGAGAAAAGTGTGGGGAAATTGAAGTGGGTGTGTCTTGCCTGAACGGGGCAACTGCTACTCACCAGGCATTTGCTGATATGTGGAACTGTGGGCTCAATATTGACAGATTTTCCAATTCTTCAAAGGAAACTGAAATCTAATGTGATGTGCACTGCTCCATTTTCAAAACTTAAGAGGGGGTGGGAAGTGACGTCAGTGAAAACGGAGAAGTAGACCCTGACCTTCCACAGAAACAATGAAAAAATAAGCAAAAACTATTAGTCAACTTTGTCAGAATTCTGGAAAATAAACAAAGGTTTACAGCAACCAAGTGAATGCTGAATCAAGAAAGAGACAACTGACAAACAGTAGGAAAGCACTGAAGTGTTGTTACTTGTCCTCGCTCCCCACTTCTCAACTCAGCAGTTTTGAAGATAGCAGCCCATATTCATATGGTGTGGGAGCATAACTCCTGGTTCCAGAGGGAGCAGAGCACACCTTCTTCTCAAAGAATTGTGTTTGTCTGTTTTGACTTGTCTGATGGCTACCTGAAGGACTGACGTAAGGTATCTAATGGATAAAATATCTAGACAGAAGGTCAATAAGAAAATTCAGGATTTGAGCACCACTATAAACCAATAGACCTAACAGATATATAAAGAGCAGTCCATCCAACGATAGCAGACACACATTCTTTTCATGGAACATTCTCCAAGACAGACCACATATTAGGCCACAAAACAAGTCTTAATAAATTTTAAAAGATTAAAATCATAAAAAGTATCTTCTCTGAACATAGTGGAATGAAGCTAGGAATCAGCAACAGAAGGAAAACTGGAAAATTCACAAATATTTGGAAATTAAACAGCATACTTTTAAATAACCAATGGATCAAAGAAGAATCACAAGGGAAATGTGGTATCTTGAGATGAATGAAAATATCTTGGGATAGAAGAAAATGAAAAAACAACATACCAAAACTTATGAGATGCAGCGAATGCAATGCCCAGAAGGAAATTTACAGCTGTAAACGCCTACATTAAAAAAGCAAAAAGATCTCAAATTAATAAACTAACTTTACACCTTAAAAAATTATAAAGAGAAAAGCACACTAAACCTAAATCCAGAAGACGGAAGGAAATTCTATTCTAAAGAATAGAGCAGAAATAAAGGAAATAGACTACAGAAAAACAACAGGGAGAAGCAGCAAGACAAAAAGCTGGTTCCTGGAAAAGATGAACAAAATTGACAAACCTTTAGCTAGACTGACAAAAAAAAAGATAAACAACAAATAAAGCCAGAAATGAAAGTGGGGACGTTACTACTAACTTTACAGAAGTAAAAAGGATTATAAGAGAATACTATGAACAACTATAGCAAAAAAAAATCTAGGTAACATAGACAAAATGGACAAATTCCTAGAAACACACATACTACCAAAATTACCAAAAAAAGAAGAGAGAAAATTTCCATATACCTGTAACACACAAAGAGATTGAATCGGTAATCAAAAACCTCCCAACAGAATAAAAAAAACTCAGAAACATATGACTTGACTCATGAATTCTACCAACCGTTTACCGAAAAATTAACACCAAACATTCTCAAATGCTTCCAAAGAAAGAATGAGAAGGGGACATTTTCTAACTCATTTTATAAGCCAGCATTACCCTGATATCAAAGCCAAACAAAGACATCACAAGAAAAAAAAACTACAGACTAACATCTCTTATGAATTTAGATGCAAAGAGTCTCAACAAATTACTAGCTAACCAAATGCAGAAGCATATTAAAAGCATCACACTCCATGATCAAGTAGGATTTATTCTAGGAATGTAAGAGTCATTCACCATACAAAAATCAATTAATGTGATATACCACATTAATAGAATGAAGGAGGAAAAAAACACACAATCATTTCAACTGCTGCATAAAAAGCAATTTTAATAATCCAATACCCTTTCAAGATAAAAGCACTCAGAAAACAAGGAACAGAAGGGCACTTCCTCAATCTGATAAAGGGCTCTGATGAAAAACCGATATGATACTGAATAGTAAAAGCCTTCCCCTTATGATCAGGAACAAGACAAGGACGCCCACTTTCACCACTTTATTCACCACTGTCCTGGAAGTTCTAGTAAGAGTAATTATGCAAGGAAAAGAAATAAAAGGCATCGAAATTGGAAAAGAAGAATAAAAGCACTCTTATTCACAGATAACATGATCTCAAATATAGAAAATCCTTGAAAATCCACAAAAAAACCTAAAAGCAATAATAAGCAAATTCAGAAAGTTGCAGGATACAAAATCAACTCACAAAAATCAGCTATATTTCTATTTCTAAATACTACCAATGAACAATCCAAAAAATGAAATTAAGAAACAATTTTATTTACAATAGCATCCCAAAGAATACAATACCTAGGAATAAATGAAACCAAAGAAGGGGTGTGAGTGTGTGGGTGAAAGACTTGTACACTGAGAACTACAAAACATTGCTGAAAGAAATTAAAGAAGACCCAAGTAAACGGACAAACGTCTCATGTTCATAAATTGGAAGACTTAATATTCTTAAAATGGCAATACTAACTCAAAGCAATCTACAGATTCAATGCACTGTCTATCAAAATTCCAATGGGCTTTTCACAGAAATGGGAAAGCCTATTATAAAACTCACATGTGACTTCAAGGGGCCTTACATATTCAGGACACTATTGAAAAATAAAAAGAAAGTTGGAGAACTCATACTTCCCAACTTCAAAACTCACTATAAAACAACAGGAATAACACAGTGTGGTACTGGCACAAGACTAGACATATAGACCAACAGAATGGAACTGAGAAGTAGAAATAAACCCTCACATCTGTGGCTGGAATGAACTACGTTGTGTCCCCCTCAAATTCATATGTTGAGGCTCTAACCCCTGCTACCTCAGAGCATGACCGTATTTGCAGACAGGGCTAAGAGGTAATTAAGTGAAAATGAGGCCGTTAGAGCGGGTCCTAATCCAATCTGACTGGGGTCCTTATGAGAAGGCAGCCGTCTGCAAACCAGGGAGAGAGGCCTCAGAAAACCAACCTGTTGACACCTTGATCTTGGACTTCCAGCCTCCAGAACTGTGAGAAAATAAATCTATGTTGTTTTCAGCCCCCCAGTCTGTGGTATTTTGTATGGCAGCCCCATGAAACTAATATGATGGCCAATTGATTTTTAACAAGGGTGCCAAACCATTCAACCTAAAAAGAATAGTCTTTTCAACAAATGGTGCTGAGACAACTGGATATCCACATGCAAAAGATTGAAGGTGGACTCCTACCTCACCATACAAAAAATTAACTCAAAACATATCAAAAACAGAAATAAAAGAGCTAAAATTATAAAGCTCTTAGCAGGAAACATAGGTGTGTCTTCAACACCTTGGATTAGATAACGGTTTCTTGAATATGACACCAAAAGCACAAGCAACGTAAGAAAAAATAGATAAACTGGAGTTCATCAAAACTTAGAACTTTGTGCATCCAAGGACACTTTCAAAAAAGTGAAGACAGCATGGAAGAATATATTTACAACTCATATATCTGATAAGGGTCTAGAACCCAGAATATATAAAGAAATCTTATAACCTCTAAAAGACAAACAATTTAAAAATGGGGAAAGGGCTTGAATAGACATTTCTCAAAAGAAAATATAAAAATGACTCACAAGCACAGAAAAAGATGCTCAACATTAGTCATTAACCACAAAGAGATACCACTTCACACTCAGTATCATGGCTATAATACAAATAAGGGAAATAACAAGTAAGGATGTAGAGAAATTGGAACCCTCCTATATTGCTGGTGGGCATATAAAACAGCACAGCCTGCCTGTTCCTCAAAAGTGAAACAGAATTGCCATCATTTAGCAATTGACTCCTAGGTGTATACCCCAAAGAATTGAATATAACAACTCAAATACTTGCATAGTAACATTCCTAGAAAAACTGTTCACAATAGCCAAAAGGTGAAAACAACACAAATGTTCCTCATCAGAAGAATGAATAAACAAAGTGTAGTATATACATTACAGTGGAGTATTATTTAGCCGTAAAAAGGAATAAGATACTAATACATGCTACGACACAGATGAACCTCAAAAACATGATGCTAAGTGAAAAAATCCAGTGAGAAAAGACCACATATTGTATAATTCCATTTATATGAAATATCCAGAGTAGGTAAATCCATAAAAACAGAAGGCAGATTTGTGTTACAAGGAACTGTGGGGAGAAGATAACCAGGAGTGACTGCTTAACGGGTTTGAGGTTTTCTTTAGGGCTGAGGAAATGTTTGGAACCTGACAGACATGGTGGTTGCACAACACTGTGAATGTACTAGATACAACTGAATTCTACACTTTAAAGTGGTTAATTTTATGTTACATGAATTTCACCTTAAGAAAAATATACCATTACCTCACCTGAAATGTATTCAATTATCAGAGTCCTCTCTATTCTCCAATGATATTAAAATAGCAACTAAGCATCAAATGTTTAAAAAAAAAAAAAACCTTATGGGAGCTGTTAGTTTCCTAGGCCTGCCATAACAAAATACCGCAGACCGCGTGGCTTAAAGCAACAGAAATTTATTTTCTCACAGTTCTGGAGGCTAGAAGTCCAAGATCGAGGTGTCAGCAGGTTTGGTTTCTCCCGAGGCCTCTCTCCTTGGCTCGCAGACGGCCATCTTCCAGCTGCGTCCTCTCACGGCTTTTCCCCTGTGCTGGCGCCTCCCTGGCATATCTTCCTCTTCTTGAAAGGTCACCATCAGAATGGATTAGAGCCCCACCCTTATGACTTCTTGTAACCTTGGTGACCTCTTTAAAGGCCCTGCTCCAAATATAATCACCACGGCTTAGAGCTTCAACATATGACATTTGGGCGAACACAATTCAGGCCATAAGAGGCGCCAGTAAGACAACATCAGCAAGCCAGATTCACACGTCCTCTGCCTGCAAGTTTTTTCCTAAATTAATATTTAAATTTAAATAATTTCAATCAAAATCCAACAGGCTTTTTGTTGATGATACTGTTGGAACTGGACAAAATTTATCGTAAAGTTCACCTGGAATGACAAACACGTGAAGCAGTCACAAATTATTTTTAAAGAAACAAAAGGGAATTTGCTCTATGAGATATTAATGTGCATTATAAAAGTATGACAATAAAAATACGATGGTACAGACACCAGAACAGATTATTTTTTCTTGATGAAACAGAACTAAAATGTCCAGAAATAGACTCAAGTATGTATTTGAGAGTGGTATATGCAAAAGCTGGTATTTTAAATAGATGGAAAAATAATTATTTTTTTCAAAAGAAATGACGTTGTAATATCCAGCTAATGCTTTAAAAGTAAGAGTAGATTAGATTCCTATCTCATATCATGTACCAAAATAAAATGCAGAAAGATTAAAGCTTTAAAGGTTTAAAAAGTACACACACGCACGCATACACAAGTGTGATACATAAAAAAGTCCTACAAATCAATAAAACACAATCCATGATAAAAATGGACAAAAGATGTGAACAGGCACTTCGTAAAAAAGGATATCCAAGTGGCCAATAAGCACCTGTATAGGTGCTCACCACCATTAGTCATAAGGGAAACAGAAATAAAAACCCCAGGGCCGGCCTGGTGGTGCAGCGGTAGTTAAGTGCACGCGTTCTGCTCTGGCAGCCCGGGGTTGGCCGGTTGGGATCCCGGGTGCAGACATGGCGCTGCTTGGCAGGCCATGCTGTGGAAGGCATCCCATGTATAAAATAGAGGAAGATGGGCATGGATGTTAGCTCAGGGCCAGTCTTCCTCAGCAAAAAGAGGAAGATTGGCAGCAGATGTTCAGGGCTAATCTTCCTCAAAAAATAAATTAATTAATTAATAAATAATAAATAAATTAAATAAATAAATTAAAACCCCAATTGAGAACCAACACGCCAGAATAGCCAACAGTAACAGTCAAGCAAGTAAAGCAGCTTGAACTCTTTTATACATTGCTGGTGAGAGTGTAAACTGGTACTACCATTTTGGAAAACTGTCTGACAGTATTTCCTAGCATGAGCCTACGCTGTGATCCAGGAACCCCACGATCTGGTATATCCTAAAAGAAATGAACACTAATATCCACCAAAAGACATGTACAAGAAAGGATTTAATAGTTCCAAGATATAACCAATCCAATGTCAATCAGGATCAGAATCGATAATAGTTTGTGGTAAAAATACAACAGAATGCTGCACAGCCGTGGAAAATAATTATCTACTCTAACATGTAAGAACATGGATGAGGGGCCGGCCCCGTGACTGTGCAGTTGAGTTCGCATGCTCTGCTTCGGTGGCCCAGGGTTTCGCAGGTTCAGATCCTGGGTGCGGACATGGCACCACTCATCAAGCCATCTGAGGCAGCATCCCACATGCCACAACTAGAAGGACCCACAACTAAAAATATACAACTATGTACCAGGGGGCTTTGGGGAGAAAAAGGAAAAATAAAATCTTTTTTTTTTTAGGAAGATTAGCCCTGAGCTAACATCTGCTGCCAATCCTCCTCTTTTTGCTGAGGAAGACTGGCCCTGAGCTAACAACCATGCCCATCTTCCTCTACTTTATATGTGGGACGCCTGCCACAGCATGGCTTGCCAAGCGGTGCCGTGTCCTCACCCAGGATCCGAACCCACCAACCTCGGGCCGCCGAAGTGGAACATGGGCACTTAACTGCTGCACCACCGGGCCGGCCATAATAAAATCTTAAAAAAAAAAAAAAAATGAATGAATTTCACAGATACATTGTTGAATAAAAGGGGCCAGAACAAGAGTCATATTTTGTGAGGTTCAAAAACCAGAAAAACTAAGCTGTGGAAACAGAAATCAGAACAGTATCTAACTTTTGGAGGGGTATTCCTGGGTGGGGACATGGGGAAACCTGCCAGGACCATTCTATCTTGATCTGGGCGGTGTATACATAGATATATTCGCATGGAAAAATTCATCAAGCTGCACACTTAAGTTTTAACTCTACGTAAGAAAAGAATACATACTGAAAAGTACTAAAGTAATATATAGGTAGGGAACATTTATATAATCTTAAGAGACAGGAGAAGTCTTTTTAAGCATGAGCCCAAAGATAAAAACTACAGACAGAAAAATTTAACTTCATAAAAATAAAAATATAAAACTTCTACGTGGCAAACAAGCC
Organism: Equus asinus; assembly: GCF_041296235.1. NCBI lineage: Eukaryota > Metazoa > Chordata > Mammalia > Perissodactyla > Equidae > Equus > Equus asinus. The sequence continues at coordinate 20,471,058 of NC_091794.1, forward strand.
AGGAAAATTTATTTGCAATTTACATAACAAAGAATTAAAAATTTTAATACAGAAGAAGCACTCACAAATCAATAAAAAAAAGACAAGGGCATATCTAGGATATTTACAAAAAAATACAAATAGCCATTAAACATGTAAAAAAAGAGTACAAATTAAAACAAGATACTATTTTTCACTCATGAGATAGGCAAAAATGAAAAATACATACAGAATTGGTGTCGGTTTGGGAAATAGCATTCTCATATATTACTGGCGGAGCTATAGATTGACTCAACTTCTCTGAAGGGCATTTTTAAATATAGTACTTTTTTTTTTTTTTTTAAGATTTTATTTTTTCCTTTTTCTCCCCAAAGCCCCCCGGTACATAGTTGTGTATTCTTCGTTGTGGGTTCTTCTAGTTGTGGCATGTGGGACGCTGCCTCAGCGTGGTCTGATGAGCAGTGCCATGTCCGCGCCCAGGACTTGAACCAACGAAACACTGGGCCGCCTGCAGCGGAGCGCGAGAACTTAACCACTCGGCCACGGGGCCAGCCCCTTAAATATAGTACTTTTAAAAGACCAAAATGAGTGCATTTCCTTAATCAAGCAATTCCACAACTAAAAATTTATCTTAAGGAAAAAATATTACAAGCTTGTAAAATGTTTGTACAATGATGGTCAATGCCAAAAGCAACAAAATAAATTTGCATAAGTGATCCCATACAAATTTTGAAATAGCTACTCTTTATGCAGCACATATGAGCTAATTTTATACATTATCTCCTTTAGTTGTCACAAGAGCTCTGTGAGTTATTATATTATTTCCATTTTCCTCTGCAGATGAGAAAATTGTTGGTCAGAGAAATAATGAGATGTGCCCAAGCTCAACAATCTAGAAAGTGGCAGATACAGAATTAAAACAAACTTGGTCTGACTCCAACAGCCAAGGTTCTTTAATTTAGATTACATTTATTGACAAGGAAAAACATATATCACAGTGGTAAATAAAAATGCAGTTTATAGAACAGCTGCACAGTTTGATTCCATTTTGTAAAATACACACATACCTATAGATATTAGACATATAGATTTGCATGGGGAAAATTCTAGAAGGATATACATCAAAATGTTAATAAAAGTTATAACTCATGTTTGGGAAATTTTTTTTCTTCACACTTGTTTTTCTCATTTTTCTACAATGATTACATTTAACTTATAAATGGAAAAACAAATCTACAAAACCAATGTCCTTTGAAGTTGCAAATCACAGCCTATCACTTATTTTACTCCAAACCCAGAGTCCATTTGCACCACACATTTTCAAATACATAAATAAGGCAGATCATTCATATATTTCTGTTCAACAAACATGTCTTGAGCACCTACTATGTTCTAGGTACTCTTACATAAATGATTCTACCTCAGTGTACCTGGATTCTGCTCCAACTCTGGTTCCTAACCCTCACCCTCCCTTCTGCTATAAGGCCATTGGACAGTGTGATTTTAGAACCCCTTCTCACTGCATCTCCTCTCCTCCCTCCTGCCCTCCAGCCGTATATGTCTAATTCAACAAGAAAACACCTTGAGGTTTGAGTTCCTACAGCCAAGACAGCCCCTCCCAGAAAGGATGGAAAACAGCTGCTCAGCTTGAGAGAGAGAAGAGGATGCTCCCGCATCAAGGAACTGCGGAGGGGTGTGTGAGGGTGAGGGTGGGGAGGAGGGCAAACTCTCCTCTCTATACTAATGGTGAGGAAAGATCCATATGACTTTGGTAACATGAGCGTTAGGAGGACTAAACTCTTCCTGGTACCAGTGAAAACAGCATCGGCACTGTTTGTAAAGGCAGGATTAAAAAATGGTTTAAAACAATTAAAAGAAAAAACACACCACCATACCAATTGGAGCCTAAAGAAGAATAACGTTTAGCAGGACCATTGAATAGCACAGTGCCCAGCACAGCCGACGAGGTGGGGATTTGACTTAACGACTGCAGTACCCTCTGTTCAGGCAGGGGCCCTCGTGTGGTGGGACGCGTGATCGATTATCGGCTAACTAACATTCTGTTGTCGATTAGAGGGGGTGGTACCTGAACAAGCCGATTTCACACACACCGCTGTGAACCTCCGCAAGGAAACGAAGAGGGTGCCGCCCTAGAGCACCAATTCACCGGGCCCTGACGCCCAGCGTGTGGTCATCACCTCTCCCCTGTGCTCCCGTCCACACTGCGCGTCACCCGCCGCCGCACTCCAGGCTGCGCCCAGAGCGAGGCAGCCCTTCCCGGGGCATCAGCGGGCACCTCGCTCCCGGCCAGGCGGCCGCCCGCGCGCCCGGAAGAGACCGTGCGCTGAGGCCGGAACAAAGCCCGTGGGCATCATCGTCGCGCGCTCCCCGAAGGTCACCTAGACGACCCGGCCCCGCCCCACCCACAGCGTCTGGCAACCTAGACCACAGACCAGCCCGGAAGGAGGCAAAAAATGGAAGGGCCTCTAGAAGAGGATCCGGGGGAATCCTTGAGACCTGAAAGCACAGCCAAGTCCCCAAATGACAGCCACACAGGTGACCAGGAAGACAACTGGGAGAACCAGAACGAAGAGGAGGCAGATGACCAGACTACCCAAAGATTATCTCACCAGGCTAAACCCAGAATATTTGGCCAAACTGGCTACAAAGGAACTGAACACCTTGGGCGCAGAACATCTGATCAGGCTGACCTCGGAGCATCCAACTATGCTAACGTTGATGCTCATGGAGTGCCTGAGCAGGTTGACCGAAGAATGTCTGAAGGGACAGACAGCAAGGCATCTGGCCGAGCTGATCATGTAGAGACTGAACAGACTGACAGCCAGATGTCTGTTCCAGGTGAGCAAGGAACTTCTGAACAGATGGAACCAAGATTGTCCAGACAGACTGAAAGCAAAAGAGCCTCTGAACAGAGTGACCACAGAATGTCTGGCTGGGCCAACCAAAGCACCTCTGAACAGATTTACAGCAGATTGTCTGGCCTAGTTCAAGGAAAAATTCCTGCACAGATTGACCATACAATGCCTGCCCCGGTTGACCACAGAGCATCTATAAAGACTCACCACACAACGTTTGCCCAAGCTGTTCAGCTAGCAGAACAACAGGCTGCTGACCAAGCTGACAGCAGTGTTGATAACCTGACGGTTGACAGGGCTGACAACAGTGAATCTGACCAGGTTGACCACTTTATGAACGAAGGCGACAATGACACAGAAGCCAACCTGTTTGACTATGGAGCACATGGCCAGTCTGACGACGAAATATTTACCCTATTTGGCCCCAGCAAGGAGAGCGAAGAGGCTGACTTCAGAATAGAACCCTGTACATTTGAGGCTAGCCAAACAGACCTCAGCAATTCCAAAATTTCAACTGAAACTGACACTGAAAATGTAACTGATACGCAAGTGTTCGACTCACTTGATGGCAGATTCATCAATAATTTCCAAGCAAAAGACCAAGCCCTTTCCCAAAGACTTCCCTCCATCTCATCCAAACCGGATTATGTCAGCAGACAGGAAACAACTCAAGCCATAGAAACCAAGCGTGTAGGTGAAAGGGATATTTGATACCCACCTCGGGGGTTGGAAGCCAAGCCAGGGGCCTGTGGTGGTGGTATGGGGGGTTGTGATATGTGTGACCTATAGATTTCAGGAAGGGCAAGAGAAGGGTGAGAAGTAAAGAAATTTGTTGCCTTCTCTGCTACCCTAAGGCCATTGAGGAAGGATCAAGGAACGAGGACTCAGGAGACCTGGGTTTCAAGTCCTAGTTCTGCTGCTGTCTCTGAGACACTAAGTCATTTCCCCTCCCTATCAAAGGAAAGGAATTTGGAGTGAATTGGAGGTGCCTGTGAAGGGAAAAGTATTTAAAGTAGATTGGATGCCTAGGTACCTCCCAGGACTTGAGATGCATTATATTGCCTGGAGGATCAGCCAGGTCTCTCAAAATAATGTGTCTTTTCTCCACCTCCTGGTGTTTGGATCCCATCAACACTGGATTCCCCTGATAATAGCAACAAGAACGGCAGAATTCTTGGGGCTTTTAAATTTATTAAAGACTCTGTGGGGGGATATTTCCCTTTTAGGATGATGCTTCAGAATACCGGAAAGGAAAGAGTTCTCTTGTACACAGTCAAACTTACAGGAGGTGGTTCCCTCCTACAGTCTATGAAGATCCTTATCAAATTTCACTGCAATACGTGGAGAAACACCACATTCTGCAAATATTCCAGGTAAATCTCTTAATCCCTTTCTTTATGAGTTTTACAGTAATTATAATGTAAAAAACAAATTTTTTTCAATAAGTATAAGAAAGAGCCTTTCATATGTGGACGATAACAAATACATGGATAAAGAGAACAGATTAGTAGTTACCAGAGGGGAAGGGGGTTGGGGGGGGGGGTGAGCGAAAGGAATAAAGGGGCACATATGTATGGTGATGGATAAAAATTAGACTACTGGGGGTGAGCATGATGAAGTGTATTCAGGAATTGATAAAGAATAATGTACACCTGAAATTATACAATGTTACATACTATTATAATTCCAATAAAATTACTTGGGGGAAAAAAAGAGCCTTTGCTGTAAAAGGGATATAATCTCATTGAGCAGTAAGTGCATTAGGATGTATTAACCAAAAGTAGTAAATGGTAAACACTAAATGGATGATATTTATCATGATATGAAGCCCTTCAGAAGGATTAGAGATCAAGTAGGTTGGTTGATAGGGAAAAATTTAGCTAAGGGTTAAAGTTTGAGCCAACTAGGAAGGAAGGACAAAATATTGGCAATTGAACAGGAGAGAAAAAGGCTTTCTAGGCAGGAATATAATACTTTCAAAAGGTGACAAACCTGTGGCCATCTAAGAAACCACATTCTGTAGGAGAAAAAAGAAGCAGTTAAAAGTTGCTTCTAATTCTTGAAATTACAAATCTTATTGACCTCAGGATATGGGGCTGGAACCTTCTTTAAAGTCTAGCATTCCTTGGCCAATACAGAATTCCAGGAGATTATCACTTTTATAAAATTTCTGTTGTTTGGCGAATTGTTTTTGTTTCCCCGACATGCTTATTTTTATGATAATATTACTACCCAGAAAATCATATATACATATATAATAACCTGTACATGTGAAGAAACTTGGTGGGGAGAAAGGAGTAAAATAAGAATGGTGCACCTCAAATGAAAACTTCTGAACTGGAAAAGTTGAAGTCTAAAGAAGAAGAGTGTAGAGGAAAGAGCACAAATTTTGCCATCTGTTGGCCCAAGGCTCCAACCTAATGTCGCCACTTCTTATCTTTGCATGTGATTTGAGGAAAATTACTTAATTTCTGTGACTCTCAGTTTCCTCATATAAAATAGGTACAAGTGATATTTACTACATTAATTCTGCTCCATGCCTTTTCCTTCTTAAAATGTCCTTTTGTGGGAGAGGGATAATGGCTGGATTTTCTAGCTTTAATCAAAGAACTACTAATTATTAAACTGACAGATGAAAGCTGTTGAAGAAAGTAGAATTCTAATCACTTTATAAATGATTTTCTTCATCTCTCAAGGAAAAACAATGCTTATGCATGCAATGTCGTTATAAGAGAAATTAGTTCTCAAATGTGTGTTCAGTAGAAACATATATGAAATACATAATTGGTGGGGGTGGGTTAAACAGACTTCAATATTTTATTTCTGAAAGCCCCATTGTTATTCCCTGCAAATGAGAATTCTGTTTACTTTATTATAATTTGGGGGGTTATTCAACAACAACAAAAGTTTGGAAGTGAATCTCTCACGTTTTATATATGCTTTCTCATTTATTATTACAAACACTGAATATCATTTTCACCATAAGGAAAGTTCTATGTAAAATCATATACTAGCGTTTAAAAAATTTTATTCAAAATACTTTCCTTTGACTTTTCTTCAAAGCCAATAATTTATTGATTTCTCAGTCTGGCAAGATCATAATTCTCAAAACAGTAACTTTCTCCAAAACTTTCTCACTACCTCTTTCATCTTGGAAACTAGAAAAATATCCATTGCTCCTTATTACTGAATTTTCATTTTTCCAAACTTTACCTTAATTTGCCTAATTTTATAAGTAGTAAGAAAGTAATTTGTCACTTTGTGGAGATCTGTGAATTTCTGTAAGCCACTGTGGTACACGTTAGGTTAGTACGGAAGATGCCTTCAGGTGTAACCTGACCACATCGCCAGCTCAACTCGGAACCATAATGTGGCGCCTTTCTCTCTCTCTCTCTCTCTCAGCAGATCACTGAAAACTTAGTCTATGAGAAACCAGAGGACCCCCTGAGATTTATGCTGAGCCAGGTATGGAGTAGGAGAGAAAGAACAACCTTTCTTATTCTGTTGATTGTAAAGTATAGCACACATACAGGTGTACAAATCAAAGCATGTACAGCTCAGTGAATTATCATGAAGTCAGCATACCTGTCGCTACCAGTCAAGTTAAAAAATTAAAACATCGCCAGCATCCTAGAAACCCCCTTCTTTTCCCTCACAGTCATTACTCTCCACAAAGGGACTATGATTCTGACATTTATGATAATGGCTTCCTCACTTTATAATTTTACCACTAAACGTGAATCGTGAAACACTTTGTTAGGTTTGTCAGCTTTTTCAATTTCATATAAAGGATTTGTTTCGCTCAAAATTATGTCGATCAGCAAAATTATGTCTTGCTCAAAATCCATGCTGTTATGTGCGGCTGTAGTTCATTGTCATTGCTGTATAGTATTCACTGCATGAAAGGCCACAGTTTATGCGTTCTATGATGAATGTGGACATTCCGGTTGTTTCCAGCTAGTACAATAATTTTCTTATGAGCTTTCGTGTGCATGTCTCTTGGTACACAGATATGTACATTTTGCTTGAGTACAGACCCAGACAGTGATTGCTGGGTCATAAGATGTGTGTTTGCTCAGCTCTAGTACATTATTTCAAACAATGTTCCAAAGTGATTGTGCCAGTTTACACTCCCAGCAGTAGTGTATATTAGAGTTCCAGTTGTTTTACATCCTTCCCACTTATATCCAACAATTAGTATTATCCGTCTTTTTAGCATTAGCGATTTTTTTTTGGTGGATAATAATAAATCATTGAAGTTTCAATTTGCTTTTTACTGATTCCTAAGGCAGTTGCTTATCTTCTATTTGTTTATTGGCCATTTGGAAATACTTCTTTTTCTATTGTATTGTTTGTCAATTTTTTACTCCTCTGTAACAGTTTTCTGTATATTCTGGCTATCAGCTCTTTGTTGATTGTGTTTGTTGCAGGTTTCTTTTTCTGCTTTCTCCTTTCCCTTTTTATCTCTTAAAGGCACCTTTTGATGAACAAAAATTCTTAATTTTGATGTCAAATTTAACAATCTTTTTATTTCTCATTAGTGCTTCTGGTGTCCTATTTTACAAGTCTCTCTTAGCCCAGGTTCCTCACCATAGTCCCCTGTATCATCTAGTAGAAGTTTGTCTGTCGGGTTTTTTCTTTTGCTTTTTAATTTTGTTTGTTGCCTTTTATATTATATCCAATCTATCTGGAATTGATTCTGTGTAGGGGGTGAGGTGGGGTCAAGTTCCATTTTCTTCCAGTTGACCAAGGACCTTATATTAAAAAAACTGTACCTTGCACACTGCCCTTTACTTGATTCCTACAGTGTATTTGTCTATCCTTGCTCAGACACAGCCTGTCTTAAATAGTATGCCTTACAATAAGACCACATCCATGAGAGCAAGTCCTCACGTCTTATTCTTCTTTAAAAATATCTTGGGGGTCCGCCCCATGGCCAAGTGGTTAAGTTCATGTGCTCCACTTCCTTAGCCCAGGATTTCGCCTGTTCGGATCGTGGGCACTGACCTAGCACCGCTCCTCTAGCCATGCTGAGGTGACGTCCCACATGCCACAACTAGAAGGACCCACAACTAAAAAGTATACAACTATGTACTGGGGGGCTTTGGTGAGAAGAAGGAAAAATAAAATATATATATATATATATATCTCTTGGGTGTTCTTAGGCCTGGGCGTTTATATATCAGTATTAGAATTATGTGTCAAGTTGCACAAGCACACACACACATGCGCACACACAGGCACAAAAGCATACACTGGGGAGATTTTTATTGGGATTGCACTGAATCCGTAGATCAATTTGGGGAGAAGTGACAGCTTGAAACGGTGAGTATTTCCAATTCTTTATCCTCTCCGTTTGTCTAGGTCTTTAATTTCTCCCAGTACAGTTATTATTTGCATAAAGGTTTTACATATCTTTTCATGCACTCATCCATAGGTATTTTATAACTTTGATGCTATTGTAAATAGAAACTTTTGAAGTTTCACATTCTAATTGTTGGCATATAAACATACATCTAATTTTTATTAATTTTATATCCAGCCACTTTACTAGACTCAACTTATTAATTCTAATCATGTATTTGTAGATACTTTGTATTTGTAGATACATGTATTTGTAGATATATATTTATATATATAAAATATATATTCTGCATGTACAATCATATCGCTTGCAAGTAGTGACAGTTTTGTTTGACCTTTCCAATCCTTATTCTTTTTTCCTCCCTTGTCATATCACATGTATTGTTTATCTTCTCTTTGCCCCTTCAGATCCACCTTCCTCTCTTCTCTACCCTACACAGAAGCTAATGTGTTTGGACTAGATCAGTAGGCTCTCCTTCCTTCTGACTTCCAGTTGGTTTAAGGTGATGGGAAACGCTGAAGGAAGACTGGAAGGAGGAAGGAGGGTGAGATTAGGTTTATTTCCCTGTCCTCTTCCCTTATGATCTGCCTGTCTTGAGTTGTCTGGAAGTGACGCCTCCTCTCAAGGCATCTTACTTTACATGACTCTTTGCTTCTGAATTCCATAATGTTCCCTCCTCCTGACCTTCAGTCCTAAGGTTAGGTCAACTTTTGCTAGCTTTGGATTATTGCATTATCTCCTGTGACTCCCCTATGCCTCATTCTTTTTAAATGGCCTCTTTTTGAATTAACCCTTATTGAATTCTTCTATTTTAAATGTGCCCTCTGTTTCCTGGATCTCCAGTAGAATTAATGTTGAGTAGATGTAGCTACAGTGGTTCACCTTGCTGGCTCTTGATGTTTAAAAAAAAAATTTTCCCATTTAACCGTTAAGTATGATGTTTGCTGTGTTTTACAGAAACTATTAATCATGTTAAGGAAGTTCTCTTCTAGTCTGTTTTCTGAGGGGTTTTTTTTTATTATGAATCATTAAATTTTATTATTTTTCTATATCTATTGAAATGATTGTATTATTTTTCTCCCTTATTGTATAATTTTTCTCCCTTATTCTGGTAATGTGGTAAAATATCCTTATTTTTCATTTTAAAAACTTTTCAAGGGTACATACAGAAAATTGTGCAGATCAAAACTGTACAGTTTGAGTAATTGTCACTACCTGAACAGACTCATGAAACCACCAGTTAAGAGAGAGAATGTTACAGGCTCCTCGGAATCTCATGTAGTACCTATTTCCAATCATTACCCTTTCTCCACCACAAAACAACCGTTCTTCTGACTTCTAGATTAGTTTGGCTTTTTTAGATTTTATATAAATGGAGTCAGATAATCTGTACTATTTGGGGGCTGTCTTCTTTCAATTGACATTATGTTTGTGAGATTCCTTCATCTTGTGCGTATTATTCATTCCTTTTCATTTCTGTATTCTCTGTTCCAAATCAGACATTTGGTTGTTTCCAATTTTCCATTGTTATGAATATCGCTGTAGTGAACATTCATGTGCTTTTCTCTTGGTGCATATGTGCGTGCATTTCTATTGGGTTCATACCTAGAAATGGAATTGCTAAGTCATAGGGTATTGACATAAGTTCAGCTTTAAAAGATGGCTGCGAAAAAGTTTTCCAAAGTATTTGGACCAGTTTACACTCCCACCTAAAGTGGCATTGTTGTAGTTTTCTTCATGTTTCTTGTGCTGTGGTACTTTGAATTTCTAGGAACTATGGGCTTACAGTTTTTATCATATTTGGAAATTTGTTAGTCGCTATTTCTTCAAACACTTTTATGTCCCAGCTCCCTCCTCTGGGAACTCCAATTACACATATACTGGGCCACTTGAAGTAGGCTCGCAACTCACTGATGCTCTGTTCATTTTTTATAAATTCTTTTTTCCTTTCTATATATCATTTTGGATACTATCTGTTGTTATGTCTTCCGGTTTACTAATCTTTTCTTCTGCAACATCTAAAGTACCATTAATAATAAAGTGCCAATGTATTTTTCATTGAGTACATTATAATTTTTGTAGTTTTCATTCCTAGAAGTTTAGCTTGTGCTAGAATGTTGATATCTCTACTTTACTTTTTGAACATAGAGAATACACTTAAAATGGTTTTTTAAATCTTCTTCTTTATATGCTTGGTACTATTTTTTAATTGAGATATAATTGACATATTGTATTAGTTTTAGGTGTACACCTGGTAATTTTTGATTGGTGCAAGATGTTATGACTTTAACCTTGGTAGGTGCTGGAGTTTTTTGTATTCTTATAAGTATTCTTGAGCTTTATTTTGGGACCTAGATAATTTACTCAGAAACAGTTTGATCCTTTCAGATTTTGCTTTTGAGATTGTTTTAGAGCGGAGCAGAGCAGTGTTCAGTCTACGGCTAATTATTCCCCACTACTGAGGCAAGACCCTTTGAGTACTTTCCCCAATGCCCAGGATTCATGAGGTTCTCCAGTTTAACTGGTGCTAATGGCACTGTTCCTGGTTGGGTCTTTCCATGGCCTCAAGTAGTTTCCTCAGACCCATGCACTGATCTGTACACAGGGGGTTACTTGAAGGGCACCTGCTGCGGATTTCCAGAGTTCTTTCTCTGCAGTTCTCTCCTCTCCAGCACTCTGCCCTGTGAACAATAGCTGCCGTGGTTTCCCCAGGCTCTCGGGTCCATCTCTTCAGCTAGGGGTCTGCAGGGTTCCTCTTGGGTTCTCTTTATCTACACTGAGGCCAGGAAATATTCTGAAGAGAGTAAGCTGGAGCAATCGTAAGGCTCATTTCATTTCTTTCCTGTTTCTCAGAGAGCACTGTCCTTTGTTGCCTGATATCCATTGCCTTAAAAGCAATTGTTTCTAGTCTGTTGTCTGTTTTTCAGCTGTTTCAGACAGCAAAAAACGTGGTCACCATTAGAAGAAACAGAAGCTCCAAAACTTTGTGTTTTAATGCTTTTCATCTGTTTTGAAAATTTTTCAGCCACTAGTTTTTCAAATGTGGTTTCTATCCCCTTTTTTCTCTCTTCTCCTTCAGGGAACAGAATATTTGCTGGGAGTTCCTTTTTGTTATTTACTTTTAAATGTTTCTCAATTATAGAACATTTCCAACATGCAAAAATAGAGAATAGTATTTTTAACCTCCGTGTGATCATTACTCCTATTTAATAACTATCATCACATAGCCTATCTTGTTTGATATATACCTTACCTGCCTTCTCCTCCCCAGACTATCTTGAAACAAATCCTAGTCGTAATATAACTCTATTTGTAAATATTTGGTATATATATCTCTAAAACATAAGGACTTAAAAAAAATCTAACCTCAATCCTGTTATGACCTAAAATATTCTCCGTGATCCCTTAATGTCAAATAACAAGTCAGTGATCATATTTCACCAACTGTCTACTTTTTGTTGTTTTAACTGGGATCAAAATAAGGTCCATACATTCTGACTGATCAATAAATGTCCTAGATCTATTATATAAAGATTCACCCTTCATTTCTCTCCCTCTCTTTATTTCTTATAATATTCTTTATTGAAGTAACCAGATCATTTGTTCTAAAGAGTTTCCCAGTCTGGATTTTGCTGATTACTTTCCAATGATGTCATTTAACATCTTCTTCTGAACCCTATATTTTCTGCAAATTGCTAGTTATAGTTACATCTAGTGCTTTCTTTAAATTCAGGTTCAATTTTTTATCTTGGAAAAATTACTTCCTAGGTGCTCTGGTGTGTCTCCGTCAGTTGGTGCATAATGATCCAGCCACTGATGATCTTTTGTTCTATAAGCAGTTACTGATGATCATCACCCGACCCATTAATTCATTAGGGATTGCAAACTGGTGATATTCTAATTTTATCCTTCTTTTTTTATTTATTAGCCATAATATATCTCATCAATGATTTCGTTACCCTAAGGCATAGATTACATAGGAAAACAGGACAAATGCTTAACTCTTTGTCTTTATTTACCAGTTTTCATAACAAAAATTTTTCATTGAATTCTCTAAAGGTAATCAACCTTTTTATTATTACCAACTCATAGATTTAAATATATTTCATGCATTTCATCCTTGCAGTTATTATTCTTCTTGGTGCTCTAATCTTCCTGTTTGAGACCAATGGGAACTTTTTTAGGATGACTCCTAGCACTTTTAACATTCCTTGTAATCTTTGATCACTTCATTGCTTGGTGCTATAACAAAAGATGCTCCAGAAACAACTTATACTTTTCCTGCCCCAAATCTGAAAGCAGCCACTTCTTTTTGCCAAATCTTGCTTTGTCTTTTTTAATTTCAGCCTTTCTAGTGGGTGTGTAGTAATATCTTATTGTAGTTTTAATTTGCATATCCCTGATGAACAGAAATGTTGAACAGCTTTTCATGTACTTATTGGCCATTAATATATCTCCTTTTATGAAGTGTTTGTTCAAATCTTCCATCCATTTTTAAATTAGGGTTTTGTTTTACTATTGAGCTGTAAATGTTTTTTATATATTATGGTTATACCGGTCTGTTATCAGATAAATGTGTTGCAAATATTTTCCTTCATTGCCTAGCTTTCCTTTGATTTTTCTTTACAATGCTTTTCAAAGAGCACACATTTTTAGTTTTGGTAAAATATGATTCATCCGCCTTTCCCTTTAGAGTTTTGAGTCGTATCTAAGAAATCTTTATCTAACCCAAGTTGCAAAGATATTCTCCTATGTTGTCTTCTAGGAGATTTATCATTTTCACTTTAAAATTTAGGTCTATGATCCATGTGTAGGTAACTTTTGTGTATAGTGTTGTATGAGTTTTCCTTGATGCTGTAACAACTATTATAAACTTAGTTGCTTAAATCGACACACATTTCTTATCTTATAGTTCCGAACGTCAGAAGTCTGGTACAGGTCTCCCCATACTAAAATGAAGGTGTTGGCGGCTCTCTTCCTTTCTGGAGGCTCTAAGGGGAGAATCCGTGTCCTACTCATTGGGTTACTGGCAGAATTCAGTTCCCTGTGTTTGTAGGACCAAGGTCCCCATTACCTGCTGATTGTGAGCTGAGCCATTCCCAATTTCTACCAGCCGCTGCATTCTTTGGCTCAGGGTACCCTTTCATCATCTTCAAAGCCAACGATGGCCAGTCGAGTCCTTCTCATGTGAGTTGTGCTCTCTTAATCAGTCTAGCTAGAGATTAATCAATTTTGTGGATCTTTTCAAAGAAACAGCTTTTGGCTTTGTTGAGATTCTCTATTCTTTATCTTCAATTTCATTATTTTTTGCACTTATCTTTATCATCTCTTTTTTCTCTTCCTAATTTTGGTTTATTTTTCTCTTTTTTTCTAGCTTCTTAAGGTGAAAGCTTAGATCATTGATTTTAGACCTTTCTTCTTTTCTCCTCTAGACGTTTAAAGCTATATTTCCCTCCAGGCACTGCTTTAATTGCATCTCACAAATTTTGATATGTTGTATTTTCATTATCATTCAATTCAAAATATTTTCTAATTTCTCTTGTGACTTTTTTCTTTGACCAGTTATTTATTTAGAAGTGTGTTGTTTAACTTCCAAATATTTGGGGGTTTTCTAGATATGTTATTGTTATTGATTTCCAGCTTAATTTTGTTGTGCTCTGTACAATTTCAATCTTTTTAAATTTACTGAAACTTTTTTATGGCCCAGTATAGGTTCCATCTTGGTTAATGTATCATATTCACTTGGAAAAAAAAAATGTATTCTGCTGTTGTTGATGTAGTGTTTTATAAATATCAATTAGATCAAGGAAACTGATAATGTTCAAATCTTCCATGTTTTTCTGGGGATTCTGGTTTAGTTCTATCAGTTGCTGAGAAAGAGGTGTTTAAATCTTCTACAATGATTGTGGAATTGGCTAGTCTCTCTTTAAGTCTGTTAATTTTCCCTTCATGTATTCTAAAGCTCTGTTATTAGGCATATGCACATTTATGATCATTATGTCTTCCTGTTTAATTGACTTTTTTATCATTATGAAATGTCCATCTTTATCCTTGGTAATAGTCTTTGTTTTGAAGTCTATATTCCCTGATATTAACATAGCCAGTCCAGCTTTCCTATCTTACAGTTTACTTGGTATGACTTTTTTCACATGTCCTGCAATGCCTAAAATATGTATTTTCCAGCTCTTTTCAGAAAAAGTTTGCTAACCCCTGGTTTAGACCATTAACATTTAACCTAATTATCAATATGGTTGAATATAGATGTCTCATTTTATTATTTATTTTCTGTTTGTCTCTGTTTCTCATTCTTCTGCCCCGCTTTTATTGCCTTCTTTTGGATTATTTGAATAATTTTAGTCTTCTACTTTATCTACTGGCTTTTTGGCTATACCGCTTAGTATTTTTTAGTGATTGCTCTAGGGATTACAATATATATCCCTAACCTTTCACAGTATAAAGTTAATATTTGTATCACTTCACATAAAAAGGAAAGCTTATAATCATATAGGTCCCTTTACTCCCATCCACTATCCTTTAGGTTAATCTTGTCATAGGTATCACTTTCTACATATGTGAAAAGCCCCATAAGGCAACAATATAATTTTAGCTTTAAATAATCATGTATATTTTAAGGAACTTAGGAAAAAATAATCTTTTACGTTTACCCAAATAATTTCTATTTCTAATGTTCTTCATTCATTTGTGAATTTCCAAGTTTCCATCTGAAATTGTTTCCCTTCAACCTGAAAAACTTCTTTTACCATTTCTTGTATTGCAGGACTGCTGGCAATGAACACTTTTAGTTTTCCTTTATCTGAAAATCTATTACACTTTCATTCTTGTAGGACATTTTTTCTGGATATAGAATTCTGAATTGACTTTTTCCCTAAGCTCTTTAAAAATGTGCTTTCACTACTCTCTACCCTTCACAGTATCTGATGAAAGGTCCACATTGTTGCTCCCCTATACATGGTATGTCACTTCTCTCTATCTGCCTTTATGATCTTCTCTTTTTCTTTAGTTTCCAGGGGTTTAATCATGATACTCATTGGACTTTACCTTTTTGGGGGTTAGCTTGGCTTCTTGAATCTGTAAATTTATGTCTTTCATTAAATTTGGGAAGTTGTCTGCCATAATTTCTTCAGATATTTTCCTGCCACATTTTCTCTCTTCCCCTCTTTTTGAGACTCAAATTAACCTTACACTAGCACCTTTTGATGTTATACCACTGATCCCTGAAGTTCTCTTCATATTTTTCAAGTTTTCTTTCTCTCCAGATCAAATAACTACTTGGCTCTATTTTCAAGTTTGCTGACTCTTTCCTCTGTCATCTATATTTGGCTGTTAGCCCATCTGGTGAATTTTTATTTTTCAGTTCTAAAATTTCTATTTCTTTTTTTTTCTATATTTTCTGTTTATCTTCTGGCATTTCCTTTATTTTCTTTCACTTCTTTTCTTTACTTCATTGAGCATAGTTATAATAGCTGCTTTAAAATGCTTGTCTGGTAATCTCAACATTGGGTCATCTTGGAGTTGCTGTCTCTTGATTGTTTTTTCCATTTATTTTTTATATTTTTCTGTGGTAAGAACATTTAACATGAGAAGTACCCTCTTAACAAATTTTTAAGTGTATAATATGTTATTGTTGATTATAGGTACAGTGTTGTATAATATATCTCTAGAACTTATTCATCTTGCTTAACTGAAACTTTATACCCATTGATTAGTATCCCATTTCCCCCTCCCCCTAGCCCCTGGCAACCACCATTCCATTCTTTGATTCTATGAATTTACACTTTAGATAACTCATATAAGTGGAATGATGCAGTATTTGTCTTTCCATGAGTGGCTTATCTCACTTAGCATAATATCCTCATTCATCCATATTTTCACATATTGCAGAATTTCCTTCTTTTTTAAGGCTGAATAATATTCCACTGTATATATATACCACATTGTCTTTATCCATTCCTCTGTTGATTGACATTTAGGTTGTTTTCACATCTTGGTTGTTATGTATAGTCTGCAGTGAACATTGGAGTACTAATATCTCTTCAAGATCTTGATTTCAATTCTTTTGGATAAATAGAACAATCTCAAAAGTGGGATTGCTGGACCATGTGTAGTTCTATTTTTAACTTTTTGAGGAACCTTCATACTGTTTTCCATAGTGGCTACACTATTTTTCATTTTCACCAACAGTGTGCACAGTTTCCAATTTCTCCACATCCTCGCCTACATTTGTACCTTTTTTTTTTTATAATAGCCATCCCAACAGGTATGAGGTAATATCTCATTGTTGCTTTGATTTGCATTTCCCTGATTGTTAGTGGCATTGAGGATTTTTTCATTTATCTGCTGGCCATTTGTTTGTCTTCTCTGGAGAAATGTCTGTTCAAGTCCTTAGCCCATTTTTAAATTAAGCTATTGGGGTTTTTTACTATTGAGTTGAAGGAATTCCTTACATATTTTGGAGGTTAACCTCCTATCAAATATATGATTTGTTGGGGCCAGCCCGGTGGCACAGTGGTTGAGTTCACGCTTTGCTTCAGCAGCCCGGGGTTCTCAGGTTTGGATCCCAGGCATGGAACTAGCACCCCTTATCAAGCCATGCTGTGGTGGGACCTCACATAAAAGAGAGGAAGATGGGCACAGATGTTAGCTCAACAACAATCTTCCTCTAGCAAAAACAGGAAGATTGGTAACACGTGTTAGCTCAGGGCCAATCTTCCACACACACACACACACACACACACACACACAATAATTATATATATATATGTGATTTGCAAATATTTTCTCCCATACTGTAGGGACCTCTTTATTCTGTTGATTGTTTCGTTTGCTGTGCAGAAGCTTTTTTGTTTGGTGTAGTCCCACTCATCTCTTTTTGTTTTTGTAGCCTGTGTATTTGGTGTCATATCTGTGAAATCATTGCCAAGACCAATGTCATGATATTTTTCCCATGTGTTATTTTCTAGAAATTTTACAGTTTCAGGTCTTATGTTTAAATATTCAATCCATTTTGTTGATTTTTGTGTGTGGCATAAGATTAAGGTCTAATTTTATTCTTTTGCATGTAGATATCCAGTTTTTCCAGCACCATTTGTTGAAGAGACTATCCTTTCCCCCTTGTGTATTCTTGGCACCTGTGTTGAAGATCAGTTGGCCATGTATGTATGAATTTATTTCTCGGCTCTGTATTCTGTTCCATTGGTCTATATGTCTGTCTTTATGCCAATACGGTACTGTTTTGATTACTGGAGTTTTGTAATATATTTTGAAAAAAGGAAGTGTGATACCTCCATCTTTGTTCTTCTTTTTACTGCTTAATTTGGCTATTAGGGTCTTTTGTGGTTCTATATGAATTTTAGAGTTTTTTTTTCTATTTCTGTTTTTTAAAAAGTGTGACATTGGGATTTTTATAGGGATTGCATTGAATCTGTAGATTGCTTTAGGTACTATGGACATTTGAACAATATTAATTCTTCCAAATCATGAACATGGGATATTTTTGCATTTATTTTCTTGTTTAATTTTTTTATCATATTTTATAGTTTTCAATATACAAGTCTTTCACTTCCTTAGTTGTTTATTCCTAAATATTTTTTTTTTGGTGCTGTTGTAAATGGGATTGTTTTCCTAATTTCCTTTTCAGATAGTTTGTTGTTAATATATAGAAATGCAGCTGATTTTTGTATGTTGATTTTTGCATTCTACAACTTTACCTAATTCATTTCTTAGTTCAATCAGGGTTTTTTTTTTTGTAGAGTATTTAAGGGCTTTCTATAAGATCATGTCATCTGCAAACAGGAAGAGTTTTACTTTTTCTTTTCCAATTTTGAACAAACTTTGGGTAGAAGAAGAAATCAAACAGGAAATTAGAAAATACCTCAAGACAAATGAAAATGAAAACACAACATGCCAAAATTTGCTGAATGTAGCAAAGGGAATTCTAAGAGGGAAGTTCATAGCAATAAACACTTACATTAAAAAAAAAAAAGAAAGATCTCAAATAAACAATCTAACTTTACATCTCAAGCAGCTAGAAAAAGAAGAACAGACAAAGCCCAAAGTTAGCAGAAGGAAGGAACTAACAAAGATTAGAGCTGAAATAAATGATATAGAAAATAGAGAAACAATAGAAATAATGGAACTAAGAGTTAGTTAGACAAAGGAAAGAGTTACCCTTAGCTAGACTCAGGAAAAAGAGAGAAGAATCAAATAAATAAAATCGGAAGTGAAAGAAGAGACATTACAACTGGTGCTACAGAAATAAAATGGGTGATAAAAGAATACTATGAACAATTCATTATATGCCAACAAACTGGATAACCTAGAAGAAAATGGATAAATTCCTAGAAACATACAACCTACCAAAACTAACTCATGAAGAAAGAGAAATACTGAGTAGACCTAAAACTAGTATGGAGATTGAATCAGTAATCAAAAACCTCTCAACAAAGAAAAGCCCAGAACCAGATGGCTTCATGGTGAACTCAATTAAATATTTAGAGAAGAATTTACATCAGTCTTTCTCAAACTCTTCCAAAAAACTCTAGAGCAGGGAACACTTCCAATCTCATTTTGTGAGGCCAGCATTACCAATACCAAAACCAAAGACACAAGAAAAAGAAAACTATGGGCAAAGATCCCTGATGAACGTAGATGCAAAAATCCTCAACAAAATACTAGCAAAACAAATCCAACAGCACGTTAAAAGGCTCATACCCCATGACCAAGTGGATTTATCCTTTGGATGCAAGGATCGTTTAACATATGGAAATCAATTCAAGTGATACACAACATTAACAGAATAACGGGTAAAAATCATGTGATTGTCTCAATAGATCCAGAAAAAGCATTTGACAAAATTCAACACTCTTTGATGATAAAAACTCTCAGCAAACTAGGAATAGAAGGAAGTTACCTCAACATAAATAAAGGTCACATATGAAAAACCCACAGCTAACATCATATTCAGTGTTGAAAACCTGGAAGTTTTTCCTCTAAGATCAGAAACAAGGCAAAAATGCCCACTCTGGCCACTTCTGTTCTACATAGTACTGGAAGTCCTAGCCAGAACAATTAGTCAGGAAAGATACATAAAAGGCATCCAAACCAGAGAAGAAGGAGTAAGGGTCTTTACCATTTAAAATGGATTGCATTTTCTAGGTTTTCTGTCAGTAGGAAAATTTTAGATTGTATTCTGGACAGTGTGAATATTATGTTGTGTAGACTGAGTTCTGTCATATTCCTCTGATGAATGTTGACGTTTTTGTTTTAGCTGGCAGTTCATGTGGTTACATTCAAATTGTAAGCCCTCTCTTGCCTTCTGTGGTTGATGGATCGTAGCTTGGGTCCATTCTTTAGGTCTTTGTTGCACTACTTTGAATCTGTCCTGTGAATGCATGCTTCAAGGGTCAGCCTGAGGCTTGTCCAGGGTTCATACACAGAACTGGGGAATCATCTTTCTTCTAGGATTCCCCCTCGCTCTTCAGCGTCTGGCCTTATTTGACCAGCTTCTTCCCCTGATTCCTCCATCCAGAAAGACAGTGGGCTTTCTATCAGAATTTTGGGCCTTCTTGAGCAGCCACACCTATGGCTATGGCTGTGACTGTCATTGGGTCAAAGGTACAAAAAATGAGGAATTCGTTCCATGTTGATCACTTGCTCCAAGTTTAGACTTTCCTCCAAAACCTGCCTATCTTTGCATAGTCTCCAGAACCTTCAGGTAATTGTGGGGTTTTTGTTTTGTTTTGGTTTGGTTTTTCTTTTTTCAAGGGGGAAGGATTGTATTTTGTCCACAGTACATAGCTGTTATTTGTAGGATCTTGTGTGTGTGTGAGGAAGATTGGCCCTGAGCTAACATCTGTGCCAATCTTCCTCTGTTTCATGTGGGGTGCCACCACAGCATGGCTTGACATTCAGTACTAGGTTTGCGCCTGGGATCCAAACCTGCAAACCCCAGGCCGCTGAAGTGGAGTGCTCAAACTTAACCACTACGCCACCAGGCTGGCCCCACAGGATTTATTTTTTTTAAGTGCTTACTCTTACATGTAGGAAGCAGATCTTCCTTTTTTATATATAATATATGCATTTAAAGTTTATCACATAAATATAAGTATGTGCTATTTTCATTCTGTTTAGTTTAAAATAGTTTATAATTTTCGTTATGCTTTCTTCAACTTATGGGTTTGGGGACATTAGATTATTTATATAAATGATCAAATATTGGATTTTCTAGTTGCCTTTTGGTTAATGATTTCTAAGTCAATTGCACTTTGCTCATGGAACAAGACTTCAAGTCTTTGAAATATGTTGACTTGCTTTATGACGTAGCATATGGTTAATTGTTGTGAAGGAATTAATTGGAGTTGAAAAAGATTTGTTCTGCAATTATTGGGAAGTGTTGTAAATATATCCATTAGATCAGGTTTGCTAAACATGTTGTTCACGTTTTCCAATATGATTGTGAATTTGCCTGTCTCCTATAGTTCTGTCAGTTTATGCTGTGTATATGCAGTTGGGGCTATGTTATTAGGTACACTGAATTTAGAATTCTTGTACCCTTCTTGTAAATTGAACTTTTTCTCATGAAGAGGTAGAACGTGAACTCTAACTACTCTGTTCAATGTTGGTATTGCCATACCAGGTTTATTTTAGTCAGTGCTTAAATGGTATATATTTTTCCATCCTCATCGCTTTTAACTTTACTCTGCCCTTAAGTTTTAGATGTCTTTCTTACAGATAGCACCATTATAATTTTTATCATTATTCAAATCTTACAGGCTTTTAATTAAAGCATTTAGTCCATTTATGTTTGATGTTATTAAAGATATGTTGTGTTTGAGTCTATTGTCCTACCATATGCTGTCTCTTTGTCCTATCTGTCATTTCTTTTCCTCTCCTTTTTGCATTCTTTTATCACTCCATTTTTCTCTCTATTAGAAGTTATACTCTCTTAATTTTTAGAGGGATGGTTTTGCATTGAGGTGATTTTTAAAAATTAATAGACTTTATTTTTTAGAGTAGTTTTAGGTTTATAGAAAACTTGAGCATAAAGAACAATGAGTTCTCATTTACTCCCTTCTCCTTCCCCCGTTCCCCACCCCAGGTTTCCCCTATTATTAACATCTTACCTTAGTGTGGTGTGTTTTTTAAAGTTGATGAACCAATATTGACACATTATTATTAACAGAAGTCCATGGTTCATATTAGGGTTCTCTCTTTGTGTTGTACATTCTATAGGTTTTGACAAATGTATATGATGTGTATCTATAATTACAGTGTTGTACAGAATAGGGTCACTGCCCTAATGATCCTCTTAACATTTGTTAATGGTTCCCCTAGAGATTACAACATGTATTCTTGACCTATCAATGTCTAAGTTATTGTACCAGGTCAGTACAAGGACTTCTGTATTTTAAATTTCTACATATTTTAACCCCACAAGATATGGTAATCCCATGTAGACCAAAACTGAAAGTGGAAAAAATTCTTTTTCATTCTCCTCAGGTACAGGAAATGATAAAAACCAGAGACAACCCTGAAACCTACAATGAATGAATCTCTCCTCAACATTGTTTACGACCATCAATATCAATACTCTGTTCAATTTGCCGCTCTGAAAAGTAGTTTTTGAATGGTCATTGGTAGTGACTCTGCCTAAATGTGTTCTTAATTTTTAAGTAAAAATCCATAGGGTATCTTTGTAAAATTCACATAATAGTTACAGATACCTCTGTCTAATCATACAAAAATATACACATTATACTTATCCATGCATTGATATGTCAATGCTCATTCCTCCAAAGCACTGAACAATAACAAGTTCACAAATCCCAAAGAGGATCAAGAAAAGAATATTAGCAATTTATGTGCAGTTCTCTTAAAGCATACAAATCTATCATGTCTCCAAGCTGTCTATAAAATTTTTGATCAGAAAGCCTGTGGAAAATAATTTGTAACATCACTTTTTGTCTCTTTTAATGGGAGATGATTGTTGTAATATCTCTTATTTCTTAATACCTCCAACATGTTTCTACTATTTTCCTTTTGACCCTTCCTGTTACGTTCAGCCATTAGTAGATGTGATTTAATCTATTCCTACGGATGGCACTCTTCTCATTTTTAACCTACAGCAAAACTCAGACATGTTATACTACCCTTTACACACCTGTGGGAGAGGCCAAATGGCACTTCCTCATCACCTTTAGCCCCTGAAGTGTATCTACATCGGGTGGAATGTGTAACCAGTCAAACTGGTATTTAAAAGCAAAAAGCCTCAACATGGTCCCTCTGGTATGAGAGGATCTGCCCAGCAGTCATGACTGAGATGATCATCTGCTGCTCTTTTCGTGAGCTGAGCCTTTCATTTGATTTCCACTTGAACATTAAAGCAGACTTGATTGTTTATTTTGTTTCGCTGGTGACTTGATGCAAGTATGTGGTTGTATTACAATGAATTAAGCTTCCGTTTGAACAATCATGCATAAATCCTACTTTTTTTTTATACCTGAATTTCTTTTCTAATAATTATGTTAAAAAATCTCCTGCTTATATCTTCAAAGTTTGTTTAGTTTTTCTTCCAATTGTCCACAAAATGTGCATGTGCTCAGACTCAATAAACGTTCTCCACTCAGATAAGCAGCTTGTCCGTTGATTGTAGGCTGGGAAAACGAGGTGAAAGCTATAAATTTGCAGTGAACCTATGGGAAAAATTTGAGTGATGTGACTGTTACAATTAATCAGTTGTTTGAACAAAATAACCCAAAGATTGAAGGGACAACAATATTATTACTGATCAAAACCTTGGATGTTATCAGTAACATCTGAAATTAAGTACTGAAGTTAGCTCACTGGTTTTCAGCCCTAATACCAGAGAGCTTTTTATGTTTTTTAAGGCAGAACACCTCAAACCAGACCACACCAGCCACTTCAGCCCAACTCATTGGCTTTCTGTGTTGTGTTTCACAACTGTTACATTGACCTTTTACAAGGAGAAGTAGACCAGAGAGGATGGGCATGGTATGGTCCAGTGCTCCTGTCTGAACGTGTTTGACTGAATAGAGAAGTGAGAAAATGAAGACCAAGCCTGACTTTTAGCAACTCAGGCTCTCTACCAAAAGAACTGTCTAGTGTAGATCAGTCAGCTATAAGTATATTCAGTCCTTAGTCCCTAAATGGTAGGAAGTAGTCCCAAGCCAGGAGTAAACACTAAAGGTGAGAATCCAGGTGGGACTGGCTATTAATGAGAAGAGGAAGAAGAGTCCCAGAGATGGCCTTTTCAGAGGAAAACTGACAGAGGACATGGGCGGCCATGTAGGATAAAAACGTGGTGCGGAATAAGTGTCAATGTCAGAACAACCAGAAATCAAAAGATGTGCGCTCCCTTGATTCCCTTACAGGAACCCTCCAAGGATGCTTCTGAAGGAGGAGCTATACCTATAGATATGGGGTGTGAGTGTCTCAGGTGTTGTTAACTGAGATAACATGTAAAAGCACTTAGAACAGTGCCTGGCACTGTCAGCTCTTATTATCTTAGTAGTTTTATCATCCACGGTATCAGTATTCGATTTTACCTGTGCAACCTGATGACCCTCCCTCACTGCGTTTCCCAGCCACTCTGATCTCCTCACAATAATAGGAAAGTGAAGCTGCTCGAGCAGTTTTTCTGGGCCTGTCCCCTCCCCTCTTCCATTTAAAGATAAATGTGACATCATTTGTCATAGGGAAATGTAAATCAAAACCATGATGAGATACCACCTCACACCCACTAGGATGGCTAGAATCAAAAAGACAGACAATAATACGTATTATTATTAACACTTATTAATAAGTGTTAATACACTTATTAATGTATTAGTAAGGATTAATTATTATTAGCTATAATTAAGGATGTGGAGATGTTAGAACACTTATACACTGCTAGTGGGAACGTAAAATTGTGCAGCCGCTTTGGGAAACAGTTTGACAATTCTTCCAAGAGGAACGTTGTATTATCATATGATCCAGCAACCCGTACCTAGGTATATACTCAAGCAATTGAAAAGGTATGGCCATCCAACACCTTGTACATGAATGTTTGTAGCAGCATTCATAATAACCAAAAAATGTAAACAATGCAAATGTCCATCAAGTGATGAATAGATTTTTAAAATGTTATAGTCAATAGATGAGTGGATAAACAAAATGTGGTATATACATACATACCATGGAATATTATCCAGCCTTAAAAAGGAAGGAACTCTTGAGCCAGCCCAGAGGGCCTAGTGGTTACAGTTCAGTGTGTTCCACTTCTGGTTTGCTTCCTGGTTACAGAACCACACCACCCATATGTCAGTAGCCATGCTGTGGTGGCAGCTCACATAGAAGAACTAGAAGAACTTACACCTAGGATATACAGCCATGCACTGATGCTTTGGGGAGAAGAAAAGAAAGAGGAAGATTGGCTTTGAGATGGCTAACAGATGTTAGCCCAGGGTGGATCTTTCTCTAAAAAAATAAAGGAAGGAAATCCAGTCACATGCGACAACATGGGTGAACTGACAACAAATAAGCCAGTCACAAATATTGTGTGATTCCACTTATATGAGATATCTAAAATAGGTAAAGTCATAAAAAGAGAAAGTAGAATGATGGTTATCAGGAACTAGAGGGAGGGAAAAATGGTGACTTTTTTAATAGGTATAAAGTTTCAGTTTTGCAAGATAGAAAGTTCTGGAGATCTATTGCACAATAATGTGAATGTACTTAATGCTAATGAACTTTATGCTTAAAAGTGGTTAAAACAGGGAGTTCTTGTCAAGATGGCACTGTGAGCAGACATTGAACTCGCCTCCTCCCACAAACACAACCAGGTTACAACAATTTTAGGAAGAATCACCCTGGATTGAAAACTGAAAACTGGATAAAAAGAACCCCCACAACATGGGACAGTCCTGACGAAAGCAGAAGAGGCAGTAACTCCGGCCAGAGAGGAAAAAAGCCACCTTTGGGAGCAGCAGAGCTTCTCAGCTGGCCAGGCGGGAGCCAACCTAAGGATATCCAGATAGCATCTCAAGACGCCTAAGACTCTTGCGCTACTATACATTGGAAGGCGGACGGACTTCCCCCCGGGAGGAGGTGGAAATAGGTGAAAACTCCCTGACCCCCGACCCCTGACCCCCGGACGGCCTAGTTCCTGCAGGAGGCTCTCTTCCAGCGGACTCCCCCATAGCATTGCCACACACCAAGGGCAGAAGTGTGCAGTCACCAGCGGAGCGACGGTGGAAACAGGTGACAACAGCCCTACTCAAGCCCCCCGCGATTACACCTAAGCCCAGGGGGAATCCCCAAAGTCCCGCACCCACCGGCAGGGAAGGCCTCCACTCGCCATTAGCCGGGAGGCCCTTCCCAGAATCCAGAACAAAGGGAAGCTCCCGGCGGGCGGATTCCCCGGCACGGCACCAGACCCCAAGCTGCTGCTGGGCCCACGGTCTCCGGTGCACAGGTCAGTGCAGGGGGCGTCCGGACTTCCTGTGGACGTGCTTGGGGACACGGTTGGAGGTCCAGTGCCTGGCTCTGCGGCCCGCGGGGAGGTTCCGGGGTGCAGCACCTCCCTGGCAGGGAAAGCCTCTGCTCGCCATTAGCAGGGAGGCCATGCCCAGAATCCAGGACAAAGGGAAGCTCCTGGCGGGCAGATTCCCTGGCACAGCACCAGACCGCAAGCTGCTGCTGGGCCCACGGTCTCTGGCGCATGGGTCAGTGCAGGGGGCACCCGGATTTCCCGTGGACGTGCTTGGGGACAGGGTTGGAGCTCCAGCGCCCAGCTCTGCGGCTCGGGGGGAGGCTCTGGGGTCCCTCACCGCCCCCCAGCAGGGAAAGCGTCTGCTCGCCATTAGCTGGGAGGCTCCGCCCAGAATCCAGAACAAAGGGAAGCTCCCAGTGGGCAGATTCCCTGGCACTGCATCAGACCGCCAGCTGCTGCTGGGCCCACGGTCTCTGGCACATGGGTTGGTGCAGGGGGTGCCCAGACTTCCCGTGGACGTCTTGGGGACTGGGTGGAGCTCCAACACCTGGCTTTGCGGCCCAGGGGGAGCTCCAGGGTCCCGCACCCCCCCAGCAGGGAGGGCCTCTGCTCGCCATTGGCAGGGAGGCCCCGCCCAGCATTCGGAACACCAGGAAACTCCCTAGAGCAGAATTCCCCACAAGGCAGCAGCTTACAAGCCACCACCAGGCCTACAGATTCTGGCTGTGTCCCAGAAGAGGCAAGGGGCTCCCAGAGATCCCATGAGAGTGGAGTGGGGCAGAGTGGAGCTCCAGTGAAATGGCTACGTAGCCCAGGGGGGAACTCCAGGTTCCTACAGCAGCCTCAGCGAAAGCCTCTGCACAGCACTAGTGGAGAGGTCCCAACCGGCAATCGCAAGGCGGGAAGGCCCTGGGGCAAAAGTAGCACAGCTAGGTGAGCTAATGACAGACTGCAGAAGATACCCATAGCTCTACTGGGACCTATAGTGGACAAGTGTGATCTTGTGGGCTCTGTTAGGGACAAAGTGGCGATTATAGGTGATCCTGCTCCCAGCTGCTGGTAAAGCCCACAACACTGCTGCAGACCACAAGGAGGAGCGCATCTAAGTGGGCTGAAACAGTAGGCATCAGCAGCCTGAGGCCCCCTTGCGATTGCCCCCACAACCAACAAGGGATCCCACAGGACCACTGTGACTACGAGGAGGGGTCCAGGTCCAGTCAGTAACAGCTGACAGGGTTCCGGGTTGGTGCAGTCTAAACAGCTGCCCCCCCACACACCAGTCGCAACAAGTGGAAGCTGCAACTAAACTCTATCTCTATGCAGAGGCACAAATCCACATCATCAAGCAGTATGAAAAAATATATTAAATCTCCAGAACAGAAGGAAAATGATGAGCACCCAGAAAACAATCCCAAAGACAATGAAATCTATAAGCTAAATGATGATGATTTCAAAACTGCCATTATTAAAAAACTCAACGAGTTAAAAGAGAATTCAGATAGACAACTCAATGAGTTCAGTGCTATGTCACAAAAGAGCTTGACACTATAAAGAAGAACCAATTAGAAATACTGGAGATGAAGAACACAATGGAGGAGATTAAGAAAAATCTGGACTCTCTGAACAGTAGGGTCGATAATATGGAGGACAGAATTAGCAATTTGGAGGATAGGAATATAGAAATGCTGTAGACAGAGGAGGAGAGAGAACTAAGACTAAAAAGAAATGAAGAAACTCTCCGAGAATTATCCGACTCAATTAGGAGATGCAACATAAGGATTATAGGTATACCAGAGGGAGAAGAGAAGAAGGGGGCAGAAGCCCTGTTCAAAGAAATAATAGCTGAAAACTTTCCAAACTTGGGAAGAGAGATGGAACTTCCTGTGACAGAAGCCAATAGATCTCCAAACTTTATTAACGCAAGAAGACCAACCCCAAGGCATATAGTAGTGAAACTAGCAAAAGTCAATGGCAAAGAGAAAATACTAAGGGCAACCAGGCAGAAGAAAATAACTTACAAAGGAAACCCCATAAGGCTATCAGCAGATTTCTCAGGAGAGACCTTACAGGCTAGAAGAGATGGGAATGAAATATTCAAAACTCTGAAGGACAAAAACCTGCAGCCAAGAATACTCTACCCAGCGAAAATATCCTTCAAATACAATGGAGAAATAAAAAC
This sequence comes from Equus asinus, assembly GCF_041296235.1. Lineage (NCBI taxonomy): Eukaryota > Metazoa > Chordata > Mammalia > Perissodactyla > Equidae > Equus > Equus asinus. The sequence continues at coordinate 20,498,969 of NC_091794.1, forward strand.
TTTCCAAGATAAACAAAAGTTAAGGGAGTTCATCGCCACAAAACCTCCTCTTCAAGAAATGCTCAGGAAGAACCTCATTCCTGAAAAATCAAAAAAAGGAAACGGGTTACAAAATCCAGAACAAAGGAGATAAGCAGAAGGACAATAACACAAAGTAACAGCTCTCCATCAGGACAAAATGCAGAAGAACCGGAAAACAAGTGATAAAATGGCAACAGTAAGCCCCCACCTTTCAATAATCACTCTAAACGTGAATGGATTGAACTCTCCAATCAGAAGGCACAGAGTGGCAGGATGGATCAAAGAACAAGATCCAACAATATGCTGCCTTCAGGAAACACACCTCAGCCCCAAAGACAAACACAGACTCAAAGTGAAGGGATGGAAGACAATACTCCAAGCTAATAATGAACAAAAGAAAGCAGGTGTTCCCATACTTATATCAGACAAAGTAGACTTCAAAGCAAAACAGATAAAGAAAGACAAAGAGGGGCAGTATATAATGATAAAAGGGATGCTCCACCAAGATGATATAACACTTATAAATATATACGCCCCTAACACAGGAGCACCAAAATTCGTAAAGAAACTATTAACAAAACTAAAAGGAGACATCAACAGCAATACAATAATAGAAGGGGACCTCAACGCACCCCATTAACACCAATGGACAGATCATCCAGACAGAAAATCAACAAGGAAATTATAGAATTAAATGAAAAATTAGATCAGATGGACCTAATAGATATATATAGGACACTTCATCCAAAAACAGCAGGTTACACATTCTTCTCAAGCATGCATGGAACATTCTCAAGGATAGACCATATCTTGGGAAACAAAGCACACATCAGTAAGTTCAAGAGGGTTGAAATAATATCAAGCATCTTTTCTGATCATAATGCTATGAAACTAGAAATCAACTACAAGAATAAACCTGGGAAAGGGCCAAAAATGCGGAGACTAAACAACATGCTACTGAACAAACAATGGATTATTGAAGAAATTAAAGAAGAAATCAAACATTATCTGGAGACAAATGAAAATGAAAATACATCATACCAAATGATTTGGGACGCAGCAAAGGCAGTCCTAAGAGGGAAATTCATTGCAATACAGGCTCACCTCAATAAGCAAGAAAAATCTTACATAAACAACCTCAAACGACACCTAACGGAATTAGAAAAAGAAGAACAAACAAAGCCCAAAGTCAGTAGAAGGAGGGAAATAATAAAAATTGGAGCAGAAATAAATGATATCGAATCAAAAAAGACAGTAGAAAGGATCAATGAAACAAAGAGTTGGTTCTTCGAAAAAATTAACAAAATCGACAAACCCTTAGCCAGACTCACTAAAAAAAAAAGAGAGAAGTCTCAGATAAATAAAATTAGAAACAAGAGAGGAGAAATCACAACAGATACTGAAGAAATACAAAGGATCATAAGAGAATACTATGAAAAACTATATGCCAACAAATTGAACAACCTGGAAGAAATGGATAAATTCCTAGACTCATACAACCTCCCCAAACTGAATCAGGCAGAAATAGAGAATCTGAATAGACCAATCACAAGTAAAGAAATAGAAACAGTAATCAAAAACCTCCCCCAAAATAAGAGTCCAGGACCAGACGGCTTCTCTGGAGAATTCTACCAAACATTCAAAGAAGACTTAATACCTATCCTTCTCAAACTATTCCAGAAAATAGAGGAAGATGGAGCACTCCCTAATACATTCTATGAAGCCAACATCACCCTGATCCCCAAACCTGACAAGGACAACACAAAGAAGGAAAACTACAGGCCAATATCACGGATGAACATAGATGCAAAAATCCTCAACAAAATTTTGGCAAACCGAATACAGCAATATATCAAAAAGATTATTCACCATGATCAAGTGGGATTTATACCAGGGACACAGGGATGGTTCAACATCCGCAAGTCAATCAACGTGATTCACTACATTAACAAAATGAGAAACAAAAACCACATGGTCATCTCAATAGATGCAGAGAAAGCATTCGACAAGATCCGACATCCATTTATGATAAAAACCCTCAATAAAATAGGTATAGAAGGAAAGTACCTCAACATAATAAGGGCCATATATGAAAAACACACAGCCAACATCATACTCAACGGACAAAAACTGAAACCCATCCCTCTCAGAACAGGAACAAGACAAGGCTGCCCACTTTCACCACTCTTATTCAAAATAGTACTGGAGGTTTTGGCCAGAGCAATTCGGCAGGAAAAAGAAATAAAAGGAATCCAAATAGGCGATGAAGAAGTAAAACTCTCGCTGTTTGCAGACGCCATGATCTTATATATAGAAAACCCCAAAGAATCCGTAGAAAAACTATTAGAAACAATCAACAACTACAGCAAAGTTGCAGGGTATAAAATCAACATACATAAATCAGTAGCATTTCTATATGCTAACAATGAACTAACAAAAAAAGATCTCAAGAACTCAATCCCATTCACGATTGCAACAAAAAGAATAAAATACCTTGGGATAAATTTAACCAAGGAAGTGAAAGATCTATACAACGAAAACTACAAGACCTTCTTGAAAGAAATTGACGACTACATAAAGAGATGGAAAGACATTCCATGCACGTGGAGTGGAAGAATAAACATAGTTAAAATGTCCATACTACCTAAAGCAATCTACAGATTCAACGCTATCCCAATCAGAATTCCAATGTCATTCTTTACAGAAATTGAGCAAAGAATCCTAAAATTCATATGCGGCAACAAAAGACCCCGAATTGCTAAAGCAATCCTGAGAAAGAAGAACAAAGCTGGAGGCATCAGAATCCCTGACTTCAAAACATACTACAAAGCTACAGTAATCGAAACAGCATGGTACTGGTACAAAAACAGATGCACGGATCAATGGAACGGAATTGAAAGCCCAGAAATAAAACCATGCATCTATGGACAGCTAATCTTTGACAAAGGAGCTGAGGGCCTACAATGGAGGAAAGAAAGTCTCTTCAACAGATGGTGCTGGGAAAACTGGACAGCCACATGTAAAAGAATGAAAATCAACCATTCTTTTTCACCATTTACTAAAATGAACTCAAAATGGATCAAAGACCTAAAGATTAGGCCTGAAACAATAAGTCTTCTAGAAGAGAATATCGTCAGTACGCTCTTTGACATCAGCTTCAAAACAATCTTTTCGGACACCATAACCCCTCACATGAGGGAAACAATAGAAAGAATAAACAAATGGGACTTCACCAGACTAAAGAGCTTCTTCAAGGCAAGGGAAAACAGGATTGAAACAAAAAAAACAGCCCACTAATTGGGAAAAAATATTCACAAGTTATTTATCCGACAAAGGGTTAATCTCCATAATATACAAAGAACTCACTCAACTCAACAATAAAAAATCAAATAACCCAATTACAAAATGGGCAGGGGACATGAACAGACATTTCTCCAAAGAAGATATACGGGATGGCCAATAGACACATGAAAAGACGCTCATCATCACTAATCATCAGGGAAATGCAAATCAAAACTACACTAAGATATCACCTTACACCTGTTAGAATGGCAAAAATATCCAAAACCAAGAGTGACAAATGTTGGAGAGGCTGTGGAGAAAAGGGAACCCTCATACACTGTTGGTGGGAATGCAAACTGGTGCAGCCACTATGGAAAACACTATGGAGATTCCTCAAAAAGTTAAGAATAGAAATACCTTATGACCCAGCCATCCCACTACTGGGTATCTATCCTAAGAACCTGAAATCAGCAATTCCAAAAGTTCCATGCACCCCTATGTTCATCGCAACATTATTCACAATAGCCAAGTCATGGAACCAACCTAAGTGCCCAGCAACTGATGACTGGATAAAGAAGATGTGGTATATATATATATATACAATGGAATACTACTCAGCCATAAAAATGGACAAAGTTGTCCCATTCACAACAGCATGGATAGACCTTGAGGGTATTATCTTGAATGAAATAAGCCAGACAGAGAAAGACAAACTCTGTATGACTCCACTCATAGGTGGTAGATAACATATGGACAAAGAGAACTGATCGGTGGTTGCCAGGGGAAAGGGGGTGGGGGGAGGGCACTAGGGATGAAGTGGTGTACCTACAACATGACTAACAATGATGTACAACTGTAATTTCACAAGGATGTTAACTTTCATAACCTTAATAAAAAAAATAATGAGATACCTAGGAGTAAATTTTCATAAAAGATTTTTAAGACCTTAAAAAAATGGTTAAAACGGTAAATGTGATGTTATGTTTTTTACCACAATTTTAAAAAATTAAAAGTGAAAAAAAATGTGATAGATCCATACAATGGAGTATTATTTGATAATAAAAAGGACTGAAGTACTGATACATGTCTATGACTTGGCTGAACCCTGAAAACATTCTGCTAAGTGAAGGAAGCCAGACACAAAAGGCCACATATTATATGATCCCATTATGGGAAATGTCCAGAATAGCCAAATCCACAGAGCTAGAAGGTAGATAGTGGTTGCCAGGGGCAGGAGAGAGGGAGTGATGGGAAGTGAATGCAGTGAGGATGAGGTTTCTTTTGGGGGCGATGAAAATGTTCTGGAATTAGATAGTGGTAATGGTTGCACAACTCTTACTATTCTAAAATCCACGGAACTGTACACTTCAAAAGGGTGAATTTTATGGTAAATGAATTATATGTCAATAAAGCTGTTTTTAAAAAGAATTCATGTGGAGGTTAATAATTTTAAGACCATTTTATGACAGGAGAATAGCTGTGAAACTCAGAAACAATAGAAACAGGAATACTGGAAGAGGAACAGCTGGAATAGAAACAGGAATACTGGGATAGGAATAGCTGGAATAGAAACAGGAATACTGGGATAGGAATAGCTGGAATAGAAACAGGAATACTGGAAGAGGAACAGCTGGAATAGAAACAGGAATACTGGGATAGGAATAGCTGGAATAGAAACAGGAATACTGGGATAGGAATAGCTGGAATAGAAACAGGAATACTGGGATAGGAATAGCTGGAATAGAAACAGGAATACCTAGCCTTCCAGGAAAATTATCCTCCAATTTCCTCATTGTTTATAAATTACCTTGTTTTACAGTCTGGTCTTTTGTATATGCTGTATTTTTTTGAATTAGCCTCCTATGGTTTCGTGTGTGTGTGTGTGCTCTCAGCTTTATTGAGGTATAATAGACATAAGACATTGTGTAAGTTTAAGGTATACAACACAATGATTTGATATATGAATGTATTGTGAAATGATTTCCACAATAAAGCCTCCTATTATTTCTTGACTACCTTATTTCAGTTTTACTCACTCACTCTCCTCCACTTACCTTCTTTTTCTCTTATGTAATCCACTTCTGTATTAACTCTACACAAACCCACCTTTTCTTGTGAATACAAATATAAATCTTGTGAGTGTATAAGCATAATTTTGTCTGTTGATGTTTTGTGCTCGCATATGTCTAGATATATTTTTGTGTATGGAGGTGTGGACAAGTATGGCTCGAGATATCAGTGTATCAATGCTTGAATCTTCATGTCAGTTATTTGGATGGGAACATTGTAAGGCTAAAACTTGACAGGAAGAATTGTGTTTTTATGAGTGGCAGACATCATTAGTGTGCCAGTGCCTTAGTAGGCTCTCCAAAGGCTATTTTTTTTTCTTGTCGTGCTGGAAGAATTTGCAACAAGCTGAGCCCAGGTAGAGAGTGGTAGCGTGGCCTAGTATTACAAAGAGGTAGGATTCCGATAGGCAGAGTTAAGTTGTCTGCCTAATTCTGTGCTTTAATTTTTTTAAAAAAGAAAAAGCAGTCCTCCTCAAACTCCATTAAAATTACAGTGAAGAGTTACAAAAAGAAGTCCATTTTAATATTCAAAGCAGGAGGGAGAGAAACCAGAGATTTCTATGATTTCTGAAAACAGAAAGCAGATGGAATAGCAACGACAGATAAGCCAGGACCGAAGGACCCACGAGGGCGGCTAAGGGGAGGGAGATGTCTGTCCAGGCAGAGCCTCAGAGGGCCCAAGCTCGGCGTGGGCACGTACGGGGAGAAGGAGTGAGCTGTCAGCAACAAAGGACTCCTCCTTTCCGGTGACGTTTATGCTCCATTTTAGTCACCTACTGCCAGAACCACACCTTGTCATCACCAAAACTGCACCACAATGAAATCACTCATATGGTCAAATTACACTTCCAGAGATGACCCTGAACCTGGAGAATTTTATAGGGAAGATTTGTGTCAAATTTTTATAATGAGAAAAAAATGAAGATAATTGTCCAGTCTCAAAATTGTCCAAACACAGATTGATCAAATAAATTATGATCTATACACACAATGAAATTCTATACATTCAATTAATGTTGCTATAGTTACTGTTTAATTATTTGGATGAGTATAATCGGATCTACCCTGCATCATATAACAACATACATATACATATGTAACTATATGCATATACATATAAAATAGAGAAAGAGACTAACAGACTGAAAGAAATAAAAGAATAGGAAAATATGAAATCTTGAGTTGGAAAGCCCTTTTTAAGCATAGTCCCAAAGGCAGAAATCATTAAGGAAAATATTTATACAATTGACATGAAATATTTTAAAATGTATGAAGAAAATTTGGCAAAAAGGCAAATGATTAAGTGAGAGTAATAGTTGCAATGACCATGGCAGGTCAGTATCCTAAATATGTAACAAGTTCCCACAAATCAATTTTGAAAACATAAACACCCCCAGTCAAAGAAGAGGGCCAAAACACAAATGGGAAACTTATTGAAGAAAACATGTAAATAGCCAAAGAAATGTAAATTGAAACAAAAACTAAATACCAATTAAATATTTTTATAGATCTTTTTTCTTTTTTTGAGGAAGATTAGCCCTGAGCTAACTACTGCCAATCCTCCTCTTTTTGCTGAGGAGGACTGGCCCTGAGCTAACATCCATCCCCATCTTCCTCTACTTTATATTTGGGACACCCACCACAGCATGGCTTTTGCCAAGCGACGCCATGTCTGCACCCAGGATCCGAACCGGCGAACCCCGGGCCGCCGAGAAGCAGAACGTGTGAACTTAACCTCTGTGCCACCGGGCCAGGCTGGCCCCTATAGATTTTTTTTTTTTTTAAAGATGGTACCTAACTTGGCTGAAAGTGTAGAGAAATGGCACTTTCTGACCTCGTTGTGGGGAGTATACATTTTACAGCCTCTCTGGAATGCAATGTGATCACAATCCAAAAACTTTAAAACAAACATGCCCTTTAGTCAGAAATTCTGATTCTAGGATTTTGTACTAAGGAAATAATGAAATGTGTTTAAAATTTCGCCTACAAGAATATTTTCCACAGCATTACTTATAACATTGAAAAATTGAAATTCTGAATTTTCAACCTGAGGGATCTGGTTAAATACATAATAGCATATTCATATGATGGGCTACAACACGTCCATTAAAATTACGTTGCAGATAATCCCCTAGGAAAATGTCTGCACTGTACCATAAGGGGAAATACCTGGTTTAGAAGACTGTAAATAAAGGTGATCCCAATTCCGTGGGGGGAAATGCAAAGAAGAAAGATGGGAAGTGCCATGAGAGTAGAGATTTTGTCAGTTTCGTTTCTGCTGGAACTCTACCTGACACACAAAAGTACCTGACATAGTTCCTGAATGGATGATTCCACACCAAAACATTCACCAAGTTTATCACTAAGGAAGTATAGTGATTTTTATACTCTGCAATGGACACACGCTCATTTTGTCACCGGAATAGAATAATGAGCGTTGTTTTTAAAGCAGAGAATCAGTTGGGGCAACACTTGAAGAAACGCACGTGCCTGTGTCTAAGTGGCTCGTTGGACACACAGTTTTGGCTCTCCTCAAGCATTTTTTACTGCAATGATTTTTTCCCCAGGACTGCATAGATCTAATTCACCCTAAACCTCCCAAATCAGAAATTCTTTCATTTGTTTGAAACAATTCTAGTGTCGGTGTGGCAGCAAGGGCAGAGGAAGAAAAGCAACAAAGAAGATAATAACAGACTGTGATTGTTTTTATGAAGGAAACGAAATTGATGCTATGAGAGAAAGTAACTGGAGGGGAGAGGACAGGGTGCTTTATGTGGGGCCATCAGGAAAAGCTTCTCATAGGAACTGAGAGCTGAGCTGCACCTGAAGGGTGATGAGAAGTCAGGCCTGGGAACGGCCAGGAGAAATGAATTTCCGCTACTGGGAAGAGGAAATGCAAAAGCCCTGTGGTTGGATCACACAGAGGGTGGAAGTAGTGCCGAGTGAACTTGGAAGAGGATATGTGGGTAGCTGGTCAGGCTTAGTAAAGAGTTTGGCTCCTGCGTGAAAAGAGAAGCCACTGAGCTGCTTTTGGCAGAGGAACAACAAAGTCTGATTTATGTTCTTAAAAGTTCTCAGCACATTTCTTGTTAAGAGTGTCGCTTTAAACTGCATCACAGAATCTTCCCCCAACATCTAAAAACAAAAACTTTAAAAACATCAAAAGTATACATACTTACCAAATATCCAATTAAGAGAGGCCACTACCTAATTCACTGTTCTTCAAATGCTGGTGGCCGGGGAAGTTTCCAGGAGAAAAGCAGAGGAACACGGCTGTATGTGTAAGATGACAAAGGCCTGGAATTCTCTCTACACCCCTTAAATCCAGACAGTGTTGCTCTATCTTTTTGAACTTCTAACCAGGAGGTAGAGGGAATGAGTGAAGGGTGCGGGGGTAAGGGGGCTGACTCTCGACAGAAGTGAAATTTCAGAGGTCAATTCAGAATTGAGAGCTGGATCCAAGTGCTGGTGTCTTCTAACATCATTGGTCAGGCCAGGGAGGAGACAGCAGTGGGGACTGAGAAGGAACAGCCAGAGGATCAGGAGAAGCAGGAAAAGAATACAGTATTATGGAAGCCAGAAGAGGAAAGTAGCACAAGAAGGATGGGGTTGTCAGCTGTATCGGTTGCTGCTGCGTGACTGAGTAAAATGAAGACAAAGAAGTGTCCACTGGACTTGCCAAAACAGAGGTTGTTTGTAACTTGACAAGCAGTTTCAATGTCGTGGTAAGACTGAATTTCATTGAAGATTTAGTGTCCAATAGATAAAAACAAACCAGTTAATCAGGAAAAAAAGACCAGAGATAATGGTTTCCCTTGGGACCTCTTAGACCCATCAAGTAAGATGGCACACAGCATCCTCAACAATATCTCTATGATAAACACAACAACAAGTTTCATAGACTTGCCCCCTAATATTGGACAGCAGAGAGATTATAGAGGCTTTTCTTTGAGGGCTAGACTTGCTTTAAGAAGTCATCTTGTCATGGCCATAATCTAAAAATATGAACTAAGATAAGCATTTATCATCTACAGGAGCTGAAGGGAATATGAGAATATCAATTAACATTGAGCGAAAGGATTGCTGAGTAAAAGAGAGGACCCACGAAAGGTTAAAAAGCCTGAATTTGTACATTTCAGTAAAATTTATGAAGAGAGAAAAAGCAATTGTTGTAGGAAAAGCAATTCTCAGTTGTGCGGATCTGGGCACCTAGGGCCCATCGTTTGCAGGTTTGGCGCAGTCGTTTTCAGTATAGAAGCTGAGCTCTGATAGTGACCTGCTCACTCCACAAGGAGCCTAGGTGCTCTGCAGACTTACTTGTGAGCCTGTTTGCCCACTACAGCCTCTTACATATCCGGGGAACAATATTCTATATTCTACTCTCTATTCACCTCGTTAACTAGTTAATAGAAAAAAATCACATTAGTAATTTAAAATTTTAAAAACCATTTTAAAAATTACACTGATTGTCTCACTATAGTCAAACAGTTAGCCTAGCAGTTAAGCGTGCAGCCTGTGAGGATGGACCAACGAGAGTCTTTACCTCTAAATAGCTCTGTAACCAGGGGCCAGTTAACCTCCCCAATCACCACCTCCCTCGTCTGTAAAACGGGTTAATAACAATGTGTGCTTCCCAGCGCTGTTGTGAAGAGTAATGTGACAGGGCCTGAGACTTTAGGAAGTACTGAAAATATGGCAGACAGCATGATGGTTTTAGAAGTCTTTCTTCCTGAAACCGGTGACTAGAGCAAAAAGCATTGTTACCCACATTCCTAATTTGAAGACCCTCCAGATGCGGGGCCAGTTGCTTTCCTGCCCAGTTTACACTACAGCTCCTTGCCTCCCCCATAAAAAAGTGGATTTGGAGTGAGGGGTCTGTTTAGGGAGTGCAATGTTTGTGAATGTTCCACTGGTTCCTCGTCCCAAAGATGAGAGAGAGAAGCCCCAGGAAGGCTGGAAAGTGTGAGGGTGTGTATAGGACCGACATCTTGTAGCCCAGTTAGAAATCACATTAGTCACCAAGCTTGTTAACTTGCCTTGGAACAACTACAGAGAAGGAAAAGCATTGGAGGGGATGGTGCAGTGGCCTAGCCAAGCAAAGGCAGCATGCGCAGCCCCTTTAGTTCCAGATTTCTAAGATGTACTGAGGGTGGATCTGGCAATCCTGGAGTGTAGGTGAGATTGGAGGATACAGACTGGCTGCAAACCAATGAAGGGGCAGAGCACCCCCTGGTGCTTAGGGGAGCTGGTTGGGGTTCTGCGAGAACTCTCATCAGCCACATCTATACAGCACCCCCGTCTACGCTGAGGCTGCTCGCGGTGAGCCGGATGGTGGAGAGCGGTGATGATGACTAAGAGAAAGGACAGCAGCCTCTCCCAGGTCACGTCAGATGACGTCGCTTCACTCCAGAGGGGCGTATACAGGGAGTTGGGAGGGGGATTATTGGAGAGAAGACCTCCCTCCTTCTCCCTCAAACTCCCAAACCACTGGAGTCCCAAGTCTAAACTGTGGTGATAGGAAGAAAACTCTGTGTCTTTCCAACTGAACTGAGATTTTTAGTAATGAGAATTTACTGATGAGTTTTGGAATTGGGTTAAGATGTGGTTAAGGGAGCCACCTAGCCAGAGGGAAAGCAAAGATTAACAGAACACAGTTAGAAAGCGATTACTGGAAAATCAATCAATCATATTATACATTAAGGACCTGAAATTCCTCATGTGATCAGCTGCAGTTATTGTCTGAAAATTAATCTTCCTTTTCCTGGCTAGTCTCTTGTTTCTTGTTATTGGGTTTTGTGTTCATTTTACCTATTTTGAAAAGATTCGTATTTATCTTCTCCCCACATCATTCTAGAAATAGAAAATAAAATGCCTAAGACATGAATGGAAACTGTGCTCGTTTGCTTCCTTGGTACTTTATCACAAAGATTTCCGTATGTGGCACATGTTTTTAATAACTTACATGTTTCTCTTTTTTATAACTATGATATAGATCCTTTGTAAACAAAGAAACTACCAAAAAAAGGGAAAAAATGTCATTCATATCACATCATCCACCTATAACCCTGTTGTTATTTATTTTATATTCTTCCTAACTCTTTAACTCACATATATATGTATATCCTTTTAAAAAAATTAAAATGTGTCAAATTATACACTCTTTTGTAATTTGCTTTTTTCATTTTTAGCACTTAGAAGAGTGCCTGACATTTCATAAATTCTCAATAAATACTTGTTGAATAAATGAATGAATGTATTTCCATGTCATTAAATATTTTTCTGTGGCATCATTTTTCACAATTGCCTAGAATTCCACTGTGTGAATTATGATGCTGTATCTAACCAGGCCCTGGAGAGCTGAGGAGGAGTAAGGCATGTGATGGACACAGATGCCCTGTGCAGGCCCCTGCAAGGTAGAACGTGCTGCCCGGCTGCTGGGGGTACTGGCAGCTCCAGCCCCATCGTCAGCCCTCTTCCGGGATTGCCTCAGCTACAGGGAGCTGCCTTCCCAGGGCGACCCATATCTAAGGCCTGACCGCAGAGGGGCCCACTGCAGAACAACTGAGGCAGGCCGTCTTCCTCAGAGTTTCCTGGGGCTAGAAGGAGGGGATTGCCCGAGGCTGTCCCCACTTCCTGGCAGCTCCACTTCTCCCTCTGCCCACACCTGTTTCTTCCGTCTCCTTCCCATGGATGTTAAATCCCTAATAAATGCACTGCCCACTAAACTCTGTCTCAGAGTCTGCTTCCTGAAGAGCCTCACCTGTGATAGAGCTGGTCCTGAACCATGAGGAACAACTGAGTCTATTGATTTAAGTACTCAGCAAATTCTAACAGTACGGCCGTCATCCATCGCTAACACCAGGCTAAATCAACTATGGCGCATGCGCACCATGATATGCTACGCAGCCATTAAAAGAAATGTTGGTGCTGTGTGCGACACATGGCGACTCCAGAAGAAAGCCAGGAAGGGAAGGGAGGACCGGGACATCATCAGATAAGTACTTGAGCCCTCTCTCTATGCCTGAATTTCTCCCAGTCTGTTTCCAGATCTCTTGCCCGTTTTTAGTCTTTTGACCCCCTCCAGTGTGAGCATTACTTGGGCAATTACTTTCCCCGTAATGTAGCAGATGCAAGTTACAGATACTGAAACTACACAAGACCTTAGACAGATAAACATGTACCAGCGTGACTTTGAGCAGTCAGGACAATAGAGAGGACTTTTAATGCACAAAAGCAGAACAAAGGATCAAATCACACTAATAAATCAAATCAGAACAAAAACGAAAGCCTTGAGTGTGTGTTCGAGGAAGCCCAGACGCAGAAGGAATCCAGAGGAGTGATGCGCTGAGCGGGGTCCCGGGCTTCCATCTGTCAGAATCACTCATTCCAGAGCAGCAGAAATCTACCAGCGGAGTTTCCTGTGACTTCCGGCCTCGGCGAGGCAGGTTCAGGCAGCCTCAGGCTCAGCCCATGGGAGAGGCCTCCTCCCAATCACAGACCCTTCCTGGTGCCAGAGCTTGGAAGAACTGCCGCAGGATAGAAAAGGACCTCAGGGCAGCGCGGCTCGCAGAGCAGCCGGCCCGGTGCCAGGAGGAGGAGACGGCGCTGTGAGTAGATGGATGTCACTGGGCAGGGAAGCCAACAGCACTCTCTATAGTGGGGTTGCTTTCCTGGGAGGGGGTGCTAGGGGTCTGAAAGGGAAAGGAGAAGAAATGAATTTCCTGAGGCATAGTCTGTCATTTTTTGTACTTTAGAATATTGTGATTCTTTTACTTGAAGCTGTACAAATTGCTTTCTTAAACCCTCTGATATATTGTTCAGTTCTCAGAACTGAAATTAAAGTTCTACCTGGGGTGTTATTCCCCATTCCGATTCCAACCTCAAATTTCCTCACGACCAGGAAAAATCCAAGAACCCTGGGAAAACCTGTATCTAAATCTGACTAAATCTGAGAGAGACTCCTGTGTGGATGCCCAGTTTCCTTGTGCAGTCAGAAAAGCAAAAGGAATTTTAAGGAAAGGGGTCATGTTCTTTCTTAATAATCAGCCTCTTAGCCTAGAAGAGAAAAAGTTCCCCGATGGCTTGTCAGAAACCGTTTGGTCCTGCCAACTCGTAATGGGATTTGTGAGGCAGTGAGTGTACTCACGTTTCTTCTCTGCAAACAGTTCTGCTTAATAAAATGTGTCAGTTGAAATAAGTCAACAGATTAGCTTTATCTACAAATGTTATTTTTACATAATTTATTTTTACTCTTTGCCAATTAGTTGATCCACCAGGATCCGAAGGTCCTAAATATATTTTTTGTTCTAATGACATTTCTACACATAATACAAATTTAGTTTCAAATAATGCTGGTATTATTTTATGTTTATGTTTATGTTTCATGACCCACTTATAACTAGCTTTGAAGATTTTTAAATTTTTATTAATTTTAATGTCTTCATTTAATTAAAGACAATGTTTATTGATCATTTCTTGCCTAAATAGAGTCGCTAAGCACTGGAAGAAAGAGCTCACTTAGATTTTATACATATACACGTTTCAGTTATATATATATGTATATGTATATATAACTTGAGTTATATAATTTTCAAAATTGTAAAGAAATAAGTTTTCTTTTGATTAACTCTTCTTGATCAGGAGAAAAATTTCTTATTTTGCTTTCTGCTACAATAGACTTTTATGCTCTCTGCTATAATAAGCTTAAAAATCAACTCACCTATTTTTTTTAACTACCTGGAAAGAAAAATAGACTTGTAAATCCAACAGAGACCTTAGATACCATCTAGTCAAGAAAAACAAATGAAACCTCAGAATTTCTTTTTGACCTTTCTGCTTACATTCTTACCCAGAGCAAACACTGACCAGCCCTAGAATATGCTGGAATCTGGGCCTCACTGCCATGCGGGGCTATCCACGCCCCTGATGGGCCACTGCTCCCTAACTGAGGCAGACACCAAATTCAGGAGGAGGTATGCTGATCTCACCTCCCCAAGGAACCTCCATAGTCCTCCTGCCCTGGGGCCGGGCATCCTGCTGCCGTTGCCCACACCGGAGGTCCTCGCTTGGCTGAGAAGGCCTGAGCCATTGCTTGCATCTTGCTCCTTGACTTGGGGTGAGAACATCACAGCAGTGCTGTCCACTAGAACTCTCTGTGATGATGGAAATGTTCTATACATAACTGCTAACCACATGTGACTGTTGAGCACTTGGAATGTGCCTAGTACAACTAAAGAATGTATTATTTTATTTAATTGAATTAATTTGAATTTAAATAGCTACATGCAGCTACGAGTTACCATATTGGTCAGAGCGGGTGTAGAGCTTTAATGCAAGAGAAACTAATGGAGGCTGAGAGCCATGGTATCATGGCCATGGGAACCAGCTCCTCTTTTCAGCGTTCCCAGGGACTCCTCCTACCCTAAATTTAAGCAGAGCAGGAATTGTCCTCATCTAAAATCTCCACACCCATCTTTATTCTCGCCTCTAAGTCACACAGGCGTCTATTCCTGTCCGGGGTTTCAGGGTCAGGCCTAAAGCAACAGCATATTGTGTTTGTTTCTTCCTCTCCTGTTTCTCCTTTTTTTTTCCCTTTTGTTAACCCAATTTCTCTAGCATGAGCTAGAGTTTGAGGTGTGGTTTGTGTGTTCTCTGGTCCAACAAACTTGGGTGAGGAAGAGAGGCAATGAACTTGAAAAAAATGATCTCACACTTGGCGGGTGAGTCTCGCGTCTTTTTCTTCTGCTTGGAAAGTTGGTTTGTTTAGTTAGTGATGGTTTTGAGCCTTATTCAGTGTGTCTGGAAACATCAACACTACGGATTTGAATAATTTTTATAAGAAAACAAACTGAATGAAGGCACAAAAAAGAAAACTCTAGCCTTTTAAAAAATCTACACTCCTCAGAGCAAAGGAACTCGCAGAGTGTTGAGCAATTGGAGTAAATCATCCTGGTGCCAGGCCGCCGGGCAGTTCTCCACAGGGTGGGGCCCACGGGGGCCGTTCCTGCACATGGAAAACTTCGTGAGGTGAGATGCACTTTCAGTCAGAGGCAACGCTGTTTCTGAAGCGACAGCCACTATTCTGCCCTGTGCCCTCTACCAATCCCACTTTTTAAAATTCACCCCATTTGCTTCCTTTCCAGCCCTGCTAGGTTTAAAAAGAAAAAAAAATCCATCTAACACACATGAGGGAAGCGCTGTTTTGGAATAACATGGGAAAGTTTCTGTAGACCCCATATTTGAAATAGCTGCTACATACTGGGGCCTAAAAGGGTAGGGAGGAAGGGAAGACGCCCCCTATCACCAGAAGTCAGTCTCCATCCACAGACAGACAGCCCCACGCCCCTAGATCATGAGTTAGGACGCCATCTGTCTAGGCTCTGCCCTCTCCTTGGGCCTCTTTCCCTCTCGTGGTGTCTTTCCTCTCTCTCTGGAAATATGAGGAAGGAATCTGAGAAAATCATTCCCAGTGAGGCATTGACATTGATGCCTCGTCAGACTCCATGTGCCTCTTTTATAGGTATTGGCACTCTAATCAGGAGCAAAGGGGTCATTCTCTAGTCGTGGGATTTCAGAAATTGGGTGAGGAGTGAGGATGACTTTGAATGGAGGGTGAGGTGGAAGGCTCTCTCCTCGCCAGCTTTGTTTATGTGACTCCCCCAGTGGCTTAACTTGTAAGGGAAAGGCAGGCTCAAGGGCAGGGCATTCAGAGTTTCTCTTAATTTTAAAGAAAAGTAAAGAGAGGTGGTATCTCTCTACCTTAAAAAGAAGAATGCAGGGCACCCTGGTGGCATAGTGGTTGAGTTCGCACACTCCACTTTGGCAGCCTGGCATTCACAGGTTCGGACCCTGGGCACAGACCTACACACTGCTCATCAAACCATGTTGTGGCAGCGTCCCACATATAAAAGAGAGGAACATTGGCAACAGATGTTAGCTCAGGGCCAATCTTCCTCACAAAAGGAAAAAGAAGAAGAATGCAACAAATTCAATAGAAGTCTGGCTTAAGGGTCAGGAGATCAGGACTCAAATCTCGACTCTGCAAATGATACCTAGATGATTTTGAACAAGTCACTTCCCCTCTTGGAGCCTTAGTTCCCTCATCTGTACACTGAGGGCACTGACTACAAATCCTCCAAGTTGGCAGCCAGAGCTGACATCCTGTGATGCTGTGAATGGACACATGGCCAATAGTGGCCTAGGATAAATGACACCTTAATTTCTCCCTCGTCGCATACCTTCTTAGTTAGACCAAAACTACCGAGAGTGTAGTCATTGACTTCTAGATGTGTCACTCATCAGTTAATTTGAAAGTTTATAATTTTGTTTCTTTAGTGCAGTTATTTGTCAAATTGACTTTTTAAATGCATGGCCATCTATTCCTTTGTGGATTCAGAATAACTTATTAAACAAACTTGGGTAAAGAAAAGAGGTAACAAAGTACCAGGCTAGATTGCCATGGCACAGGTGAGCAGGGAAGAAAAGCCACACACATGGACCCACCAAACAGGACACGGTTTGAGCTCCCTGGAGCGCTGTTTGCTCAGGGCAGAGAGGGAGGTGTGGAAGCAAGGATCTTTCTGGGCAAGGGTCGATGGGGAAAGAAGAGGTTTCAGCTGAACTTCAGAAGGTGGTAAGGAGTTCAGTGGGCAGAAATGAGAGCAGGGATTCCAGAGGCAGAGCCATCCGAAGCGCAAGGCCTCCTGGACGCATGATGAGGACGCTCCGAGGGTCGGAGGAAGGTAAGCAGCAGGCCCTTGGGAAGCTGGTGGGCTAAGGAGTTTGTGCCTTATTCCTGAAATTGCCCACCCTCTCTTCCATGTGCCAGAAGGAAAATGAAATGGTTGAGTCTGGACAAAGCCTGTAGATATAGGCAAGGGAAGTCATTGGTCTGTCTCCAAGAGCTCAAAGCCAGCAAGTTCCCAAATTCAAGTGCGACAGAGCAGTATGGGAGAAATCCGGATTTGAAGAGGTGGGTCGGCAGGAAAGAATGGGCGGACAAGTGGAGCCGTGAGGCATTAGGAAGTAAGAAGGAGCCTGTGGCTGAGGCGGTTGGTGGGGCGGGAGCTCTCCAGGGCTCCCCTTTAAATGGAGGCAAGAGGGAGCCTTGAAGGGGTTGAAGCAGGGGAGTGATGGAAACTCAGAGCTGCGATTGAGGACAGTGGGTCTCAAGACTGATTAAGGGACTGACACCTCGAAGGCACGTTTATCTTTGTGGAACACTACAAAGTGTGGATATATTAAATTTAAAGTAAGTAGATCATTTTGACCTAAATTCGTACTATAAACTGGATTCCAGCTAGACAGGTGGTAGCAGATACCTAAGACTGAAGAAAAATCTGAGAGGAAAATGCTTGAAATGACAAATTTTCATCATTAATTTTTCTTCAAATTAGGAAATGACTGCAATTACTCAATTTTGGCATCAAAATATGTTGCCCCAGTAGGTGGACTCTCTGTGCTCTGTATGATCATTCGAGAACGTCTGCTTTAGAAAGTTCGCTCTGGCATCACTGTGTGGAAGGGAGACAGAAAGTGTTGACTTCATCTGAGCCAGATGTTAGGGGCTGGCATCTGAACTGGAAGGAAAGGGTAAAATGGTCTCAGGAAGCATCAGAAAATGATCATTTATTTCCTCCTGTAAAAAATATAAATCAATCCAAATCAAGGGGTGTATTATTCAGGGTTCTCCACAGAAATGGAACCAATAAGATAGAGAGAGAGAGAAAGAGGTTCATTTTAAAGAATTGTCTCACGTGGTTGTGGAGGCTGGTGAGCCTGAAATCTGTAGGGCAGACCAGCAGCCTGAAAATTCAGTTAAGAAGTTGATGTTGCAGTCTTGAATCTGAAAGTGGCCACCTGGAAACTCTGACAGCGTTTCTATGCTGCAATCTTGAGGCAGAATTGCTGCTTCTTTAGGAAACGTCAGTCCTTGCTCTTACACCCTTCGATTGACTGGGTGAGGCCCACCACATTATGGAAGGTAATCTGCTTTACTCAAGGCTACTGATTTCAACGTTAATCACATCTAAAAGACATTTTCAAGCAATATCTAGACTGGTATTTGGCCAAACAACTGGGCACCATATTCTAGTCAAGTTGACACATAAAATTAACCTTCCCAGGGTCTCTGTTTCAATACTTCCTTATCAGGCAGGCAGACCAAAACTCAAGAAGTTATTAATTTCTTAAGGCACAGCTACTACCAGGCCCCAGAGAACACCATAGTTTATATTCTGGAAGTAGAAAAGGGTCCATTTGTCCCTCCCTTTTTTTCTCTCTCCGTGCCTATGCCCTTTGGAGAGGTCAACAAATTCATAATTTTGTTTTAATAGCCATCAGTGTGGAAATTTATCAGAGTTTTTCTTCTTTTAACCTAAATAAGTTGATGAGTCTGTCCTTATGCATGGGCATTTAATAGCCTTCCAAGAGCCCTAGCTTAGCCAGGTCTGATTGTTTCCTCTTGCAGGAATCACGCTGCCCCCGCCTTGAAGTGCCCCAGGAACACAGCCCTTCCTAACATTCCGCCAGCTGTCTAGAATGGAAGTAAACTCACTGGCCTCCGTTGCCCGGGGGTCTTTCCTAGAAGTTTTCCACTGAACGGGAGTCTTCTTGACGCAGAGACTGCGTAATATCAACTTACACATTTTGACTAGGATTTTCCAGCTTCACTCTTGAGTGTCTTCCAATGTCTTGGGTAGCTGCCTCTGAGCTCAGTAATTTGCCTACATGTTTCATTTGTGTTAGTTCTAGAATGGTGGTTTCCAACCACTCTGGCTAGCCACATGGTTAGAAGTTTAGACCTGACGCGGGGAAGCTCTGGGAGGCCCAGGCTCCCCGCTCCTCTTTCGGCCAGATTTTGATCAGCTTTTGTATATTAGAGTTCCACGTTGAAATCATAGTTCCATGAGTCCTTTGAAAATGTGGCTCTGTTTTAAAACAAAATTAAATCACTAGCTTCAGGTGCCCTCACCACTCCCTAGTCTATTAGCTCTGGTCTGTCTGCTTCAGGAAACCGAGGCAAAAGTAAAGGAAATTAATGTTGGATGGGTAACTAATATTGTATCAGAACTTCACATATATTCTCGTTTAATTTTCACGGTAACTCTCAGCATGAGGATTACGATACCCATTTAGAGATGAAGCTGAACAGGATTAAGTAACCACCCGAGGTCACAAAACTGCTGAATGGTGGAGCTAAGATTCAAACCCAAGTCAGTGGAAAGCCCATGTTCTCTCTACTTCACCAAACTCTCTACTTGTTCTGCAATAAAGGTGTAGGCAGAAAATTCACTCATGCATTCACTCATTCATTCAAATAGACATTTTAAAATTTACTTTATCTGCTCTTTTGTTTAGCAAAATAATCTATTGCATGCCTACTATGTGTCAGGCACTGTGCCACTTTGGACCTAGAAAGACAAATAACACAGGGTCCCAGGGCTTCGTCCTGCTTTGGAGGACAATAAAGTGCAATAAAGTGCAGGAAGCCATTCATAGGTTGATAGCAGGAGGAAAGAATGCACAAAGGGAGCAGGATGGAGTCCCCTCTGAGTCCCTTCTGTGTCAAAGAGAAAGCAGCCCAAGCACAGAGGAGGACCTCGAGGGCCATCCCTGCACCACCTCGCAATCCGGAGCAGAGGCCCCAGAGCTGGCTGAAGCAGGATGGCCGAGGCCCAGCGTTGGGTGTTAGCTGTTCAGGAATGCTGATGGAATGCACACAGGGCCCCTCCCTCGCAGACATGCTGCTTGGTACCTGCCTCTCGCCACACCCCAAGCGCAACTGAGAAGCTTTCTTTCCTTCCCCAAAAAGATTTTTTCCCCCATGAATCCTTCATGGGGAATAAAAATCGGCACAGACGGGTAAGGCTTCCTCCAGCAGAGCAACCGTTGAACAGGGAGCAGAGGGAAGGTGGGAGGGGCAGCTTCACCTCAACCTGGGAGCCTTTGGCTGTGGGCCCAGTCACCATTACAACCTCCCTCCTATGGCCATAGCCCAGTAGGCCACCCCTCCTGAGCATCCCCCTGGGAATTATTTGTCATTTCCTACATTTGTAAACAATCTGGGTGTTTGCCAACCACTCGTGCCTCTTTTATCTCAGTGATCACAACCACTCCATCAAACAAGTTGTGTTTTACCCATTTTGTAAGTGAGGAAGAAGACCTGGGTGGCATTGCCCAGGGTTATAGCGTGAGGACTGAGCAAGACGGGGCTTTGAACCTGGGCGTTCTGACGCCAAGTCCAGTGTGCTCACCATTAGACCACAGCCACCGGACTACACTGTGAGGTGCCAGAAGCCCACCCTTGGCTCCCTAACGGCCACCCCTCTTGATATTTGCAGTCTTTTGGGGAGTACAACAAATGTTTTGGGTCTTCTAGACACCAACCTAGTCTAATTGCCAGTGGCCAAGGAGAGGCTGTGAGATGCAGACTCTCTGCCCGGGTGCACCTTCTAACAACTTCGGTCCCGAGGTGGCGGTGCGAGAGCTGCAGGTTTGGGATACATTTAGACAGATTTTCTGTGAAAACGTGTGGGTGCGGCCTGGGTTTGAGGAAAATGTGCCGCTATTCATGCAGTGTGAGCAGCTAAGGAGACAGGAACCTAGAGAAGTAAGTGCAACGGGCTCGTGATTCCAGCCTTCACAAAAGCACGATCTTCTGAGCAGGAAGCTGTGTCTACCCTCCTGCTCCCAGGGCTGGCAAGGAAGCGAGGCAGCGGCTTCTGGTACTGAAAAGATTTGCTCTGCGGCAGGACTTTACAAACGGGAGAGGGTTAAGTAAACGATCTGGAGCCAGGCAGACCTGGGTTTTTTTTTTTTTTCCTTTCTGCTTTTTCTCCCCAATCCCCCCAGTATATAGTTATGTATTTTAGTTGTGGGTATGACCTGGGTTTGAATCTCAGCGTTTGCACTTTCTAGCAATGAGGCCTCGGGCAGGGTAATTAATCTCTTCAAGCCTCCTTGTCTTCGTCTGCAAAATGACAAGAAACCAGATTCTCCCCTGGACCCTCTGGAAGGAGGGCAGTTCTGCTGACACCTTGCTGTTAGCCCCGTGAAACTCATTTCACACTGCTGGCCTCCAGAAGTGTAAGAGAATACGGTCATGTGGTTTGAAGCCATTAAGAATGTGGTAACTTGTTACAGCAGCCATAGGAAACGAATGCAGATTTTGGTAAAAATACCCATCTCTCAGTTGACAGGATGAACAGTAAGTGCCCAGCATGCACCGAGAACATTGCAAGTGCTCCTTAAATGACAGCTTTCCTCATCATTTCATTATTTTGGAAGAGAGGAGTGACTTTCTAAGTTGTTAAGTGCCACTGATGCCAGAGGCCTGAAGGAGAAGAGAGAATGTAGTGAGGCAGGAGAACAACCTAGTGGTCAGCGACTTCAGAGCACCTTGCCCATCCACACGTTCCTGCCCCTCCTCAATCCAGCCCCCGCCTCCCCAGGGCGGCCTCCCTGGCCTTTCTTACCACTGGCCTGTCTAGATTTCTCCAGTCCACGCATCTTGTTGCTCAAACCAAGCTCGTGTCTGCCTCCTTCCTTCTCTCTCCCACTCTTATCTCACTTCCCCACCCTCACGCTCACTCTTGCAGTTTTCCCACTGAAAATTCATTGGTCTCTTCCCCTCTTTGTAAATCTCTGTGTAGTGGAGTCATCTTTGGGAAAATATGCATGTTATGGGGCACAATTGGGTCATCGCTGGGGCCAAATTCCTTGTTCAGGGTCCCTTCAGCTCCTTTCTGCCCCCAGAAAGCCCCTCTTTGGTGCACAACCCTACTCTCCCCCTTTATTCTACTGGGCATGGTCATTTTTGCTTTGAATCCGTGTTGCTGTAATCACACTTTAAATTCCTTGAAAGAACGAATGGTCTTCTTTCTGTTCTTTAAGCCCAACTAATCACCACCAATAGGCCACCACCTGGCAAATGGGTTCATAGTCAGTACCGGTTGGTGAATTTGGCCTCTCCAGATTTTTGCCCTTTGCTCTCTATACTTATGTTGTCTGAACTTCTACCTGTCACAGTGTATTTATTTGTGTTTCTAGTTCAGATGGTAACCCGACCGGTCAGGAGTAATGTCAGTGCATACCAGTAACGAATCTGACAAGGTGACTGATCTGGCTGCGTGAGGAAGGTTCCCCCTGGGTGGGGTCGGTGCATTAACTCCTTCAGGGCACCCGGGCTCCACTCAGTCTAGTGTGCGACACTCACTGGAAGGAATGAGTGACCTCTCTAAGCATGAAATGATATTTCCAAGCATAAAGAAATGAACGGGATTTCTAAGCAGGAACTACACATAGGGATCTGGTACCAATAGCCCAAATTCTTCTATTCATTCAGCAAACATTGATGGAGTACCCCTTATATGCCAATTCTGGGCCAAAAACACTCATAAATTTTAATTCCTTCAATTCCCATAGCTACCCAGGTGAACAAGTAAGGGAAATATTTAAAGATGTTTAAGATTACCTGGAGGTTGTTAGTGCTCACATTAGAATGTATCAGTGAAGTTAAAATTAAGCAAGGTCTAGGTCAAATTAGAAGGCTTGCTTCCCACTGATCCCCTGCACAAACCAGGACTTCGGCCAAACTGATTCATTTGCTCTCCCTGGGGACCTTGCTCGTCTAGCTCTCTACGCCTCGACTTTCCCTTTCCCTCGAATGTCCCCCGCCCCACCTTCCTCCCACACCCACTCAGCTCTAGTCTGCTTAGCAAAACCACGCAGATTCTGCAAGGCTTACATCTTCCCTCCTCGGAACTCCCACAGAGCCTAGGGTCTTCCTAGATGAATTAGAATGATTTAGGAACATAGCTTCGCTACTAGAGAATGAAATCCTAGAATACAACAATCTCCCTTACATATCTTTGTATATCTCACAGCACAAGTTGTATTATTTAATACATTTTTATTTATAGCATGAATGCACGAAGTGATTAATTAATAAGGCAGTAAGAGATGCGGATGGCTTTTCTCCAGGTATTTCACGTACAAAAGCCAAAGTAATTGACCAAACACTTACCCTCGTATTCCTTCCAGAGAATCCTCAAAGAGGGAGACGCTTATTTTTGGTGGCATACAAAGCACTAAACCTTGTAAATAATTCTGGCAGCCAGTGCGGGCTGGGAGGGTGAGCTTGGTCTCTGGAGTCACATAGACCAAGGTCTCCAGCCTCCCGCTCACTGGTTGTCTGACCCCAGAGAACTTAATTTACCTAAATTTAAGCTTCAGTTGCCTCATCTGCAAAATGAGCCTCCTCACCCTTTCTCTTTCTCTTCCTACTCGGGTAATGAGAATCAGATGTGTGCATGTAAAGTATCTAGTGGAGTGGCACATAGAAGAGAGTAAACATCAGTCCCTCTTTTCTCCCCCACTTGTATGTCCAGGTACTTTTTTATTTGCCAACTGTTTTTGAAGATAAAATCTTCTGGAAATAATGCTTTTTAACAGCTGCCTAACAGTCCATGTGGGAACTGTCTGCCAACTCTGGCCATGGGATTACCCTTTGGGTTTCAGTTTGCCAGGACCAAACATGTGAAGAGCTAGACCAAGGACCCTCGTGTGCTTCGGGGCTGCCCGAAGTGATCGCCACTTCAAGTGTGCCTGTGGTGACTGGCGGGGCCTCAGTCCATCACTCAGAAGTACAGTTGTCCCCCATATGGCAGTTTTGCTTTCCTTGGTTTCAGTTACTCCCATTCAACCATGGTCCAAAAATACTAAATGGAAAAATCCAGAAATAAATAATTCATAAGTTTTATTTATTTAGTTTTTAAAGATTGGCACCTGAGCTAACATCTGTTGCCAATCTTCTTTTTTTCTTCTTCTTCTCCCCAACGCCCCACAGTACATAGTTGTATATTCTAGTTGTGAGTGCCGCTGGCTGTGCCATGTAGGATGCCGCCTCAGCGTGGCCTGATGAGCGGTGCCTTGTCCGCGCCTGGGATCCGAACCAGTGAAACCCCAGGCCACCGAAGCTGAGTGTGTGAACTTAACCACTCGGCCACAGGGCCGGCCCCAATTCATAAGTTTTAAACGCACACTGTTCTGAGTAGCGTGATGAAATCTCGTGCCATCTTGCTCCATCCTGCCCAGGATGTGACTTGTCCCTTTAACCAGGGTATCCAAACTGTATAGGGACCCGGCTGTTAGCCACGTAGCAGCCTCTCAGTATCAGATCCACTGTCGCGGTTTCGCAGTGCTTGTGTTCAACGAGCCCTTATTTTACTTAATAATGGCCTCTAAGTGCAAGTGTAGTGATGCTGGCAATTCGGATGCCAAAGAGAAGCCGTAAACTGCTTCCTTTAAGTGAAAAAGTGAAAGTTCTCATCTTAATAAGGGAAGAAAAAAATCGTATGCTGAGGTGGCTAAGATGTACAGTAGCTTTTACTACAGTATATTGTTAGAATTGTTTTATTCTATTAGTTATTGTTGTTAATCTCTTATTGTGCCTGATTTATAAATCAAAGTTTATCATAGGTATGTCTGTACAGGAAAAAACATAGTATATATAGTGTTCAGTACTCTCCATGGTTTCAGGCGTCCACTGGGGGTCTTGGAACGTATCTGCTCCAGATAAGGGGGGATGACTGTACGTGGTCTGTATACTCCGTATGCTAACGAACTCCTGAAAGTCACTGACTGTGGCCTGGCAGTATTTACTTTTTTTTGTTCTTTATAAAATTACAGTGATTACTGAGCTTAGTGCCCAAATTGGTTTGGATGATTTGGAACACAGCAAGGCAACACACAGCGGCGTGATTCGGTCATGTCAGGGGACGTCAGCAGAATTGTCACCTGCTTCTATTAAGTAGTAATGTTCTCCACTGTGTCTGCAGCTGCTGGGGGATCCTGAAGATGGCCAAGGACGACTCCACTGTTCGTTGCTTCCAGGGCCTGCTGATTTTTGGAAATGTGGTTATTGGTGTAAGTATTGAGTATTTTTCAGGACATTCTGCTTTTCCTGTAATCATGATTTTAGATCAATCAAAAGTGAAAGTTTAGAGGAAAATAATGATATAATTACTGGCTCCCTACATCTTTTCTTTATTTTAAGAAATGTGTTAGTAAAATATGCCAGCTAGAATTGAACTATATAAACAATCATATATAACTACGTAATATGTCAAAAGACCATGGTTAAAAAAAATAGATATTGCCCTCCCAACTTTAAAACAGGAGAATCTAAAAAGAGCCATGTCAACCACAGTCAGCGTCCACGCCCTTCCCACCACACACACGCTTCGCGTTTCTTTGCTATTTCACCTTGGTTTGACTTCCCTGGGACTCTGCTGTTAAGGCTGCTGGGGACAGATGTTTGCATCTTCCTGTTCTCCTCATACAGAAGCCAGCACCAGGATGTGAGAGTAGCTCCGAGGCCAAGGTGTATGGGCACAGAGTGGTGAGAGAGCACTTAACAGTCAGGATCTCTGGCTCTTGACCCAGCTCTGCCTCTGACTCCATGTGACTTTGGACAAGTCACTGCCTTTCAGGGCCAAGATCCCTCATCTATAAAATACAGGGGGTGGGAAAGAGGACCACCAAGGTTCCCTCCAGCTCTAACATCTAGTGGCTCTCTGGCACTGATAAATATGACCACGGCCGGTTGAAATATTACAGTCCAGGAATTTGGGTGACGGGCAGTGGGAGTGGGGTGGAAGATTATCTTCACACTGGAAGATGTTGTTTGAATGGCTCATGCCCCAAGGACTTTATAGACGGTCTGAAATTGTTTGGGTCTTTTCCCAAACAGCAATAAGACAGAGTGACATGTGGAAGGAGGCATGCAACCAATTAGCAGCTGGAAGGAGCTATGTGATTTCCTGGCTATGAAGAGTTTAAGTCAGTTGCTTAGAGCCTATGCAGAGGACAGAGTTAGTCTTTCTTCCTCACCCACTTCTCTACCCCCTTTCCCAAGGCTGCTCTCCTGGCCGCCAGCCTGACAGAACCCTTTCTGCCTCCAGATGTGCGGCATCGCCCTGACCGCAGAGTGCATCTTCTTTGTATCCGACCAACACAGCCTCTACCCGCTGCTTGAAGCCACCAACAATGACGACATCTATGGGGCAGCCTGGATCGGCATGTTTGTCGGCATCTGCCTCTTCTGCCTGTCCGTTCTAGGCATCGTGGGCATCATGAAGTCCAACAGGAAAATTCTTCTGGCGGTGAGACCTTAAAACTCTCTACAGCTGTCTCCTGGACCAATTTTGATGGATTGTTTTTCTTCCCTGAGCATCCTGCTTTGGCTTTCGCAGTGTAGGTGGGAGCAGAGAGTGCCAGCTGAGGAGTGAGGAGGGAAGGCTCTCCCTGCAGGGAAGCTTGTCCGTGTGGGGGCAAGGATGCCCTCCATTATTGTAAGACCAGAAGATTCTAGTACAGAGGAGACACATGGGGCAGGGGGAACCCTGATTTTCCAGATCTTTGCTTCTCCCACTGGTGTCTGCACGTGCCCGAAAGGTCCAGCTAGGACCTACATAGGCCACAGGAGAGGCAGAGTGTGAACTTGATAATTAGATTTTTTTCTCTAGACAATCAGTAGTTTAAATATTATTTGACTATTATTCAGGCATTGATACATTAGGATATAAAATGCAAAATAGGTGTGAATTTTTAAGAGAAAGTGTGAGCCTTTTCAGACATTTTTGAGCCCAAAGCCGATGATTTTGTAGGACCTGCACTTCTCATATGATGCATTCACTCTGATCGTCGGGGCCCCTGGGAAACCTAGATGCCCCCACTGCAGAGGACAGCTTCCTCTCCCGCCTGCCTGTGGAGGCTCTAACTCTGCACACCACAGAGGGGCTTCTGCCAAGCCACAGACGACAAGGTTGCGCCCTGCCTTTGCAGATGGAAGCACGTTTGCAGCCGGCAGAGCTAAGAACCTTCATACTGGGTCTAGACCTCTACTCTGGCCCCAGCAGTTTCTCACACTGTGATGGGGCCCCACTTCCACTCCCCACCCTGAAATAACTCATCCCCAAATGCCACAGAACCTGAGTTCCACCTTTATGGAACGAGTCCAGCAACCTAAAGTGCTTGTTGATCTACTGTTCCTGTGATCTAACCTTGTCCTGCTACCCAGGGAATGCAGAACATTGACATTCTCTGCTTCCTTAGCGTGAGTAACTCCCGCCCCCACTCTTGCAGGGTGGGGAAATGAATGCAGGGAAAGGGACAGGAGAGGCAGGCGTCCCTAGAGACTAGCTTCACCTGCATCGCAGTCTCACTTTGGGCCACCATGTGTGCCTGCAGCCAGGAGAACTCAGCTGAGAGGGAAGCTTCTTCACCGTGCCCCCCAGAAAAGGAGCAGAGCACCCTCTAAGGGGCTGACGGAGAAACACCTGCACCCTGTGCCTCCTTTCTGGAGTGTCTCTAAGGGTCCTGAGCCTCCTTAAGGGGAGCCAGCAAAGCTCTTGACAAAGAACAAGGCAGCAACTAAGACAGGGGGAAATGTTATGAGGCCTCTGAAGATGCTCCTGCTGGTAAGGCGCCAAAGACTTTTTGTGGGCGGAGTGGTTAGGGCCCCAGAGGGTCCTGCTCAGACAGCCTCCCCGCCCTGGGCGAGAACTGTCTCCCCTGCTCTCCCTCACTAACCACAGAGGCCTTTCCCCAGAAGAATCCAAGGACCAAAAGCATAGGTGCAAGGCCGAGGAGGGCAAAGACGGAGCCCTGGCAAACAGTCCCGTCCCAGATTCAGAGGCCATTGCTTGTTCAGATATTTTCCAGCCATAAACAGGGGCAGTGTGGTGTGGAAGCATCTTGTGCACGCATGGGTGCATGCGCATGTCCACGTGCATGCACACACACACACACTACCACCACCAATAAAAACAACACACAGTGAGCTCTGTTTCATTCCCCTGACCTGATGTAACTGGACAGGTGGGGGATGAGAGAAGAATGCCAGTGAAGAGCTGTGCACCTGGAGGCTGTCTGTTCCTCCCTGATGAGACTGGACACCATCGGGGGGACAATGGGTATTAAGCACGATCCAGTTCATCGTTTTGTGACCTGTATAATTCTAAATTTTCAGTAAACCATAAAGAAAATTCCTCCTAAGGAGACGGGATTTATACGAGGCTCTACATAGTATCTGATGCACTAAGACCCTTGCCAGCTATTGAACAAACACACACACTCACACACACACACACACACACATATCAGTTCGTCTTTTTGGATTTGTTTTTCCCAGTTAAAATGGAAATGCAGAATACTGGACTGAGAAAGCTCTGTATTCAATGGTCGTTTGTTCTCTGGAAAAAGGAGAGAATTGAGCTGGTTACACCTAGCACCAAGTCTTGCTTCAAACAGCTGATAAATCAGGCTTTGTTGAATAACTACGTGAATGAATGAGTGGTTATATTTAGACTAATGTGCTGAAAAATAAATTAAAAAATCTGTCTTTGGAAGCAAATGCCATTCTCTTATTTCTCTTGTTTCCCTTCCAGTATTTCATTCTGATGTTTATCGTATATGGCTTTGAAGTGGCATCTTGTATCACGGCAGCAACACAACGAGACTTTGTGAGTATGGGCTCAAAAAGCACAGAGCAAAAATGAGCATCTGAATCATCACTATCATCATCATAGCAGCTGACATGTATTGAGCCCTTACTCCCTGCCAGGCACCCTAATGCGCACATTAATAATAAATACATAATTTTACTTCATCTTTATAGTAACCCTATGAAATAGGTATTATCACTATGGTCATTTTAGAGATTAAAAAAATGAATCTTTAAAAGGTAAAGTACTTTGTCCAAAGTTACACAGCTGGTGAGAGAAAGAGAAGAATCCTGAGTCCAGGCGGTGAGACTCCCAGCCGCAAGCTTCTAACTGCACGCTCCTCACCACCCTGCCAGGGCCACTGGCCCTCCAACAGCATGATCAATAGTCCAGCACATCGAAGACTCCTCCCAATGCATCATCCTGCTTTCTCTCCTTTCCTCCACTCCCTAGCCTAAGGCACCCTGCAAGGCCTGTCCACCCTGGTCTCGGTGGGGTGAGACCATTTCTTTGGAGATGGGGGACTTCAGCCAACCAGAGCGGCCTCACACCCACCCTACCCCTACTCGGTGCCTCTGAGCAGTTTTACCCCAGGAGACAATGTTCAGTGCCCCCAGCAACAGGCCGAGCAAATCACTTTCCTCCTTGGGGACTGACTGGTGAGCTAACTCTCCCTCTTTGCTGCTCCTTCCACCACAGTTCACACCCAACCTCTTCCTGAAGCAGATGCTGGAGAGGTACCAAAACAGCAGCCCTCCAAACAACGACGACCAGTGGAAGAACAATGGCGTCACCAGAACCTGGGACAGACTCATGCTGCAGGTAATGCCTGTGGTCTTGGGGAGATGGCACCTTGTATCTAAACCAGTATCCAGAGGTGTATGTATGGTTGGGAGTAAAGTCAAAGGGAGGGGACCACAGCCTCCAAGGGGGTTTCCTTCAAAAAGAGACTTGACATAGGCAAGTTCATCTATTCCCCTTATGGCAGGGGGTATGGGGTGTACACATGGCTCAGTGGGACCCTTAGATCTTCTATATTTTATTTCAAGCCACGATGCTGATTAGCTTCCATTTATAGGGATAATGACATTGTCAAGAAATTTAGATTAGTCACCCACTCTGCCCCTTGGAACTCAGACATCACTTACAGTAAAAGAAAAATGCCTCCTCCGCCCCACAGTGAACTCAAGTGGCACTTTTTGTCTCTTTGGCTCAGTTAGCACCTTTTCACACCTCCTATGGGCTAGTCCTGCTAAGGACCACGGGCTATGGCTTGATTTGGTCACCTGGTTTTCTCTGACTGGCAGTCATACCTTATATTCAAGTTTACCTCAAATACCATCAAAAGTCCACGTCTTTCAGAATATCCACTATCACCCCTACATTGCCATATGTATATACATTCTTTTCCCCTACACAAGCCCTGATCTGACCCAACTCTCACACTACCCCCTACACCCCTCCCCTCCCAAACACCACCGCTTCAGTCTGTCATCAGCAAATTCAGTTATAGTCTCCACCCCTTTTTGAACTCTCTCTTTACCCTCTATCTTCTATAATTTCCTTCCCTTCTTCCTTTTTTTTTTTTTTGAGGAAGATTAGCCCTGAACTAACATCTGCTGCCAATCCTCCTCTTTTTGCTGAGGAAGACTGGCCCTGAGCTAACATCTGTGCCCATCTTCCTCCACTTTATATGTGGGAGGCCTGCCACAGCATGGCCTGACAAGCAGTGCGTAGGTCCACACCCAGGATCCCAGCCGGCAAACCCCGGGCCACCAAAGTGGAATATGAGAACTTAACTGCCGCACCACCAGGCCAGCCCCTTCTTTCTCTTATTCTAATATTTCCATTCCAATATATTTTTTTTTTACTCCATTTGGACCTCCAATTCATTGGCCCCTTTTTCACCTTCTATGACTTCTCTGACTATAGGTCAAGTATGTTTTCCACTCTGTTAGCAAGATCTAAGCTCTTCAAATGAAACACGAGTGCTCACACCTTTGTTTGCTTATTGAAGTATAGTTGACATACAATATTGTGTTAGTTTCAATTGTACGACATAGTGATTTGATGTTTATTTACATTACCAAATGATCACCTGATAAGACTAATGACCATCTGTCATCAAAGTTGTTACAATATTGTTGACTGTATTCCCCATGCTGTGTATTATATCTCCTTGACCTATTTATTTTATGACTGGAAGCTTGTACCCTTAATTCCCTTCACCTATGTCAGCCTTCCCTCTAACCCGCTCCCCTCTGGCAACCACCACTTTGAACGTTCACACATTTGAAATATCCACTTACCAATTTTCTAAACCCCAGTCTGAAATAAGCCTGGCTCAAACTTAACCATTTTCCCCCAAAACGCTCAGGTCAAAGTACAGGATGATTATTTCCTTTGGTGAGATATTTTCATAAGCCAGTGGCAGAATAGGACATGCTTTTAAGACAGTTGACTTATCATCAAATTTACTTGGATATATTTCTTCTAAAAGTTGAGAGATGCCCATAGTTTTAATTTCTTCCCTTGAAACATTTTAGCAAAATTTATAAAAAGGAAGGAAAGTGATATGAATTGTTTTTATCCTCTATCCTCAATTCTGTCCAGGCTGTAAGGATATTAGTTTTGTGTTCATTAATTTTCCTTTCCTATGTGGAGGCATAGCTTTGTGCCACCAGGTTTTGGTTATTTTTTTTCCAGTTTATTTTCTCCCATTATAAAAGTAGAAAGTTAAAAATATAGAAAAGTTGGGGCTGGGCCAGTGGCGCAGCAGTTAGGTTCACACGTTCCATCCCGGCGGCCCAGTGTTCGCTGGTTCAGATCCCGGGTGCAGACATGGCACCGCTTGGCAAGCCATGCTATGGCAGGCGTCCCACATATAAAGTAGAGGAAGATGGGCACGGATGTTAGCTCAGGGCCAGGCTTCCTCAACAAAAATAGGAGGGTTGGCAGCAGATGTTAGCTCAGGGCTAATCTTCCTCAAAAAAAATATATATATATAAATGTATATATATATAGAAAAGTAGAACAAAAAGAATCACTCATAATTTCTTCACTACTAAAAATTTTAATTTTCTGGTTCTCAATTTGCTCATATGTAACATTAGAATAATTATACCTCTCTCACATTTTTGTATCAAGATAGTAGTATTTATTAAGTATTAGTATTTATTAATGGGCCCGACAATGTACTAGACACGCTAAGTGTATTAACAATTTAATCCTCACAACAACTCTATGAGGTAGGTACCATATTTATCCTAGTTTTACTGTTAAGAAAAATGAGGCTTAGAGAATTTAACTTGTCAAAGGCTACAGAGCTCATTAATGGCTAGTAAAGTAATAAATGTAAAGTATTTTGCAAACTCCGAGACATGTTATCAATATCTTCAGTTCTCATTTGGGGATTTTTAGTAAACACAAGATGTGGTACACTTTCCATATCTTCTTTCTCCATAAAACCTCAGTTGCTACATTGATGGCTCTAGTTCCGACTGTGGAAGAGAACTTTGTGTCTCTCCTCTGCTGACAGGACAATTGCTGTGGTGTAAACGGTCCATCAGACTGGCAGAAATACACGTCTGCCTTCCGGACTGAGAACAGTGATGCTGACTATCCCTGGCCTCGTCAGTGCTGTGTTATGAACAATCTCAAAGAACCTCTCAACCTGGAGGCCTGCAAACTCGGAGTGCCTGGTTATTATCACAATCAGGTGAGTCCTCTCTCCTCCCAAGACCAAGAGTAGAGGCCAGAAAGTTCCTCTACTCTTCATGAGGAAAATACTGGTTAACTGTAGGTCATAGTCTCTCGGTAAGAAATTCTGCATCTTTTTTCCTAAAATTCATGGTAACTATTTCCTTCTCTGTTAGTAAAATGTGAACGCTAACCTAGGGCTGATTGGGGAAACTTTACATTTTAATAAAATCAACAGAACATGAGAATGCAACAGCAAAATCCAACTTTGTTTAAATGAAAACTATTTGTACAAGGTGGAGAATTAGTATTTCAAAAACTATTTACATTAAACAAAGATTTGCTCTTTTTTGCAAACTGTACATTGGAAGGGATGATATACAAAGAGAACATTTTGCCAGTTCCAAAGCAATGGGAATTGCTGAGGGTAAATGCAGTAATTATATATCCACATTCCTTAGGCAGTGGTAATATAGGATGGTCTTAATAAAATATTAGATTGGTGATTTGGGTAGAAGGGAGTTTACATACAGATGGTTTTTGAAAAAGTGTTTCCAGCCTAATGAGGATGATGTGATGATCGTGAAAACTAACATTCAGTGAATATTTACTAAAAGCCAGATACTGTTCCAAGAGCCATACATATATCAACTCATTTAACGCTCAAAGGCAGGTGCCAGTATGATCCCTATTTTATGGATGAGGAATTGAAATATAGAGATGCTAATAAGTACCTTGCCCAAGGTCAATCAGCTAGTAAGTGGTTGAGTCAGGATTCAAATGCTAACAATCTGGCCCCAGATCCCAGACTCTAGGCCAAGAAAGAATTTGGTAATAGTTCCGAAAAGCCCTGCAGAGAATGCTCCTATACTTGTGGTCAGCCTCCGAAATGGTGTACACTGCTTCGTGAGTTTGTGTGCCAGTTCACTCAATAATTGAGAAATGTCAGACGCTTTAGTCTTGGAGTAAGTAATACAAACTGCACTTCAGAATGAAGGGCACTGGACTGCTGACCATCCCACCACACCTGGCATGGTGCCTGGACTTGGATTGGTTGCATTAATCCAGAAAAGGATGTGAGAGTGACACAGATTATTTTGCAGAGTCTTTCAAAACAACCCTCATTTAGCTCTTCAGCAACATTGTTTTGGCATCATTTTAATCAGTTATATTCAGACTGCTATAAAATTAAATTCATTGCCTATAATCACAATATGCAATATAACGATCACTCTCAGGAGTAATAAAATGCTTTTAATATTTCAACACTGGAACTGGCCCATGCAGACATAACTTGATTGGACTGTAATTGCATACAAACTATGATCTCTTGGAAGGGGACAGAAAAGGATGTCTGCCCTCAGATAATCAGTTTATCTCTCAGCAACACTATTCTCACTGGCACATGTAACATTCCAGTAATGAGGGAGCTCCACATCTGTCTTGACAACCCTTCTAATGCCGTTTCTCACAGTTCTTTGGCCTCACTTTGTCCTTAACATTTCCACTTCCACTGCCCATCAGTGGCACCACAAGTACAAACTCATTATCACTCAACCCCACTCCCCAACCAGATTGCTGAATCCTGAACTCCCTCTCTCTGTCTGACTCTCTGTGCTCCTGCTTTCTCAGTCTCACTCATTCTTCACCCTTGAATAATCTCTTATCTATTAATCCTTTCCACATCTCCCTACCCGTCCCCCAGATTCTTACACACCACCCTTCTCTCTGAGTCCTGCTAATTCTCTTAGAGCAATCCTTTTCTGCAAAGCAAAATATGCCACCACAGTACCTGATCCACTTTACTTGTACTATTGCAGTTGACACCTTGAACTATATTATAATTATTTACTCACAAGTCTATTTTTTCTATAAGTAAGTCTCCTTGAGGGCCATGCATTATTCAATTCTGTATCTTCAACACCTAGCATAATGCCTGGTACAAAGCAGGCATCAATTAATGTTTGGTAGGTGGGCGAATGGCTCTCTTTTTCACATCCCTATTGTAGGTTTTCAAGATCTACATTCTACAAATGAAGGCTAATAAAATTAGAGAAGCCATCATAAGTGTGGAAATAATAGAAATCAACCAGAACCTCACATAACTTGTGAGATGCAAATGTGGGCATTCTTGCATCTTGGGCCATCTGCCCCAGAAATGCTGTGTGCAAATTCTGATCTCTCCACCTCAAGAACATTATGATGGAATGAAGGAAGATCAAGTTCAGCACCACTTCACTTATGAAAAAGCACTAAATGAGAAAAGGTGAAAAAACTGGCCTTTGTCTGTGAGCTCCATGAGGGCAAGAACCATTTCTACGTTGTCGTAGCTGCATGCCCAGCCCAGTCCTGGCACCTGGCATAGGTGGGCTCATGTACATATTATTAGACAAACGACTACCTCCCAGGATGGTCAGGAGGCTCAAGTGAGTAACGGATGTAGGAGGGTTTGTGAACCATCAAGTGTGTCACAGATGACACTTGTAATCATTACTTCTTATCACGTTCCATTCATCCTATCAATGTCAGTTAGGTGCCTACTTTGTGCCAGACACTTGTTCTAGGTTCTAGAGATTCAACAATGAGCAAGATAAATCTCCACCCTTGTAAAGCTTGCACCATAGTATGGGAGGCAGACAACAAAGTTACCAAACAGATACATGGTAAATTCCAGGTAGTGATAAATGCCATGAGCAGAAATAAAGCGGAGTAAATACATAAAGAATGATGGGGAAAGGGTATTTTTCTCTATGGTTGTCAGGAAAGGCTTTGTTGAGATGATTTTTGCACAGAGTTCTGAATTAAGTGAGGAAATGAGACCCTGGAAGATTGGGGAAGAGAGTTCTAAAGAAAGGAAGAAGCAAATGCAAAGGCCCTGAAATGGGAGCACTCGTAGCTTTTTGGAGGAACATCATGGAGATCAGTATGGCAAGACCAGAATGAGTGAAGGAGAAGCAGAAGGCAAGGATGGACCCAGATTTTGTAGGGCCTGAAGTTTATAAGATTTGTAGGGTTCCTCCTTAGGAAAAACAACAAAACAATACACATACAGCATTACGCACAGGACCTTGAAATGGTCTTGCAAGTAAGGAGTCCTGAAGCTTAAGCTCATTAGCTTTACAGTGAAACTCTGTTAGTGGAAGCTGGGATCACAGAGAGAAGCAGGGCCATGTCAGACAGTACCTCACGGGCCATCGTGAGGACTTAAAATTCCATTTTAAGGGTGGTGGGAAGCCATTTTTTGGAGTAGCAATGTGAAGTGATCTGATTTATGTCTTATAAGCATCCCTCTGGCATTGTGTGGAAGCCAGCAGGAGGCCAAGAGTGGCCTCAGGCCTCCTGGAGATCAGGTGGGAGGCTAGAGTAGCAATCCTGGAGGGACGCCCTGGTGGACTGAGGTGGCTGCAGGAAGTACTAAACGTTTGGATTTGAGATATATTTTAAAAGTAGACCCAAAAGGTTTTGCTTAAGTATTTAATGTTGGATAAGAGAAAAACAATTAAGGATAATTCTGAACTTTGCCATTTGAGTATCTAGGTGAATGGTGGTGCCTGTAACTTAGACGGAGAAGAGTAAATGGGAGAGAAGTCAGGGCAGATGTAGCAAAAGCAGAGCATGTAAGTGGACTGACAAGGGACTGGGGCAGACCAGAAAGGACAGAACCTCAAGTGGCCACCTGTAGCACTGGGTGGAGCCTAAACTTCAACGTCAGCTCTCCAAGGACATTTCCCTCTGGACCTCAGTGGTTCCTGAAAACAGTCTGGGTATGGCATTTCCTAGGCTTTCCTGTGACCCCAGGGCTCTAGGAGAGGTCACTCAAATGGCAGGTCCAGCCCTGCACATGCGTATCACTCCAGCCCTTTGCACAGCGAGTAGAACAGAGTGCACCCCGTATGAAAACTTACTGGACCACGCATGAATGAATGAGTCGATGCATAAAAAATCAATCACTCTTTCGCACATACACTGTGGCTCTTCAAAGTCTCACTAGAATCCAGTAAATATATTGAAATATGATGTCAAATGAGAATTTAGAAAGCATGGCATAGGGGTTCCTTTAATAATTACAAAAAAAAAAGCCTCTGGTTTTCATAGACTGGAAGCACTTTTATTTAAAAACAAACAAATCAAAAAGTAACTCCGCCCTCAAACAAATCACCAATAAAATCTTGGGGGAGAAAAAAATTCAAATTTTACTAAGAATACTTTACATTGTCTATGTATTCAATACAAAAAAAAAACCCATTATGCTAAAATAGCAGCACCTTTGTTAGTTAGACTGAATGATAACGACACAAGTGAATGTGACATAGAGTAGTTGTTCAACAGGATTATTTCTATCCCCTTAGCAAAGCACTGGTAACACCTGGCTGTCCACAGGGATGTGGAAATAACCTGGTTATGTTAAACTAGACTTTGGACTGGCATTGATTCAAATAGCAATCAGCTTTCCCACCCATCTCTGACGTCTTTTGTTCTGGTTCCTCTCCCACCGATGGGGAACCGCCCCCTCCTCCAGGGCTGCTATGAACTCATCTCTGGACCAATGAACCGACACGCCTGGGGGGTTGCCTGGTTTGGATTTGCCATTCTCTGCTGGACTGTGAGTATTTCCTGGCACCTATTTTACTTCCGAGAAGACGATGATAAGGAGAGACCTTGAGTTTGCCCCCTGGTTAGCGCAGCCACACTCAGACCTGAGGACTAGTCAGGAAGCTGCTGGCACTAGAGCAAGGACACTGGATTCCCTTGGGAGATGGGGAGTCAACTTCCCCTACCATGAAAAGGACATGCCCTAACCAGATCCTTCTTCTGGCCGACAGGGATGCACCTGCCTGTACTCCAGCTCTACAGATCTCATTAATTTGGTCCAATTAGATATCAAAGACTGTCCTCTATCTAGCTGGCTCCTGCCTGACACTAACCTGCCTCGTCCCTTTCAAAGAGCTGCCTCCACCAGTCTCACCTTGTCCTTCTGCCCACCTTATCTGATGCGTGTGCAGCAAGAGGGTAGGGTAGTGGTCTCAGCCCTGGCTGAGCATTAACACCTCCTGAGGGAGCTTGGGGGAAAAGAAGCATGCCTGGACCCCAACGTCTGAGATTTTGATTCAGTTGACCTGGGGGCAAGATCCAGACTTTTAAAAAAATTTTTTCCAGATGATTCTAATTTCCTATCAGGATTAAGAACCATCGCATTCGGGAAGCAGTCCCAAACTTTTGGTTTCCGAACCCTCTAACATTCCCCAAAATTATTGAGGACTCCAAAAAGCTTTTGTGTATGGGGCTATATCTACTGATATTTATACCCTATGGGAAATTAACAGAGAATTATTTTAAGTACTTATTAATTCATTTAAAATAATAAACCAATCACAAGTTAACATTAACAATATATTTTTGTGGAAAAAGTGACTATTTTCCAAAGCAAAAAGATAGTGAGAAAAGTGGCCTTGCTTTACATTTTAAATCTCTTCAATGTCCAGCTTTAATATGAGACAGCTGGGTTCTCATATTTGCTTCTTCATTTAATCTGCTATAATAGTTGCTTAAGTTGAAGAATTTGAAGAAAATCTATCCTCACACTGATATGTACTTGAAAAACCAGGAATGTTTTGGTAGCTTTATTTAAAGATAATTGTGAATATTCTTTTTTGGTACCAAACAAAGCTTGAAAAGTAGTAGTTTCTTAAAGATTAGTTGCAATATGGAATCTGAAACTATGTCAACAAAATATTCAGACTATTACACGTTAAAATACATTACTTTGGTTGGTCTTGCAGTTTGCATAAATCTTTTATCCATTCATGATTCTATAACATCATGCATTGGTTATATAGGGGAAATATTGGTTCACTGTGTTATGCATATCTTCCAAATGTTGGCCGATTTCTTTATGCAGTACCAAGACATCACATTTGTTGATATTACCACATTGGAAAAGACCTCACGCATGGGGATGCTATCACGCGCATCACCACAGATGCACGTTCTCTGATTTTTCTTGACTGCTCAAATTTATCATCAGCAACAAATATTGTCAGTTGTTTTCCTTGAAGTGACAGACTCGCTTTGTAAATTTTCAAGAAAATGTCCGCCAAACACCCAATCTGAATAACCAGAGCTTGTCTGTTAGTCATTTTTTCGGGTAAAAATTGCATTTCATGAAAAACTGGCTAGTTCAGGGCACAACTCAATCACACAAGTGCTTTTCCTCAAGACAACCATCACATTTCAGTAGGCAACAAAACCGCCTTATGTACACTTCCTTTCTGTAGTGCAGAGTAGTCAAAACACGTGTACTCAAGGTCAGCATCTAATAAAATTAGGAATTCTTGGGGGCCAGCCCTGTGGCCAAGTGGTTAAAGTTCCATGGCGGATCTGCAAGAGACCCCCGGTATTCCAGCCCCTTGTCTGAGTCAACCATCTCGAGTTCTGTGGTGCATTCTTTAGAGGCAGCTGTTCCAGGCCACAAGCATCTTTGGGAAAAGAGGGAGTCCCCTGGGAGGAGAGGTTCAATAGTAGAAGCCAGAAACTCGTATCCCCAAATGGTACATACTAGAAATAGGACTCCACTGGAAGGTAATTAGTCCTGATGGGAAGAAGAATTTCCCTAGGGTGCTGGTTTAGCACAGAGTTGAGAGGGGCAAGCCCAGCAGACTGGGAGTCTAGGTGCAGCAGACGGGGGCAGGGAAGGAGAACGAGCAAGCTGCTCTGAGTGGCAGGATGGATTCAGTATTACTTCTGCCCTGTGATGTTGCTTACGGCAAGATTACTCGTAAAAATCCAGTGTGACCTAAGCCTCAATGAACGTAACTTCATTTTTTCCCCCCAGTATGTTTCTAAAACAATTTCTTATTTCTTTTTGTTTTGTTTTGTTTTTTTTCCTTTGTATTCTAGTTTTGGGTTCTCCTGGGTACCATGTTCTACTGGAGCAGAATTGAATATTAACCATAAAGTGTCATCGCCACACCACCTTCCCCCCGTGACTCCGGATTTGGTGCCGGAACCCCGCTCTCCTAATATTCCACATTTGTGCTCCACGGGAACACGTGCATTCTTCCTCGAATTACCCAGTCGGTTGGTATGGAGTTCCTTTAGGCTCTGAGGCTCCTGAAATTCTCACCACTAGTGTCTTCACCCTGGTCTAGGATTCTGCAACATTTTACAGACTGTAGGAAGGGAAGAATTTAGAAAGTCGCTAATAAGTCCTCCCATCTCTGGTTATTTTTAATTTGGGTGCGTAAAGACATTCACAGGAACCCCCGTTCTCACAGCAAGCCGCGTCTGTACTTGGACAGCAAATCCGTGTTTCTCACTACTTTCCGTCAGCTGACGGCTGTCCAGGTGAGAAGGAAGGAAAAGGCTGCTGAAATACATCCATCATCTTTGGCTTTGTCCCACGGTGGCCCCCACCTACAGAGACTCAAGTGATTCTCTAATGCCACCTCGGGATCCTTTTCTTCTCCAGGACAACACCCAATCTCGAGTTAACAATGGTTGAAATTTCCTCTCAGACATTGCCGAGTCAAAAGTGTTTAAGTAACCTCAATCTCTCATTAATTGAAAGTGTGTGGACTTTTTGGGACAAAGCAGGAGCCTGTTATATATTTTCCAGTCTCAACTTGAAAACTCTTTCAAACAGGAGCGAAGCAAGTCAACCACTAGAGGGGTGATTTGTGGTGATTTTTGTTTATTGTCAAAATATTTCTCTTCTGAGCTATGTTTCCATCTGTGGTCCTGAAGAAGGTTCTTCTAACTCAGCATC
This sequence comes from Equus asinus, assembly GCF_041296235.1. Taxonomy (NCBI): domain Eukaryota; kingdom Metazoa; phylum Chordata; class Mammalia; order Perissodactyla; family Equidae; genus Equus; species Equus asinus. Next base: position 20,539,312 of record NC_091794.1, read on the forward strand.
TGTTTGCCTAGTCTTATAAATAAAGAGGGCTTTTAATTATGTTCACTTTTCGTTTTCACTTATGTCATAATTGGTCATAAATGAGATTAACAAAATGGCTGTTCCGACAGAAGAGTTTACTCGGCTCACCGGTATTAAAGTTGAGATGGAAAATGCAATAGGGCGTGTTTCCTGCTGGGTACCGGGAACCCTGCCCTGCAGTTAAAGGGTTGGAGCTTCTAAGTTTACTTTTACTTTTCCCTCCTGCTGTACTCCGCCCAGAAGGGTGATGGAGCTGCTGCTCCTCAAATCCCCTTCCTCCTGCAATGGAAGCATCTCTGACTCCAACCGCTGAACTGTGTCCCCTATGAAGAAAATGGACCTGTCACTGCAGGGTCCTACTCCCAGCCAACTCAGTCACAGGGAATACCCCAGGCCCACGTCCCTGACCAGGTTCCCGTGAGCTAGGCTGAGCCCCAGGCAGGAAGGGACAGGGAGGAGCAGGGTGGGCAGGGTGGGCGGCATGCCTCTGCTGGGCACCAGGTGGTAAAGCGGGGACAGCAGCCTGATCCAATTCCCAGGATAGCACGTCCTGACACACAGCCAGCCTGCCCCTCCCCTGCCTCGCCTTGTCTCTCCAGGACAGAGCTTCGAGCTTCAGGTGTCACGATCAATGACTTCTGCGCTTGGCTGAGAAGGTTCTCTGTGATCCACCAGAAGAGCAGAGAGGGAAGGAGCTTACTCTGGGCAGAGCTTTGAAAGCCCTCTCTCCCATCTCCCTTGCCACACTCTCTCATGTCCTGGTGGCTTTTTCTTCCACTGCTAACTAGGTGTTCCAGTGCCCTGGTGCACTCCACTGGCTGAGGAAATCCTGCCCCAGACCCACTCCTGCCTTCCCCTCCAGGGCCTCGTGCTCCAAAATTCTCTCTACCTACAAAATTCCCTTCTCTTTGTGATTTGATCTCAATTAGGTTAAGGGAAAGCCTTTTGCAAACTAATTCACGCTAAGGGGTTAGTGACAACTAGTCCTCACTCTTAATCATCTCTGCAGATTTTTCCCTGATAACTGAAACTGATCTCTAGTTGGTGGAATCCAACCAGCAGGGATGGGAGCAGGAAGGAGCTATTGTGGGGCAAGATGGCCCACCTGCTGCTCCTTAAATCTTATCACCTGCCTTCTCTACCAAGAAGTAACTAGAAAGAGAATGGGCCTTCAGTTAGCCCCTGCCCCCTGCCCAGCTAGTTTCCTACATGGAGCCTCAGTCTCATCCTTCATAGAAAATGCAAATTCCACTGTGGATGTGGATCAGGCTCTGCTCCCCCCAAAACCAAATAAGGCCCTGAAGCCAGGTATCCACCATGTCCGGGCACCCAGTGGGGGAGGACACACCTTCCACTGAGACAGACCCAGGCCTGAGGAGTCCCCTGCAGAGTGTAGCCATTGAGGACTCCTGCGCTTCCTGCTGCAAGGAGCTTCAGTTCCGGCTTCCCTCCCTCTCCACCTTCCCTGGAAGCCCAGCCTTCCCCTCTTTCTTCTGGCTTCTGGGACTGGAAGTAGGGCTCACAGTGAGACTAAGCCGCTGCTCAGGGGGAGGCCCAGGCCAAGCCTCACCAAAGCCACCTCCAGCCCCATCAGAGCAGGGAGGGGAAGGAGAGCAGGAGCCTGGCTCTGGGCTGCTGGCAGGTTGCTGGGCTCGAGACACGCCCGGACAAAACCATCTTGTGAAAACTTCCCACTGGTCCAACAGTTGGTCTGCCCGCTTATCAGGTGAGCAAAGAGCACTTATGACTTAACACCAAAAATATGTCAGGTGAACTCTGGGCTAGGTTTCACTGGATTGCAACACCAGATGGGTCATCACGCTCTCTGCTCTCTCTGTTGGCCGTTTCCTCCCCAGATTGCTACTCAGCCTCCTGGGAAGCTGTTTACCCTGAAGGTTGAAAGCCCACTGCTCCTATCGTCAGCCCTGTAGCTTTTTTTCCTACATCGGCTGTAATAAAAAGGAACTTCTATTCTAAGGAGCAGATCAAGTACTTTCTGGCTACCCATAAAGAAAAGGAGGAATAATAGTCATGTGAATTTGAAAACCTAATCTCCTCTCTTCCCCACCCCCACCAATCTGATTGACAAGCCAGGCTGTGGTCGAGGAATTGAAAACTTCTGGTTCTCGTTTCTATTGAGGGAACAATTTCCTTTCCCCTTCTGTAGGTAGTATTTCCTCTAGTTTCTCTTTCCTGCTTCACCTCACCCAAATCCTTATCGCCTCCTATACGCGAGACTGAATCAAAGAAGAAACCCAGAGGAGGCTAGCTGTAAGCAATTGAGTTTGCTTTCGTGTGTGACATCTTTATCCTAAGGCTCAAGTGGCCACGTGCAGTGAGGAGATCCAAAGTCACCTTGGAAAAAGGCAGTTCCCAGACCTTCTCCAACCAACCCTTCCCTCAACCCCCAGCCAGCTCCCAACACACACACACACACACACACGCATGCGCGCACACACACCCCTTTGCAGGAGACAAATAGCCACATCCTGGGGTTAAAGACAACTGGTGCCATGAGACCCTACTTTCTAGTGGCCTCCACCCTGAGTTCCTCTTAGAAAAGAAAGGGCAGCCTGTGACCTTCAGAAGCTAGCCTGGCGCTCACTACTAGGCCATGGTATTCCAGTAGACACAATCTCATAGAACACCAGCCTCAGAGAAAGTCACTCTGAGACTAAGACAAAATGAGGGAAAGCAAGGCCACTTTAGAATTCTAAGCACACACAGAAACAAGGTCACTGTGCCACCCACAAAATGCCCCACACACCCTTTCTTGACTAAAATGAGCGACTGCTACGTTTACCAATTACATCTCTATTCTCCTGCCAGTCCCTCCCTGTGAACAAAATGTATTGATACACACAATCGTAGAATCGTCCCCACTTTTTGACAGTGTCCAATACAGAGCACACCCTGCTTCTTTCGACTCTCCCCAAATGACCCAACTCGAACCCAAACGCCATGGTATCTTCTAATTCCATTTTCCTGAGACACGTCACGGCTCCTCATGGTGTGTTCTTGCTCACTGCAGTGAGTCATAAGCCCAGTTTATTTATCTGCAGATGTGTTCCTGGGGGTCTTTGGTTGAAGGGCATACTATAACTGCCCATCCTTATTTCCTTTGTATATTTGTGAGTTTATTTGTCCGTCACCATGAAGTGGTTAAGAACATCAGCTTTGGAGTCCAATACCTGGCCCCAAATCCCAGCTATGCATGACTCTGGCAAGTCACTTCACCTCTCAGAAACTGCTTCTGGAAAACACATCCATGCTCACGTGAGACTGAGAGGGCTCAGTAAGATACACAAAGTGTGCATTAGAATGGCTAACAGCCTGTACGAGATACCAACAGGAAGTTATACCATAACTCTGGTCTGAAAAACTGTTTGGCCCATAATCCCAGGGAACATGCCAACTAATGTCATCTTACTTCAATTTATTGCAATAAGCTTGATGACCAAAGATACTGGTCCAAATTTACTGGCACTCAAACAATAGCTGTGAGTAATAGCTTTTTAGCAAAACTCCTACTCGATAGTGGAAGAATGTACTAGGGTCATCAAGATAAGGCATTTCAATGGATACATCTCAAGTTCTGGGTATAATTTCTAGAATCCTAGCTACAAATGAGATCTCTGCCCTTGCTGCCCTCACAGAGAAATCTCAAAATCTCCTGATAATGTAATATAGGGGAAAAAAACAAGATATAGGAGTCAAAAGAGACCTGGGTTCAAATCTTCTCTCTTCCTCTTACCAACTTTGGGAAGTGACTAACCCTGAATCTGTTTTCCCTTTGCTGTACATATATACCTACAGGGCTACTGGAAAGTTAAAGTGAAAAACACAGGGAAACATCAATATGGAACAAGCATTCAATTATCGTCATGCTCCACTATTTACCAACCTCTCCTTCAAGGTCCAGTGTTACACACACACCCGCAACATATGTACGGAAGGTTCAAATTCATTTGAGGTTTCAACTCAACAGTTGTCATGGAACAATGGAGCCTTGCTCCCTGGGGCAGGGCCTCTCAGCCGCATCTTTGTGAATCCCTTTGAGATCTATCAACGCCTCTCAGCAGGTGTAAGATGGTCTTCAGTGTACTTAAAACCAATGAAGGTGGCACTAGCTTAAATATGTAAGGTACTAAGGGTCAGACCTTTTGAAAAACGTGTTGGGGTGTGATTGGCAAAAAAGAACTTAGGAAATGTACCAGACCATGCTTTATCTTGTGGGACACGTTAATGGCTCTTGGCAGAGACTATGTATATGACTTGTGGAAAGCAGAGGTTTCGAGTCTTTCACGTCTAAAAAGAGTCCATTCACAGAGCCTTTGGGGTCCCCAGGAAACCTGTCTGACAGGGGCTCGAGTGGAAGTGAAGGAGCTAAGGACAGAAAAGCCAGGGAGGGAGTTTGGAAAAAAGATGAAAAGGACCAAATGAGAACGGAATGTGCTCATTGGTACCTAGAAGATCCCAAACTTCTCTAGGAGGTACGACAGGGATACAGATTCAGGAAAACTCCCTCAAAGAATGAGAGAAGCCCAGGTGAAGGCGTTATAGTGTAAAGGTCTTGAACTCAGAAGAGCTGAGTTAGCACCCTGACTGTGCCATTTACTAGCTGTGGGACTTCTGGCAAGTCCCCCACCTCTTCGGAACCTCCACTCCTCATCTCCCCTACTTATCTCAAGAGTCCACTGGATCAATAAAGTGTGTGTAAAAACATCACAAACCCTAAGGCACTATAAAAATGAGTGGCAGTGTAAGCGAGAAAAAATCAATACAAACTTGAAAGTAGCACAGTCTTCATGTTAAGTATTTGTGATGCCCAAATAGACTGGACCCGTAGAATCCTTGGCAATATCTATATCTATAATACTCAAAGAGCATGGCCTCTTTGTGGGCATTGATAAGGAAAAACACACAGGGCAGGAACTGGGGGAAGCTCGGTTCCTTTGAGGCCAAACTCCCCTGCCCAGCTATGGAGGGAGAGCAGGGTTATGGCGGCAATGGGCAAGGAGCAGCCACGTGCCTCCAGCCAGTCACGGCGCTGCAACGCCCAGTGCAGATAAAGTGGCACAGCAGGGAACTAAAGGCCTTCAACATTATCTCCCAGCTTGAGAAGTTTCATAACGATTTACTTAAATGACTGGCACATTACCTTGGTTGAAAAAATTATCTGAAGAATAGTAATAGGCATAGTATAGCGCTTTCTAACCTTCAAGAAAAATGCGGATGCCTTGTTAATAGCTGAAAACACACAGGGAGTTTCCACATGGTGCTCACTGTATTTTGTTTCCACCTAATGAGAAACTGAGTCCTCATATATAGATCCTCAAATTCCTTCACACACTATTCTCTTCCCTTACCCTCCCCAACCATGACCAGGGACCCACAGCCTCCAAACTGGGGACTCCTGGCATGGGCTGTTGGCAATTACAATAGTTCAGTCTGTATATGATTACAATTAAGAAAATTAGGACTGGGGCTGGCTCCGTGGCCGAGTGGTTAAGTTCGTGCGCTCCGCTGCAGGCGGCCCAGTGTTTCGTTGGTTCGAATCCTGGGCGTGGACGTGGCACTGCTCATCAAACCACGCTGAGGTGGTGTCCCACATGCCACAACTAGAAGGACCCACAACGAAGAATATACAACTATGTACCAGTGGGCTTTGGGGAGAAAAAGAAAAAAATAATAAAAAAAAAAAAAAGGAAAATTGGGACAGAAGGCTAGAGAAAGATTCTGCAGAAAAGAGGAAGAAGTACAAGTGGGGAAATATATGAAAATCATTTCTTTGCTAAATAAAGAAAAAACATAGCTTTTACTTGTCCCTACTGAGTTTAAGGTAAACTAGGCCAGCCCTAGGTAAACCTGTCATGTTTATAAAATCTATTTTCCTTTGTTTGTTTTTGAGGAAGATTAGCCCTGAGCTAACTGCTGCCAATCCTCCTCTTTTTGCTGAGGAAGACTGGCCTTGAGCTAACATCCATGCCTATCTTCCTCTACTTTATACGTGGGACGCCTACCACAGCATGGCATGCCAAGCAGTGCCATGTCCGCACCTGGGATCCGAACCGGCGAACCTCGGGCCACCAAAGCAGAATGTGCGCACTTAACTGCTGCACCACCAGGCTGGCCCCTCTATTTCCTTTCGAATTCTCCTTCTGCACTTGGGTGGTGACTGCTGTCTTTCTTGGGAATCCCCAAGCCCTTCTATTCCTTCCCTCTTCCTGTTTGGCAAGATTATTTCCTCTTATTGGATGGCACTCATTCACGTTAAAGTTTAACAATTAAAGCGTCACGTAACGATGGATTAAGAGATCCTGGAGCACAGTGGCATAACACTTGCTTAAGAACGTCCACATCTGTGTTATTTATGTGTCCATTCACCTATGCAAACAAAATACTCTTATTTCTGTTCTGACTCAGTATCCATCTCCTATCACCCTCCTCAGTCATCCACGTCCCTGCCCCCCACGCCAGGAAGCTCCGCCGTCCTGGTGGCTTCTCTCCCAAATCACTGCCACTGCCTGACTCAGCGCCATGGCCCGACCTTCCTTCCAGATCAAAGGTTTCTGAAGCCCTGGGCCCCACTCCTTCCCATCCTATACCCAACCAGGTGCGCCCCGGGCAGCCCTGTGCGCCCATTATTGATCATGAGAAAGGAGCAGGCTCAAGAGGCTGAAGAGAACACAATGTGGCCCAGGAAACGAGATGCAGGGGCACCTGCCACAGGCCTGGAGCTGGCTGTACCAGGAGGATGTACACAGGAAGAACAGGAAAGAGGAACAGAGGGATGAAGGAGAGGGGGAGGGAGATGGCTTCGTCTCATTTGTTTTGTCTTTAAGCTGTTTAGGACTATGGATACTGAAATGAATACATCTGCAGGCCTCGAGAAACAGTAAAAAAAAACAAGACTGAACACCCAAAGCATTTTCGTATTTTACTACGGAGGTAATTTCAGTGTATTATTACATAATATGTAATTTGTAAACTGTTAATTCGTATCCTACACGTACAAAATCATTTTACAAAATTGCTTAAAAAACTAGTAGATAATGTGTTGTCTGCTGGGCTACTCCTGGAAGGCGTACCGGGCACGTGACACCCACTGCAGAGTAGCAGCAGCAGCAGCAGCCAGCACGACGGCGGCTGCCTCTCCATCTGACACTGTCGTCCCGCCACCCCTTCATCCCCAAGTTCACTGCACCTTGATTCTTCACCTTTCTCCCCACTTCTGTGGCCGTCTCCTCATCTGGGACCCACCTCTGTACAGATGACCACGCAGGATAAACGAGTTATAGAAATATATCTTCGTACCTTTCTCGCTTGGATGAGAACAATTCTGTTTCTCTGGGACAGTCACCAATCTTACTCTCCGTGGCCTTTTTTATCCCATAATGTATCACTTCAAACTTAAATAAACCTCCCTCAATCAGAGTTCTCAAGTAGCCTTCATCATATCTTTTGAATAGTCCTTTTATACTTAGTCCTTCAAGTATCCATAACATTTAACGCTCATGATCAAAACAACTAAGAATGCTGTCTTGCTACCATTGTTTTACATTCCTTATCACCAGGAGCTCTGCTAAGAAAATACAAAAAGGAAAAATTCAACTCAACAATTAGCTCCAACAAGTTCTTAATGTGTGCTACTAGGTGAAGTCTCTAGGCCAAAATTATTGCAATCAAATATTCTTCCAAACATCACCAGACAATCCAGGGTCATGGGCCAGACCAGAAATCCACTGTGATGTTGATATATAGAGGATTATAATCCACAGAGAGTAATTTATAAACACAACTGCTCAACCCATCTGTTCTCCAGACTCGTGACACCTGATGTAAGAGCTTCATCCTAGGGATAAGAAGAACATATGTGAATGATGAGACAGGAATTTAACATATATTTCCACTGCTTTTTGCCTTGCCACAAACTTTGGCAAAAGCACCTTTGTAAATTTTTGCACCTGTTGGGTTTCCTACTGCAAAAAATGTTTATTTTCTCCATGTAAGGTAACGAACACCAATGACAGCCAGGTCTTCGTGTGTCAGACCCCATTGTAAAACCCTGAGGACCAATGATAGAGTCACTGCCACAGTGAGCCCCCAGACTACAGGACAGAGGAACGTACAAGTAACACTGATACAATGTGATACACGTCATCCACTGCTAACAGGCCCTTGGATAAGCTTCAGGGGATCTATGACCCCTCCAATGTTGTCGGGAAAATTCTGTCTGTAGGCAGGGAGGGTACATAGCTTTCAAGAGTCTCAAACAAAGTTAGCATGTGTGTAGAGAAGGAGTAATGGAAGGGGGACCTAACTTCATGAGGGAGGCTGGGGAAGGGTCATAGAGAAGGTAAATTTGACTGAGGCTTACAAGAGGAAAAATTCACTAAGTGAAGAAGGTGAGGGAAAGGGCACTCGGGAAGAGAGACCACCCTGTGCAAGACGCACGGACACGCCAAGAGCAGGAGGCATCGGAAGAAGTAACGGTGGCCTGGAGTCTGGGGACGTGGGGAGAGGAGTGGGTGGTGAACTGAACTGGTCTCTAGGAGCTTAGTGGTGAAAAGCAATACGTTTCAGACACAGTAACAACGTGGATGAAGATCAGAAGCATAATGTTGAGCTAAATGAAGTCAGAGGAAAATAATACAGTATCACTTCATTTATACACAATGGAAAACACGCAAAACTAAACAATCTTGTATATAGGGATACAAACATATGGGAAAACAAGAAAACCAAGAACAGCAGAAATAATTATAATTATCACAATACTTATCACAAAAATTCAGGAAAGCGTTACCCCTTGGAGTCAGGGGAGGGTTTGAGAGTAGGGAGGGCCACACAGGTAACAGGCATAAAGTGGGCAGGGGACACACCAGTGTTCAGGGCATCAGGGATCTCCAAACTTTTCATACAATTTATAGGGTATTCTTTTATATCTATTTAATAATTTTTTTTTAAGATTTTATTTTTCCTTTTTCTCCCCAAAGCCCCCCAGCACATAGTTGTGCATTTTTAGTTGTGGGTCCTTCTAGTTGTGGCGTGTGGGATGCTGCCTCAACATGGCCTGATGAGCAGTGCCATGTCCACGCCCAGGATCCAAAAGGGCGAAACTCCGGGCCACCGAAGCACAGTATGTGAACCTAACCACTCGGCAATGGGGCCGGCCCCATAATTATTACTATTATTTTTCTAATTTAAAGAGAAAAATGCACCCCTATGGACAAAGACTAAAAAGACACATGGAAAACAGAAATAGTTGTTTGTTAAAGTGGTAGACTCTCACAAAAGGACTAAAAGTCTTTTAATATTGTTTTAAAACATAGACTCTAACAAAGCCCTGTAATATTGGGCTAAAAGTCTTTTGATATTGTTTTAAAATGTAGACTCTAACAAAAGGGCTAAAAGCCCTTTAATACTGTTTTAAATTTTAAGGGAAAAAACAGAACAAAGAGACGTAGATTCTTCAGTCACAGCCCCATAAAGAACTGGCTTCTCTGCCAGGACTTGTGGTGAAAGGGCTCCTGGGGCTGAAGGACAAGCTCGAGCAGCTCATCACACCAGAGCACAGGGAAAGAATCTCCCAAAACCACTGCAGTTACGTCACAGGATTGAGCAGTCAGCTTGAAGAAGATCCCATTTGCCAAAGATGAGACAATCTGAGCCTCAACAAGAACAGTGAGTACATCCTGAAGGATGCTAGCAAACATTAACTCAATATTTTGAAAAATGACAAATCAATGCTGATTCTTTCCCTTTATTCTGCCTTTTCTGTAAGAAACGTACTCTGGGGTACTCAAAGATGAAGAGGGAAAGTCCTTCCTTGTAGAGAAATCTATCTAATAAACACAGAAGGAATGACAGAATACCAGAATTCTGCAATCCCTAATTGAACAATAAATTTAGGCAAAGATTACCCACCAGTGGCTGCTAAAATTATTAGGTGAAAGACCGCTGGGGAATCTCACAATGAGTGGATGGAGCTGACAACACCTGAACCCACAGATCAATCCTGACATCACAAAGCACAGCCAGACCTCCTGTTGTGACACAGGAGGAGGTACACACACCATGGATGAAGTGTTGCCTCAAAACAGTACCGGAATCTGTTCAAGCCTCCAGACCTCCCAGGTTACAAGGAAACACAGAGGTCAGAGGCACATATGAAGTTATACCACCAGGATGTAACTGGCAAAATCCACAACACAGGAAATGCTATCCGACAAATGACCTGGTTTGTTCAATAGATAAATTGAAAGAGAAAAAGAAAAGGAAGGGAGGGGGCACCTACAGATTAAAAGAGATTTCAGAGAGATGGTCCAAATGCAATGTGTGGACCTTGTCTAGATCCTGATCTGAGTAAACCAAGTGTTTAAAAAAAAAAAAAGCATTTATGAGATAATCAGGGACATGTGCACACTGACTGGATATTTGATGATATTAAGGAATATTGTTAATTTTATTTTAAGTAATGATAATGGTATTGTGGTTCTTTTTTTAACACTTCTTTTACTTTAAGGATATACATTTAGGATATACATTTACGCATGAAATGCTGTGATTTGCTTCTAAAGAATCCAGCACGGGAGGAGAAAAACATGGGAGAAAGATAAGAGACTATGAACTGATAACTGCCAAAGCTGGGGAGGAGGTACTTGAGGGTTCAATATACCATTCCCTCTCCTTTCATGTCTGCTTGAAAATTACCTTAATAAAAGGTTTTGAACAAAATAAAGTGGTTCATTGGACCAAATTCAGCATCGCCCTTATTGACAGAAGAGACTAAGTAGACAGCTGGCCAGGCACACGAGTCCAGCACTTACCGCTCTATGTTCACCTCATTGCCTTGGTCTCTGGTATGGAAGATCATCGTGTATTTACCCACTTCAGGCATTGGCCGGATTATTTTCATTCTATGAAGCTCAACCCTATAAAAATAATAGAAGTGTTTAAAAAAATTCTATCCCACTTATCTACCACTAGACACTTAAAGAGAATCATTTACAAAAATTTACAGACATGCACATACACACACACACATAGTCACACCTAGCTTGATTATTTGGGTATTAAAAAAAATAATTTTCTTATAATATTGGGCCTCAGGCAGTAAGTCCACAAAAGAATCATATTTAACATTTACTACTGGGGTACAAAGGAGACGTGTCAATTTATAGTTTGTCATTTTTTAAAAACAACTGAGAAAACACATATTTTAAAACATCATGATGAATAGGAGAATCAAGTCTCTCAGGATCCCTAATTTACTTAGCGCTTCCTCCTTTAAACAAAGAGAGTAATGCTCGTTTAAGGTCACAAGCTTTAAAGCCCACGAACCTAGGTTCAAATCTAGACTTTGTTATTTACAAACCTGGTAATTCAGTTGATTATTCCAGGTCTCGGTTGCCCCATGTGTAAAATGGGAATGGTGTTACCGAGCTGTTCTGACAGCTCAAATGAGATCATCCACAAGGAACATGCTTTGCAAACTGAATGTAATATATAAGTGCAAATAAGAGTGCTGAGTAAATAAACATTTAGTAAATAAATCTCAACCAACTTTTATGTTCGTATCATTTGGCTTATCCACGGCATTAGTCAAGAACCGCCCTGGAGGCCATGATGTTTTTATCAAAGGAAAGCAGAACTTGGGGCTCCCCTCTGCCTTGCAGCTGAGGAGCAGCAGGAAAAAAGACAGTGAGGGTACATGATCAGTGCAAACTTCTACCAACCACCCCACCTGGGCAGAGAAATGGATTTGGGGAAGATGACGGACATTGTTTGCCTCGAGCCTGTGCTACTCTGGCCCTGAGCTCTAGCAGACACCCTCTGTCCGCTTCCTAAGCCACGGCCACACAGGCTGCTGATGGGCTGGCCGAAAAGAGCTGCTGCCTGCCACCATGGCCCTTCCCATGGAGCCTTTGGTCAGGGAACTCCGTTCCCTCCTGCCAGAAACATTCCAGAGACTCTCAGCCAAGACATGGGAACAAGACCAGCGGGGAGCCCTGGCTTCTTTATGCTGAAGCAATGGAAAATTTCTGGCAGCCACACATCTGTTCATCTCAGCTGAGAGATTTCCTTTCCCAAAGGCAACAGCAGGAGGAAACGGGTCTCCTAATGGCCAGAAAGAGCTTGTTATTACAAGTCTAAAGACATGGACCCCAGGCTCCTGAAAAATTACTTATTTCTGGGAGACAGGGATACCTATAACTATCTGGCCAGGAAACCCAAGTTCAGGGAAGGGAGCTGAGAGAGGAGGCCAGACATATTCCCTTTGAAGTCTCCAGAGCAGAAAGGAGTCCAGGAGGATCTGAGGGGATGGCCAGCAGCCTGGAGCCAGGCCAGCAGCTGCGCCCCAGGGACGGAGCTGACTAACACATAAGGAGGGAAGCACATCTTGGCCTGCTTCAGGGTGTGCGGCTCCTCGAAGGCTGCTGGCCCTCCTTGCTCTGGACACTGGGAACTGTGCCAGGATGCCCCGGCTCTGAGAGAAAGCACAGGCTCACGATAGGCCCTCTAGCTGCTTTCCTCCGATTGCGGTTTTGCAGATACCCTGCAGTATGGGACTTTTCATTCACTGGTGAGACCCTGTCTCGGTACGTAATACCCACTGACAAGTCCACAGACACCTCTATCAACACTTCGGGCCCCCAAACACCCACGAGCCAGGAAAAGACCACCCTCCATCATTTCAAAACTGCCAGTGGCAAAGAGCAATTTGGGCCATCCTGCCTTCCCTCCACCCACTGCCACCCTTTAAGCCCAAATCTGCAGCCTTGTGACCTGCTAGACTGGCAACTATAGGAACTAGCCATAAAGGTAGGTTTCCAGAGCCACCACTGACAGCAGAGCCCCGTGAAGGGGACCTGTCTCTGTTGTTCACCTGAGTCTGAGGTCATCGTCTTCGCCTCCCCATCCCCAGTAGTTGTTAGAGAATCCATTCACCTTGAAAAATTGTTCTCTGCTTAGGGCAGTAACACCCCCAAAATATCCGCTGTAACGTAACCTGGAGTAAAAGACAGGAGAGAAAAGGTAAGAACATTAGCACAAAGCCTTTCTGTTCTGCATGGGGACTTCAGAAGTCTCCTGTTTCAGGGCCGGCATTCTAGGAACACTGGGATGACCACACTCCTTCATCCATCCACTCTGCTTGGCATCCACCTCCCGATGGTCCTGGCCTTCCCTGTCTGGCCTTCTTTCCTCAGTCTAGACAAGTGCTCGCATCTGCTCACCAAGCAAAGTGCCACTCCCTGTATTGTTTCATGTTCGTGTGGAGAGGTCTACAGGGGTACCTGTAAATGTGCGCCATAACACCAGATCTGGACGACAGATTTCATCTCACATGCCAATCCAATGAATCGTAGTGGCTGCCAAGGGCAGTGGGTTAGGAAGGATTCTGAGGCTGCATCCAGGTTCGGCATGAATGAGTATGTTAATGAATATGCTGTTCTTCTACTTTTACTTTTTTTTAGGGGGTAGGGTGGAGAGCAGGAGACAGCTCCTGCACACACTCTATATGCAAACCTCCACTTCTGTGCATGCAAATCTCCATTTCAGAGTTTGTTCCCTGAGGAACCAACACACCTCAATAGCCCTGAGCTTTCTGGCTTGGGCAACTACGTAGATGATAGTGCCCTTCACAAAAATCGGGTCTACAGAACAATAATTAGGTTTTGAGAGGAAGACATTACATTATGTCTTGGATAAGGTGAATGTGAGATACCCCTGTGGCTTTTGAAGTGAGCAGAAGGATATACAGCCCAAGCTCAAAAGAGAGGAGAGGCCACAGATACAGCTCTGAACATAAGCTGTCAAGAGGTGGTACCTGAAGGCAAAGTAGAAGGAGAAATTGCCAGAAGACAGTGTAGTAGGTGAGAAGAGTGCAGAAGGATGGAGCCGTGGGGATACCAACAAGAAAAAGGAGGAGAGAAGAGGTCAAGAGGTCAGAGCACACCCCCCATCCTGGAGGGCTCTTGGGGCTTACTGGTGGACAAATGAGCAAACCGGAAAAATAAAGACATCCCTTGCATATGACACTGTAACAATTCAGAAATGCACGTGAAGGCAGCTTAACAACTTGGATGTTACTGAACAAAAGGATGTGAGATTTGGAGGATTTCTAACTTTAACGAACTTCAGTTCAAAGTGTTCCAAGACCAATTAAATATTTCTGCTTTCCCAGATAAGAAGAGAAACCAAAAAGAAAGATCAAGAAACATGTAGAGACTTGTCACCTAACAGGTGGCGTCCCCAAAGCCAATGTGTAGGTCAGCTGTGTTTCTATATCCTGAGTACAGCTGGGGACGACCCTCTTACTCATAACGGAAATAGATTTACTCGCATACCCCTCAACCTAAAATTCTGGAAAACGGTATTATTATAACGTAAAACAAAAGGAAATAAAGTGCTCAGAAGGCAGCTATTACTGACCAAGACACCTACTGCAGTGACTTGTTGCCATGGTTATGGGACTCTGTCTGACTGGGGAGGGATTCCTAACGACCTGAAGACCTGGCAGTCACCTATTAAGTAACCACCGTCCACCGTGTGCAAGACAACTGCCTAACGCTGTCAGCTGTGGGCCCTGCCCTCAAAGGGCTCCCAGCCTAACAGGAGAGGCAAGTGTTAGCAGGTTCTGAGGAAGGAGATGCCGCCCATGGCGGGGGCGGCGCAGGGGCCTGGGAGGATTCAGTCAGGTAGAAAAATGGGGCAAGTCCTGGTGGCCAGAACCCCATGAGGAAAAGCAATGAAAGGAGAATGTGCAAGGTGTCTGAGGAGCATCTAGAGACAAGTTAGCCGGAGCGAGGAGGCTCAGGAGACCAGTCGGAAAGGAAGGTTAACGAACTCTCAGTTTCTCACTTGCCTCTTGGATGGCAAATGTCTACGTGTTTACTATCTTTGCTTTGGGTTTTTCTCCTCATCTGGAAGAGCATAAATATTTAATTGGCCCTAGAATAGTTTTATTTAGTTTTGAAGGGCTGTAAGGCCAAAAAGTAGGGAAAATTTAGATATAAAATAACAGTAGAGTCCTTGTAGAAAGCAGGCAGGTTCATCACTGACTGTGGGTCGGTGACAAGACCCGTAAGTCAGTGATAAATGATAAGATTTACTTCTGGCTTCATCAGAGTCTGAGACAGTTGGGGTAAATCACTTTAATGTCTTCCCTCTGCAGGTGTGTAAAGTGAAAACATCTCTTGCACTTATTATACTCACGGGGCTGTCATGACAGTGAATAAAGTGGGTGCTGACTGAAGCTCTGTGGCACAGTGACAGTTACCGGCAGGAAGCAGACACGTCACTGCCTGTGCCTGCACCTCCACCAACCAGAGGGATTTGGCCCCAAAAAACAGCAAAGGTCAGAAGTGGGGGGACGAAGACAACTCCTACATGACTTATGCACACCTCTCCCCAGCCACAGGAGACCAGGCTGTTTACATGATACATGAAAGAAAGCAGAAAAATACAAATGACAAACAAGGACCAGAGGAAAACTTAAATTAGAATAGAAGATTAAAATAGGAAATATAGTAAAACTCTGATCAGTACATAAGATTGTTTTCAGCTTCTAAAAGAAGACCATGCATTTGGCTCAGAGTATCTTGCCTCCAGATCAAAAGAGGAGACACATTCAATCACCTGATTTATTAGGAAAACCTGCCAGCTCCTCAAGGAAGACAAAGGCTTTCTGATATCTAGTCATAAAAGAAATGTCTGGCCAGTTACAGTAGCAAGTTAAAAAACAGCAAGAGTCAGACAGGGGCTATTTCTAGAGTGAAGTAGCATCTGATGAAATCTGTGATTGTGGCACCAAACTTTTACTCAAAATCAATTCCCAACAGGAATGCCCAAGAACTCAGTTTCTCATGGTCCAGCTGAATACAAAGATTATATCTAGAATCCCAACAGAAGGCCTGTGCTTAAGACAATCCTGTGGGTCTACACTCCAAAAATAAACCAAAAAACCCAATCCTGTGTGGCTGTAATTTCTCACCACAGGTGTTTAGAAAGAACTGGGCAATGGGAAGTTATCATCTACGTCAAGGGTCTGAAGTACAGGTAGCTATGCTGCAGACAGTGCTATCTTATTAATTTCACACAGCAAGTGGACAGACAGTTGACATGCTTCTGAAAATACTGAGGTGTCCAGACACGATACACTGCTTTCTTCAATGCAGACGTGGCTCAGAGAGGCCAGAAAGCAAAACCTCCAGATAATGCTCAAGACCAAGTTCCCCAGAGGACCAAACCCTGTGATTCTCTTCCAGACCCCTCCCTGCCCTCTGGCCCCACTGCCCCTGCCCTAACTCAGAGGCCTGGCATCTCTCCCCTCAGCTTCTCCCCTCCTGCCTTGCGCCACCCAACACACTAAAGGCCGGCTGACCCAAGCTTTCTCCTGCCATTCTCCAGCTGTGACCACACGTCAAGAGCTCCTAGTCCCCTCCAGAGGACATGAGACTCCTTAGCAGACTGAACAAGGCCTGCATAATCTGGCCCCTGCCCACTCTCATCTCCTGTGTCTCCTCCCTCCACCATCTCAGACATTCCTTCTCGAGCACTAACGAACAAATGAACTCCCCTCAGAACTGTGTCACGCTCTCTCTTGCTTCCATGTCTTAGAATTCTGCCGGGAAGCTCCCAGTGATCCTAAAAGATGAAGGTGCCATGTTCCCTGGGGAACAGCTTTAAACCTTTGCCTAGGTGTTTCTTAAAGACACTGTGCTCTCATCCATTGTAGCTTACTCTAGGTATTTGTTTGTACCCCACAGTTTACACAGGGATTGGGTTTAAAGTCAGTACCTGAGGCAAAAATCACCTGCAACGATACTCTTGGAAATCTCTTAAACAGCGCAAAGTAAGAACCTACACAATGAGAGCAAATGCAAACCGAGGCTGAGCGAGGTATCAACAGATTCAGGGCTTCCATCTCATGCTCACTCCCAGAGTAGACACTGGTGGAATCTCTTGCATCATTTTATGGTTGTATAGTTCTCTCCCCCCGCTCCCTCCCTCCCTCCTCCTCTCTCCCGATCATTACCAAATGCTTATAGTTGAATCTGCAGAAGTGCAACATTGACACAGCTCCACCGCACCTGCCTCCCACACCAGCACGCAACTACTCGGTGGATATGCCCCTCCCCACGCTCCCTCACAACTCCAAAAAGATGCCACAGTCTGGAAAGAGACATCAGTCTCACAAAAGAGGCCTAAAAGTTGACCTAAGGGGCACAGTGGTTGCCTCCTAGAGGGGAAGTCAGGGAGAGACAGGTAAGTGACTTGAGTTCTATGCAGTGTGGAAGCAAAAGTTTACAGAGTTCCACCATAGGAACCGCCCTGCAGGTGAGGCCAAACATCGTTTGTGGTGCTTGGACTATTTCCCCTCTCCTGTTCTTTCCCTTTGTCTTTGTGATCCTTTGCCAAGGCTGTTGGAGTAATTTTCCTTTTCAGGAAAAAAATCTAATGTCTCTAATTTTTGTTTTGAACTTTAAAGTGATATGTCACGGACCATTTTTCCTATTTCTCATTTATGTAAGACCTCCGGACACTTCGTCCCGCACACCTTGATGAGAACAGGGCAAGCTTCCCCACCTACACGAGCCCCAAGCAAAGCCGCCTTACCTGTACCCAGTGCTGTTCCTGCCAACCACCAGATGCTTGGGCTGATCCTCACACTTGTAAAGGTTCAGGTCATTCTCCGGCACCAGATCCACGTCGTGGAATATAAAGCAGTCCCAATTTTCATCCTTGAGAGCTTCTAGATAGCCCACATTCAAGAGTTTGGCTCGATTAAACTTTTTACTTCCAGCCTATAGATATGGAAATTAAAACTTGAAAAGCTCCTGAGACATGGTTTCTCACTGTACCCCCCTCTCCAGTTCAGATGCAGGAGCTGGTACTATTCTTGCTAATGGTGAGACTGTACTTGTGAAGATCTGACAGAGTAGATGCAAGAACAATAAAAGACCTCTCGTATTTTTCTTTACACTTCACAATACTTATATTCCATAACTTAAAAACATGCCTTGAAACGGGGAGTTGTTGTTTAATGGGTATAGAGTTTCAGTTTTGCAAGGTGAAAAACTCCTAGAGATTGGCAGCACAATGACATGAACATACTTAACCCTACTGAACTGTACACTTAAAAATGACTCGACGGTAATTGAAACAAAAAAATAACCCACCAATTGGGAAAAAATATTTGCAAGTCATATATCCGACAAAGGGTTAATCTCCATACTATATAAAGAACTCACACAACTCAACAACAAAAAATCAAACAACCCGATCAAAAAACAGGCAGGGGACATGACCAGACATTTCTCCAAAGAAGATATATGGATGGCCAATAGGCATATGAAAAGATGCTCATCATCATTGATCATCAGGGAAATGCGAATCAAAACTACACTAAGATATCACCTTACACCCATTAGAACAGCAAAAATAACCAAAACAAAAAGTGACAAATGTTGGAGAGGTTGTGGAGAAAAATGAACCCTCACGCACTGCTGGTGGGAATGCAAACTGGTGCAGCCGCTATGGAAAACAGTATGGAGACTTCTCAAAAAATTAAAAATAGAAACACCATATGACCCAGCCATCTCACTACTGCTATCTATCCAAAGAACTTGAAATCAGCAATTCCAAAAGTCCCATGCACCCCTATGTTCATTGCAGCATTATTTACAATAGCCAAGATGTGGAAGCAACCTAAGTGCCCATCAATTGATGATTGTATAAAGAAGATACGTGTGTATATATATATATACACACACACACACACACAATGGAATACTACTCAGCCATAAAAAAGGATAAAATTGTCCCATTCACAACAACATGGATGGACCTTGAGGGTACTATGTTAAGTGAAATAAGCCAAACAGAGGACAATCTCTGTATGACTCCACTCATATGTGGAAGTTAAACATGTAGATAAAGAGAACAGATTAGTGGCTACCAGGGGAAAGGGAGATGGGGGGTGGGCACAAAGGGTGAAGTGGTGCACCTACAATATGACTGACAAATAATAATGTACAACTGAAATTTCACAAGGTTGTAAACTATCATAATCTTAACAAAAACTAAAAAAAATAGAAAGTAAAAAAAATAAATAAATGACTCAATGGTAAATTTTATGTTATGTGTATTTTACCACAATTAAAAAAAAAAAACCTGTAGTTTTAAAATACAAAGAAAAATAACTCAAAAGATTTTTGAAAACATGCATTTATTCCATGAAAACTACAAAACCTTTCCTGCATACTAGTCATGCCAATTAGTATATCACTGCTTCACTGTTCAACTCACAGCTGATCCCAATCTGACCCTATGTAACCAATTTATACTAAGCTTCCAAGAGATACAGCTTGCCAGAAAGGATCAAGAAATCTTGCCCCATAAACACAGTTTATTATTAAACTGCTATTATTTCTAAGCTACTTAAAAGTCTCTTGGAGGGGCTGGCCCTGTGGCTGGGTAGGTAAAGTTCCATGGGCCCCACTTCGGCAGCCCAGGGTTCGCAGGTTCAGATTCCGTGTGGACCTACTCTACTCATCAGCCATGCTGTGGAGGCATATATACAAAATACATACAAAAAATAGAGGAAGACTGGCACGGATGTTAGCTCAGGGCTCATCTTCCTCAAGCGAAAAAAGAGGAGGACTGGCAACGGATTTTGGCTCCAGGTGAATCTTCCTCAGCAGAAAAAAAGTGTCTCTTGGAACCACAGTGAGAGAATCCTGTTATAACTCTTATTGGCAGAAGCTAATCCTCAGAGTGGCCTTACCGAGGGGATTTGTCACTGGGTAAGAAAAGAACACAATTTGACCAGTAAAGCTACAGTACAACAAAGATTTTACAGTATTAGTTTTCTCATGGCTGTTTGGATTAAACACCTTAAGAAAAAATTCCAGTTTGATAAACAGTTTATCATAACAAAAGTACATGCAGTTCTCGAGTTACCACAGTACTCCTGAAAAGAATAACACAAAACAGACATATTTCTATTCATAAAAATATTATACATCAGGGGCTGCTGTCCTAAGAACTCAGAATCACTAACAATGTTAAAAATAATTATAAACCAATAGTAAAATTTTGTTTCAAATCCTTAAAAAGTGGGCATAAACGTACTATATATGCACACTGATTTTCAAGAGCCCCAGTTTATTATAAAATACACACCACAGAACTGCATCCTGTGGTTTCACAAAAGTTTTCCTAAAACAAGTATTATCAGTTATAACCAATATGAAGCATGACTTTTCTTGCATTCTTAGCATGTGTAAGCATTTGAGGGGGAATTATTTGGATGACCCGGGACAATTTTGAAAAGCTAGACATGGATATTTAAATTTACGCGCCTTATTTTTCCTTCAATAAACTTGAACCCCAAATAGAGGCATCTTTCATCACCCACTCCACTTAGAGCTAAAGTTGGCAAAAGCAGCCTACACTTACACTTACTGTGTTCCCACTAAATCATGCTCCTGGAAGCCAAATAAGTGAATCCAGAAAATGGAAAGCAAACATAGTATGTTCTACGTAATAATAGCGGCAAAGCTAAAGGGAGAAAGGTGGAGACAGTCAGAACACTCCAGGGCTATAAACACACAGTCGTCTGTCTAGATCCCCATTGAATAGCCATGCCCAATGGCGATAAACAATTCCAACGTCTCATCTCGTAGTGTATGGCAAATGCAGAAGGAAGCAGAAGGGGAATCTCAGGGAATATTCTCCAGGCAGTCATCGGCTAACACTGAGGGGCTCACAAAAAAACAGGCTTCCCCCAGAGGTTCACTGAAGAGGCAGAAAAATCTCCCAGCACTTAGTCCCATTACTCCACACTCTAAGACAAGAATTTCCTTTCAAGGATAAAGAGGGAAGAGACCTCTCCTTTGAGGATAGTTTGATGCTCCTTTTACCCAAGACAGACAAATGGCCAAGTCCCTCAGAGAGAGGAGGACCTGGAGGGCAGAGCCCCACACTCACCTGGTGGATGACGTAGATGCCGTACTCCAGCTGCTGCCGCTGCAAGAAGGGATGCAGGTGTTCCAGCAGGTACATCAGGTGCTTCTCCCTGTTCCGGTGTGGAATGAGGATGGCCACCCGCTGCAGAGCCCGACATTCCTCGGGGTGATAGCGGCCTCTGCGCACGTTGGGGTTTTCTGCCTGCACTTCTTCCAGGGTGAGATCCGGTTTGAAAAAGAGCTTGTTCTGGCCTCCTACAATAAAAACAGGCCACAGGAAACAACAGCAGCTCTCTCATCAAGTGTTGACAGGCTCACAGTACAAGTAAAGCACTTAGAACACCGCCTGGCACACGGTGAGCACGACGCGAGTGTTAGCTTTTATTATTATTACTTTAAAGCCTCATGTGGTCGTGAACTATAACCACAGGATCATGTGACGCAGGTTACCGGCTGCAAAAGCAAGTAAGTGACGTTTCAGAGCATTCCCTTGTGGCCCCATGATTCATCCATAAGCAGGGGACGCATTCTGTCCCAGTGACCCTGGTAAAGAGCAGAGGTCAGGGCTACATGGAGTAATTTCAGATTTGCTCTATCATCTCTTCCTTCTCAAAATTCCAAAGGAGGGTGAAGTCTCTTATAAGTCAAGAGCATGGAATTAAGTCATGGACAAGGTCTCTTCCCCACTCCTTCTCAAGCTCTTGGACGCTATCCTAGCTCCCTAAAAGTAAAACAGCAAAAGGCAGCAGGAGCTAGCCCCACTCCGTAACCCGGCAGTGACGGGCATGTGCAACACCGCAAGAATTCTACCGCCACGCCATGGAGGCACAGCTCCCCATGGAGCAGCTGCTCAACAAGCGTGGATGCAACATGGCTGGATGAAACCCAAAGGCCATCCACGGTAACCAATCTCATGCAAGGCTTTAAAGGTCAGGCTGAGGCCACCGACCCTCCTCTTTGATCTGAATTAACAGGGAACACTGACTGGTGAGAGAGGAGGCAGAGGGCCGGTTAGGGAATTGAGCCAGGCTTTTTCTAATCTCCATGTATACTGGTCAGGGTGTAAATCTCAAGATGCTTGCAAGTTTCATGACCCCCTTCTGTGCAAAGCAGTCACAGGCCCTTCCTGTGAAGAAGTCACTGCACCTTGCTTGGTGTAACCATCCCCTACCCCGGCCTTGGCTGCTGAGACCAGGCTCCAGGGTCTGTGAAGTGGATGACAGACTCTGCTCAACGGCACCAAGGGCAAACAATTGCTTCAGCCACCTAGACAGAATAACTTGCCCACAAGAAAGGGCCTTTCCTGGAAACAGGCGAGACACAGAGCTGGCAGGTGGTAACACCCGGAAAACAAACAGTAAGAAAAGGAGTTCTATGACAGGCAAGCTACTAGGCTGCTGCCAGCCTACAGAGCTGCCAGGACATGATGGCGTGGCTGCTGAGATGGTTTCCTGTGTCGCCTGCTGACAAACCCCATCACCCAAGTGAGTCTGTCCATACCTCTGTTCTCGGCCCCTGAAAGGGCCCCAAGCAACAGGTCTCATATAAACTGGTCCCTCTGCTCACTTTCTCATTGTCACAACAATTCACGGGCCCTAACCTCCGAGTACCTGCTTCTACTTACTCCATCCGTCCCCCTCCCAACCCCACGACTCCTTCTCAAGTTCTGTTCCTCCTTGCATCAATAATGCCCATCTGGCTTCATCACTACTTACGTCACCCTCTTAATCCAGGTGCTTGCTCGGGATGGTGTCACTGCCCATCTATTTTTATGAATGCATTTGTTGCTTACATATGTTGTGAGGATTCTGAACGAGGGATAATACAGTCAGATTTGCATTTCAATAACCCATTTTCCTACCGCAACTTGTGTCATTTCTGAGAACAACTTCCCTCACACAATCAGGAATAACATTCTGGCTTTTACTCAACTGAGCAAAGAGAAGCAATATGTCGATGTGAACACAGGACAGGAGTGCGATTCAGTTAGGAAGGAGGGCCTGCAGGCTTTTGTGCAGCTACGAGCAAGAAGCCCCCGCAGAGCCCCAGGCCACCCCACAGAGACTGACTTAGTGTATGCGGAGCGCCGCCTCTGCAGGACCAGCGAGGGGCACTCAACTCGGCAGAGCTGGAAAGGGTCGCCCTGCCCTCATCCTGCCTCCACGTGGTCTCCTGGGGGAGAGAGACACACATATAACAATATGCTGTGAACAGCACAGAAACAGAAACACAGGCAGGCAGAGTGGGCATAAGGTTAACTCTGGGCAGTCCCAGCAAGCTTTCTGGGAGAGAAGTAACCTAAGTTGCATTTTTGATAAATAAGCAGGAATCCACCAGGCAGACACGGATTAAAGAAAGGCATTCTAGAAAGAGGGGACAACAGAAGGCTCAGAGGAGTGTCTGGAGATGTTCTGGAGAATCAGAGGTCTGCTAGAACCTACGTGGGTTATAAATAATATCACTGTGGAGTGTTTCCTCTGTAATTAATGTGTTCACTAAGCCCTATTTACTGTTAATTTAAATTGAAAGCCAAGGCATCAAAAGGGAATCAAAACATACAACATATTTAAGAAACAAACACTAAAGACAACATTAAAAAACATACTCAGTCCTGTCCCTTGACTCCATACTTCTGGCCAAGAGGATGCCAACAGACATGACACGAGCGGAGGCTTGAATGTGCTTGCATTTCTCCCCTGGTGCTCTTGTGCCCTGCGGAGGCCAGGGGAAGAACATGCCCAGGCTAGCCCGTTGGCCCCAGGAGGAGGATGAGACACACATGGAGCAGAGCCACCAGCCTAGATCAACTGACTCCCAGCTCATCCTACAGACTTGTCAGCTAAATATATACCTACTGACATATGCTGCTGAGACTTTTGTGGCTGGATAATAAAATGACTGCATGTTCACGTAACAAAAGACTATACACCAGCAATATGGATACATCTCACAAAGATATTCTTGAAGAACAGAAGCCAGACACTAAAAAGTACATAGCATATGTTTCCAATTACGTAAAGTTCAAAAACAGGAGAAATCCAACGGATGGTGTTAGACTCTTGAAGTAAGGGTAGTGACTGAAAGAAGCATAGAAAGTTCTGGGGTTCTAGGAATATTCCATTTCCTAATTTACATACTGGTTACACAGGTATGTTCATTTTGTGAAACTTAGCTGTACAGTTCTGATTTTTGTACTTTTTTGTACATGTTATATTTAAATAAAAAGTTTACACAGCACTTGTAAAAAGAAAGAAAGAAAGACTTACTGAGGTATGGAGACATGGAAGGGCAGTTGTCAAGGTTTGCGGTTGTCATGGATGCTTCATTGGTCAGAGTTTGTTTCTTCTCCAAAACGAGAGGGTTGTTGAAATTAGCCATGAAATCCTTTGCTTTAGGAATCTCTTGAAGGGCAGCTACAAAGTAGTTGCTGGTGGCCCACCCAACCACCATCAGGCATAAGGTAAGAAGCAACAGTAACCGGAATTTGTAAGAAAGGTGGAAAGTCACGCTGCAGCCCATGTCTTTTATTACGTGAGCGACAGCTATCTCTCGGCCTCACTGTAGGCAGGAAGCTTCAAGTTACACTCTTCCAATCTGATTGCAAACTTGAAGATGACTGAAGATGCAATGCCTGCTTTTGCTCAGCGGTTCTGCTCCAATAACCTCTAAAAGGCAATCAAAAAGACACACTGTTTCAGAGGGAAACCATATCCTGAAACTATTCACTTCAGCACAAATTGGAAACCCGTGCCCAACGGATCTAGACTAACAGTAATGGGAGTTCTCCAAGTAGGGTTTAGAGATCAGAAAATCAGAGATCTTAGAGGGAGAAAGTTCCCACCATCTCTACATCACAGGAGTTCTCTCTGGGTTATCACCTAGGCTGTCTGTCACCCAGGAAGAAAAGCCATTTCCAGATGTTGCAGAGGAGGAGAAGGTAAAGAAGAGACTAGAGATGCCTCCTCAGTTCTGAGCTGGGCACAGCGTAAACACAGTCCTAATGGTTCTCTTCTGTGGATGCCCCTTCCTGGCACAGCTTTCAGAGAAGGTTAACAACACATGAAATCTTGTTACAGAGCATATTTCCACACAAAGAGAAAATAAGGGAAAGGACAAAAGCTCTTCTTCTTTGTAAGAGCTAGGAAAACATGTTCCTCTCCAACAGGGAATGAAAAATCAAGGATTTTTCAGTTATAAATGTTACAGTCACACCGAGGCAGGGCACAGGCACACCCCCACACGTGGGGGAGAGGGTAAGCAACACAAGAGAATTCCAGTACTGGAGCTCAACAATCTGTAAGAGTAGCAGGCAGAATACAGCACAGCGTTTAAGATCAGGGGTTTGGATTCAGACAGAAACTACAGCTCCACCACGTTATCAGCCATGAAACCTCAAGCCAGTCACTTAAGGGAGCCTTGGTGTCCGTCTCTGTAAAATGGGGATAATAGCAGTACCTGCAGAAAGAGCTTGTCGTGGGACTGGAGGACCTAACGTATTGGCAAAGTGTTAGCCTACCTCCTGATGCACCCGCCAAGTGGTGACCGTCACTGTTGTTATTGTTCTATCACTTCACATTAAGTGGCTCCAGACTAGGGATGGCCAACAGGCGGACACACTGGTAGGCTGCCAGAACCACCGCTCTATCGTCCCGTGTTTCTCACTGTCAGCTGATGAACTGCCACTCTGATTTCATACTTCAATAGCATGGGGTGAGGTAGTATGAATTCACCTCCAAGAGGTGGCTATGCTCTTAGTTACTAAGAAAAATCCAGTTTCTGAGGCCACATAGCTGAGGACCCACCCTGGACCACGGTAAATGCACTAAAGTGATGAAGGCTACTTGGCAAGGCCCCCTGGGGCACAGTCAGCAATCCCCCCCACCCCCATCCTCGCCTCACTGCTAAAGCCAAGTCTCTCCTCCAATTCTCAATGTGTTATCAGAAGAGTGCAGAAAATGCCAGGGCAAGGAAAATCTCCACAGCCAAACACGTCCTCAACTAAAGGGGCAGAAGGGAGACCAGAATACTTTCTGTGCCAAGTAATAATGGAAACACGTATGATTAAATCTTAAGTAACAAAAAGAAAAACAAAATAAACTACGTAGGCACGTAGGTGTCTATGATTACCACTAAAACCACAGAAAAAAGAAAACTCTAGAAAGAAATATACCCCAAAACTAACAATAACTGTATTAGGAGTATGGGATTAACCAGGGGTGGTTTTTTTCTCTTTTCTTTTGTTTTTGGAATTTTGTAAGATATACCTCTGTTCTTTTATAACAAAAAAATTGTTCTTTTAAATGAGACGTGAGGCTATCATAATTTACTGTCAAACAAAAACAAAACAATCCTAGCAGCTCTCAAGAGAGCCTCACACTTGCTGAAGGGTAACATTTCAAAAACGTAGCTCTAGGCTAGTCTGAGGGAAACCTGGAAAGCATTTCTCTCGAGACACAACATTATAAATGGAGGTTAGGTTCCTGGGCCAGGTCACAAAAGAGAAGATTTGACCCAGGAAGCAATTAAACAGTATGGCCTGCGTTTAGGATCCAGGGACGGTATCACGAGAAGTTGAGGCTGAAGGCAGTAATGACAGCTAATAAGAAGAGCGATTTATTTGTGCATCTACTCTGTGCCATGCACTGG
This sequence comes from Equus asinus, assembly GCF_041296235.1. Lineage (NCBI taxonomy): Eukaryota > Metazoa > Chordata > Mammalia > Perissodactyla > Equidae > Equus > Equus asinus. The sequence goes on from NC_091794.1 coordinate 20,565,957, forward strand.
GGTTAAATCACTTGTATTAACTTATTTAATTCTCATCTCGACCTTGTGAGGTAAGAATTATTAGTCTCCTCACTTTACAGAGGAGAAAATGAAAGTTGAGAGAGATTAAGCAGCTTGTCCAAGACCACACAAGTAAGAGGTCAGCTCCAAAGCCCGGGCTTCTGCCCCATCCTCTGCATGGACTGATCGGTCTTTCCTCCCCTTGGCACCTGCGGGCGCTCAAAGCAAACCCTTGAAATGGCAGAGCTCCCTTTGGGGGCCTTCCTCTTCTCTCCCACATCCTCCTGTCCCTTTCCTTGGAACTGTCTGTTCTCTTCCCTCCAGGTGACAGTAAGTCTTCAGGATCCTGGGGCCAATCAGACAACCTCTTATGGACTTACCTGCAGGAGGCGTCAATGATAGGACTAGCAATCGTTTTTGATAAAAGTCTCATTCTGAAAAATTCAGACTGGGAGCACTGCTTTTCTAAGAGCTGCCTTTGGAGGGGTAGTCCCCTGACAGGGAGACTCACCTGGCTGAAGGGACTTCTGAGAAATAGAAGTACTGCCATGTTCGAAGCAAAAAGGACCGGAACGCATACACATCCGGCCCCCCGTTCTACAGAGGGAGGAAGTGTGGCGTAGGGAGCTTGTAAACCCTACCCAAGAATTAGCAAGCTGGTACTCACCACAGACTAACCCTGCTGAACATCAGCCCATGGAATTTGTCCGAAGAGAAGAAATTTAATATAAAACCCAAGAGTCATTATGAATGACTGCTTAATAATCAGCCCTTCACTGCTATCCCCCGTTCTTAAGACTACATGGGATCCAGTTAGAAATAATCACTTCCTCCTTCCTCTAAGCCTTGGTGCTCCCCTCAAAGCTAACTGTACAGAGAGCCGGCATGAAGGCAGCCCAGGTGTGAAATCTCCTTGGTTCCAGCGAGTAAACATTGGAGGCGTGAAGGGACTATAACACTCGTCCTACTGTTTCAAGAGAGCTCTCCTGCCCAGCCTGCTTATCGGTTATGTGACTGAAGGCAACCCCTCTCGACGTGTTCCATTAGCTAGAAAACAGTAAAATATATATATATTTATCTTACAACGTCACTCTAAGAACTTAATGAGATAATGGACCCAAATACACCGGGTACTATTCCCAGAAACATAATAAATATTTATTGACTCTGATTACCAACGTGACTCATGCACAAATTTTATCAGAATACTAACCAAGATAAGGTTATCTCTGGAATTGCACATTGAAATACAGACTACTGTTATTATCGATTTCTCTGTCATTTCCTACTTTTCATTCAATAAGTATATATTACTTTTGTAATTTAAAGAATAATGATTTTTTAATAAAGTTCTTTTTAGGGTAGGTTACTCCTGGCTGGGGTTTGGGAAAACGTCATCAGATTGGACTTATTTATAATAACACTGAAGTAACTGAGAGATTCTGAACTCTCCCTGAAGAAAAGTTTTCTTTTTCAATCACAGCTGTCTTGAAGTGACAGGAAATCATGACTGTAGAGGACAAATTCAGGTAATGTGAAGGAAGTTGCTTTAGGGCAAGACTCACCACCCTTTTCCTTTCTAGAAGTCTGTCCTAGAGTTAGTGCAAAATCATGATGTTTTCCTAATTTTATTTTCCCTCCTCTCAATGCCACCAGTCTTTTCTGAGCACCTGCTATTTTCAGACATAGTGTTAGACCCTAAAGGGACATAAAGGGAATTAAAGTATAGTCCTGGCACTCAGAGTTTATTTCAGTCCTTTCCTAGATTTTAATGTCTGCAATTTGTTTTCAAATATACCAGCCTGCCTCCTCCAAAAGTGGGGTAAGAGATAAACAAGATTGGCAGAACATTGAGAAGTAGTGAAGCTGGGTGATCAGCACCTGAGGGTTGATTTTCTTTCTCTCTCTACTTTTGCGTACACTTGGAATTTTCCATAATAATAATTAAAAAAATATAGCATGGAAGACAAGCTATAACAGAAGGTAAATCAGCATGAATGCAAGTATCATTCTTGGAGAATCTCTACACACATACATTTTTGCATCACCACGTCAGGGTCGGGGGAGGACACCAGGTGTTACTCCATAATTATTTACTAAGCGCTAGACACCAGGGAGAAAGGGTGTGGTCTTCATTCAGCAGTCAAGAGCACCAAAATCAACATTCCAACATCTCTAAAGCCATCTGGTACGGCATCTCACAGTGGGCATGATGTGGCCCCAGGCATGTGGTCCTACTCCCTTGGGCCTCCCTGGGGCAGCACCAGTAGAAAGGCTGGTATTTTGCTGCTCCTTTTACTCCTGCAGAGTTCCTGATAGCTGACTGTTTGCACACATATTGGCCTACGTTCCTTGGGCCTCTGGTATTCATTCTCCCAATTATAGCTCCTTTACCTGACTTCTAAGAGATCACTGCCCAGACTCTAAAGAACCAATGGTTCCCTGGGTGGGGGGCAAGGGTGGGACAGAAATGATGACAGCCACTTACATGTACAAGTCATTTAAACTCAAAGACTGAGCTCCTAGTGGCCAAAACTGGATGCATTTGAGCAAGAAAACAGTGATGGCATTGTATTTTAACCCAGTAAATAAAATGAATATCCATGAGTCCATACTGATATAAATGATCAAATAAATGGGAGAGAAAGGGCAGCTCTTTCTCAGAGTAAACATTCAATTAATAAGGAAGAAAGAGATGGAAAAAATTAGTGTTAGGCAAATATTACTGCAATAATTACTGAAGACAAGATCCATCAATGAGTGCTAACATTAGTGGGTGAAAATGTGAGGATAAACAGAGTTTATAGTCTCAAAAGTATATACCCCAAGATAATTATTAGCTACAAACGAAAAGACAGTAACTTTCTAGTGGAGAAACCCAGCAGATATTGCCTTAACAAAGTGATCAAGGTGCATATCACCAGTAGTAAGACCTATCCACCTCAAGAAGCAGTGATGGATTGCACTGAAAAGGACACAATGCCACTTCTGTGGTTGGTGTTCCTGCCAAAGACGCATAACTTCATTACAGGCATAAGAAAACATCAGATAAATTCATTCTACAAAATAACTAATCAGTACTCTTCAAAGAGGTCAAAATAATGAAAGACAAGGAAAAGCTGAGGAACTATTTTGGACTAGAGGAGACTACTAAGAAATAACTAAATGCAGTGTAGAATCTTGAATAGAATACAGGAACAGGAAAAAAAAATCATTAGCAGGAAAACTGATGAAATTCCCATAAAGTCTGTGGTTTAGTTAATAGCACTGATAACTGAACCACGGTTATGTAAGGGGCCAACATCAGAGGAAGCTGAGTGAATTCTCTGTACCATTTTTGCAACTTTTCTCTAAGTCTAAACTTAATTAAAAATTAAAATTTAAAAAGTTGGAGACTGAATAAAACCAAAGCCAACATATGGGAATAAAACTAACAATTCTCAAAAAGAATCACTGTTTTTTGTATTCCTAGTGCTTCAAACTGACCTGACATAGAAGGTGCTGAATTTGATAAATAATGAATGACTTTCTAGGACATACTAGTTGAAATACATAAGGTCACATCATAATCCCGGGCTACTACCAAAAGGGATGAGATGGGGGAAAAAGAAAGAAAAATAAAGATTAATAAAGACAGGAAAAAATTTAATGGGTATAAAATTCCATTTGGGGAAGAGATTAAAAACGGAAAAAGGCTCACCCCCGCCAGCTCCCTTTGCTTGATTAACATCAACACGTTCCTAACTGTAGGGGCCCCAACTCTAATCAACGGCATTTTCTCTTTGTCATGCCCACCCCATTCTGCCCCTCTTTCCTGACTCCAAAAGGAGCTGCTGTTTAGAGTGCCCCTTCCCCCCCCACACACCCACAGCACACTCTGGAGCAGGGTCCCTGGGCAAAAGGTGGTGCTATGTCACCCATCTTACAGCAAGAGCTGTCATGAAATCATCAGGAAACATGCAGTAAATTTCAATAGCAAAGGACAGGCATTGTTTTATATAGTCTATGTGACGCAGCATAACAGAACTCACAAGAATTTCTGATGGGGGACCTTAATGGAGGTTTGCTGTGTACTTACGTCATTTTCAGCTAGGCCAGGGAACCCTGCAGTGGGGTCAGTCGGGGTTCCCTTGCTGCAGTCATGAGGGGCACATCAATGAGAAGGTTTGACGAGGTCTGAGGTAACATAAAAAACAGGGGCTCTGAAGTCACCCACAGCTGAGTTCAAATCTCGTTACCAGATGTATGAATGGCTTTGGGCAAGTGACCTAAATTTCCGAGTGGGTTTTGCTATTTATTTAAAAAGCATTTTTCAAAGTGTGGTTCCAAGAGCACCAATATCAAACACAGATGGGCATCTGTTAAAGTTGCAGACTGGCCCTACTCCAGAGCTGACAGGTCAGAACGGCTGCGCCTGGGACTCAGGAAAATGAATTTTTAACAAGCTCCCCAGGTGACTCTTACACACATTAAAGTTTGAGAACCTCTGAAATAAGAGAGAGGACCTGGAATGCAACAGATCCTTCAGAAACCTTAATTTTCCTTCTGGTGAGGAAAAGCAATAAGAAGATATGTGAAAATGAGATTTTAAAAACGCATCTGAATGGCTTTTGATTCCATCATTTAGAATTTACTCTAAGGAAATAATCAGAGAGATCGATCATGATACTCAGACCAACATTACTGAAATAACCAAAAATTGAAAAAAATCAAAATGTTAACAATAGGGAGTTGATTTAATTAATTACAGTACCTCCATATGATGAACATATGCTTTCATTAAAATGGTGTTTAAAAAACTTAACTACAGGGACCAGCCTGGTGGTGCAGCAGGCAAGTTCTCGTGCTCCACTTCAGCGGCCAGAGTTCACCAGTCCCGATACAGGGCGCAGACCTACCCGTCGCCTATCAAGCCATGCTGTGGGAGGTGTCCGACACATAAAGTAGAAGAAGATGGGCATGGATGTTAGCTCAGGGCCAGTCTTCCTCAGCAAAAAGAGGAGGATCGGTGGCAGATGTTAGCTCAGTGCTAATCTTCCTCAAAAAAACAAAAAAAAACCCTTAACAACATACTCAACCATAAAAAAAGAATGAAATCTTGCCACTTGCAACAACATAGATGGACCTACAGGGTATTACGCTAAGTGAAATAAGTCAGACAGAGAAAGACAGGTACCATATGATTCCACTTACATGTGGAATCTAAAAAACAAAACAAACAAGCAAACAAAGTAGAAACTGACTCATAGATACAGGAAACAAACTGGTGGTCACCAGAGTGGGGAGGGGTTGGGGGTTGGTCGGAATAGGTGAAAGGGATTAAGAGGCACAATCTTCCACTTATAAAATTAATAAGTCATGAGGATGTCATGTACAGCGTACGGAATACAGTCAATAATACTGTAATAACTTTGTATGGTGACAGATGGTAACTAGACACATTGTAGTGATCATTTCCTAGTGTACCCAAATATTGCATCACTATGATATACAACCTGAAGCTAACAGGATATTGTATGTCAATTATACTTCAAAAATAAACTTAACTAGGGGATGGCCCGGTGGCTCAGCGGTTAAGTTCACACGTTCCGCTTCAGCAGCCCAGGGTTCGCCGGTTTGGATCCCAGGTGTGGACATGGCACCACTTGCAAACCATGCTGTGGCAGGCGTCCCAAATATAAAGTAGAGGAAGATGGGCACAGATGTTAGCTCAGGGCCAGTCTTCCTCAGCAAAAAGAGGAGGACTGGCAGCAGATGTTAGCTCAGGGCTAATCTTTCTCAAAAAATAAAAATAAAAAAAATAAATAGATAGATAACTATATGAGAAAGTGCTCATGATAGCTAAGTGAAAAAAACCCAGAATATAAAAATGTACGTAGAATACAATCCCAATTGTGCTATACATCTGTGGTGTGAATGTCTTTCACATATAAAATGCCACAAAGAATCACCAGTGGTTGTCTCCTAATTATAGGATTAGTGACATTTCATTTCTTTGGTATCTTCTAACTTTTCTAAAACGGGGCTTTTATGATCAGAAACAATGTCATTTCCTTTAAAATATATTAAAATTTAGAGTGGACACAATAAACAGGGATTATAACTTTTGATTACAGAAGCCTGGCAACAATTCATTGATATAACCTCTAAGGAATCTATTCTAAGGAGGCCCCAACGAGCCCAAATCTCAAAGAAAACCCTCAGAGGTGGTCAACGACATTCAACACCAAGAATCCTGTGGTCTCTATTTGAAATTCCTATTCCAGGCTCCACCCTCAGAGATTTTTATTTCAAAGGCCCAAGGTGAGGCCAAGGAATCCATATTTTCAACAGGAACGGAGGTGGGTTTGAGAAACCATTGTTCATTGATGGCTTTAAAAAAAAAAAAGAAAACCCCCACTGCCTTGGGTTGGATGTTCCCACTAAGAATAAAAGATCTTCAAAGAGAGAGTTCTCAAATCATTTGCACACATCTCTGGGGAAAAAAACACATTATCATTAGCTCAGTTTAAGACAGATAGTAAATACCTATCCTAACAAGTGGCATATAAAATATAATAACAGCTAGTTTTATCACACTCCCCGCCAAGATAATATAGTCAAACAGTTGAGTGCTTCTCTTTCACAGATGTTTTGAATCTCATCAAAGCACAGATCTTCTCTCTCAAAAATGCATACAGACGGGTACATGAAAATCTTTGCAATTTCATTGGGCTTAAAGGCCAGCCCTGTTCTAGAAGATAAAATTCCTAAAAGATAAACTATGGGCCAATCATTATCTCCTTACCCTAGAGACACATTCCAGCACTCCCACCCAGCCCAGGTGGCTAGGATAGCCCTCCACTCCACTTTTTAGGCCCAATTTCCCAGCCTGGACCCTGAATCCTATTCATCCCTATCCCAGATTCCTTGACTTTCTTGCATCCCCACTACGTTACTGTCCTTTCTCTAAAAAATTCAGGAATTAAAAAATAAAAACAACAAGCCTCTCCTCAACCCTCAAATTTCTATCTTCTTCCTCCTCCTTTTCATCACCAAACGGCTAGAGAGGTCGCCCTGTGCCCCGGCCGGCTCCCCGTCCGCAGCCCTCACCCACCCTTGAACACTGTGCAACCTGGCGCACGCCCACTGCTCCCAAGGCTACCACCCCAAGGCCTTTTCTCAGTCCCAATCCTCCTGGACTTTTCTATCTTTTTCAAACTAGAGTTACGCCTCACCTAATGCAAGACCGAACACCGACAGACAACGATCGACAGATACCGGTTGGATGAGGAGCGGGACTACGGGTAGGTGTCTCTGAAATGCCTTAAAAGCCAGGTGACTCTCACCATTCGTCGGCCCCTGCAGGGCCCAGCTGAGCGGTTTCCTAGTAGAAACCCTGTGGAAAGAGGGCTCCAAGGCAGAAGGGCTTTTTCACGTTGACGCGCCCGCGCGGAGAGCGCTGCTGGGGGGCGACCCCAGCGCCGTGAGCGAGGCCTCGGGGGCGACCCCTGCAGCCCTGCCTACCTGGCTGCATCTTGCCCGGCTCCCCCGCCGGCGGCAGCGGGAGCGCCGCGGTGTTGCTCGCACCGAAGCCGTACGGTCCCTCCCTCCGGGCTCGGCCTCCGCAGGCCCCGCTCGCCCCGCCGCTCGCGCTGCGCCGCTCCGCGCGCGCTCGGCCCCGGCCCGGGCCCCGCCCCGGCCCGCCGCCCGGCGAGGCGCCCCCGGCGCCCGCCGCCGCCCCCCGCACGGACTCGGCCGCCCCAGGGCCCGGCGCACTCACCCGACGCGGCCGCGGCGAGGCGAGCAGCGCAGGGAGAAGGGGACACCCCTCCCGCCGCCCGGAGGAGGCTCCCGAGGGCCGGCCCCGCCCGCCCGCCCCGCGAGTGGCCGCGGCCGCGCGCCGGGGGCGGGTCTGCGCGTTCTCGCAAGCCTGGCGCTCCGCCCCCGCCCGGACGGACACCTTACCCCGCCGGCGCTGGGAGGAGCCCGGAGAGGGAAGGACGGCTTACCCTCTAGGAGGTCAGCAAAGCCTTGTGCCAATACTGCGCCGGGTGCCGCGCGCCCCCCAAATCCCGCCCTCGTAAATGCTCACAAAGAGTTGAGAACAAGATACGAACCTTCCCATTTTATGGAGGAGGAAACTGAGGCTTTAGAGGTCACTAACCTTACCTTATATCCCCCTGACAGGTTTCAGCTTTCTCAGCTGCATAAGGTACCAGATTAGCTGGCTTTCCCATTTCTTAGGACTATTGAGAATATGAACTGAATAAATTGTGAGAAATCCTAATTTCTTCAAACATATTATTACAAAGCAATGGGAACCCTCTCTGGAGGACGGACCCCCTATTTAGTCCCATAGGATTCAAACAAATAGAAATTCACAATTTCAAAAGAAAATCACCAAGCACGGGAGGCCGCAGAGAAATGACAGCAAAACCAACACCAACAGATTTAGATCCCCAAAGATATCAGATGTTGGAATTGTCTGACACAGAATACGGAAGAGCTCGTTTTGAAATTTTTAAAGAAAAAAAAAGATGTCCCTAGAGGTTACTTACCATTTACAAAGGAGCTAGAGTACCTTTTGGTTGGAGAAGTCTGACAGATACCGCCTTAACCAAGTACTCAAAGTTAATTTCACCATTAACACAAATTGATGTCGCACATGTGGTGATGCTCTGAGGACATGAGCTCACCTTTATGATGTTCCTGCCAAAAAGACATAAAATCTTGAGGAAACACACAAACACAAATTAAGGGATGTTCTACAAAACAACTGGCCTGAGCACTTCAAAAATTTCAATGTCATGAAACACAAGGAAAGATAAGAAACTATTTCAGATTAAAGGAGACTAAGGAGATTTGACATCTAAATTCCTGGATTGGGGAAAAAAATTACTACAAAGTATATTATTGAGTAAATCGGAAATGAATTTGTACAGTGTGGTAGATTAAAAAAATAGCCTCAAATTCTTTGACCTTCCTCTCACTGAGAAATGGGGATATATTTCCCTTTCCTGGAAATTAGGGCTGGCCTGTGACTGCTTTGACAAATGGAGTAGAGTGGAAGGGAAGCTATGCCAATTCTGAGCCCAGCCTTTAACAGGCAGTTTCTGCTTCCCCTTCTGCTCTGCCATAACAAAATACCACAGAGTGGATGGCTTAAACAACACAGCAGAGCATCTAAAAAACAACCAAACAAAATATATAAAATGAAAGTTTCCAAGATACTTCATATTGGGTAACAAAGGTCAGTGATCTCTGAGAGGAAACAAACAAGGTGAGTCCTACAACTGCCTCAGTTTACCACCTTGAGAGAGTCTACAAGCCATGGCAGGGGGAGGGAAAACTGAGACAGAGCCTGGCAGTCTCCCTGAATTGAAGAGACAGACCCTACGGGTCAGGGGCACTAAAGCAGCTAGAGTTCACAGGACAGAATAACAGAGAAAAGACAGATGCACCAAGAGAGAATACTTGAGATCTACAGAAAATCCTCCTCAAGTATTCGTGATCAGTTCATGCATGTAAGGAAGGTGTCCTGGCCAGAGAAAGAACCATCTGTAAGGATTAGAGGGAACAGTTCCTGTCACTTATTCTGGACTGTGTCTCCCAGAATTGGTTCAAGAAGATTTATAGAGCTTAAAAAATATCTAGCACCCAGTAAGGTAAAATTCACTATGTCTGGCATCCAAACAAAGATTACCAGGTACGCAAAGAGGCAGGAAAACACAACTGATAGGGAGAAGAATAATGAGTCAAAAGTGGCCCAGAACTGGCATAGATGTTAGAATTAACAGAGGAGAACATCAAGACAGCTATTATAACTATAGGCCATATATTCAAAAGGTTAGGGGCCAGCCTGGTGGCATAGTGGTAAAGTTCACACACTCCACTTCAGCAGCCCAGGCTTCACCAGTTTGGATCCTTGGTGTAGACCTACACACCACTCATCAAGCCGTGCTGTGGCGGCACCCCACATAGACGAACTAGAAGGACTTCGAACTAGGATATACAACTCTGTACTGGGGCTTTGGGGAGAAAAAGAAAGAGAAAGATTGACAACAGATGTTAGCTCGGGGTCAGTGTTCCTCACCAAAAAGAAAAGTTTTGAGTCAGCCCTGTGGCCGAGTGTTTGGGTTCATGCACTCCACTTCGGCAGCCCAGGCTTTCACTGATTTGAATCCTGGGTGCAGACCTGGCACCACTCATCAGGCCATGCTGAGGTGGCGTCCCACACAGCAGAACTAGAAGGACCTACAACTAGAATATACAACTATGTACTGGGGGGCTTTGGGGAGAAGAAAAAAAGAAAAAGAAAAGAGGAAGATTGGCAACAGACATTAGCTCAGGGTCAATCTTTAGAAAAAAAAAGTTAGAGACATGAAAGATATGAAGAAAGGCCCAAAGTGAACTTCTAGAGATGAAAAATAAAATGCATGACAACAATAGTGTGTAGACCAGAAGGGGATAAAAGAAAGTATGCTATTGTAAGGTTCTTACACTACACATGAAGTGGTATAATATCAATTTAAGGTACACATGGTAGATAAATATGTATACTATAAACTCTGAAGCAATCATTAAAATAAAGAATTATAACTAATAAGGAAACAAAGGAGATCAAATCAAAAATGAAATTCAATTAGTTCAAAAGAAGGTAGCAAAACAGGAAAAGGGAAAAAATAGAAAACAAATGGGACAAGTAGAAAACAAATAGCAAGATGATATACTCAAACCTAACCACATTAATAATCATATTAAATGTAAATGGAACAAACTCACTGATTAAAAGGCAGAGATTGTCAGACTGGATAAAAAGCAAGACCCAACTATATGTTGCCTACAAAAAGTGCACTTTAAATATAAAAATAATACAACAAACAGGTTAAAAGTAAAAGGATGGAAAGAGATATACCATGCTACCACTAGTCAAAAGAAAACAAGATTAGCTACTTTAAAATCAGGAAAAAAAAATTTCAGAGCAAAGAATATTACAAGGGAAAAAGAAGGTAATTTTAACATTAAAAGGATAAAGGGATCAATTTATCAAGAGAAAAAAGTCCTAAACATTTGTGAACCTAATAACCATGCTTCAAAATATATGAAGTAAAAATTGACAGAACTGCCCAAAGAAATAGATAAATCCACAATTATAGTCAGAGATTTCAACACTCCTCTCTCAATAATTGCTAGACCAAGTATGCAAAAACACGGTAAAGATATAGAAGGTTTGAGCAACACTATTAACTACTTGACCTGATTGACATTTACAGAACACTCTACTCAACAATAGTAGAATGCACATTTTTCTCAAGTGCATAGAGAACTATTCTAGGTCATAAAAAAAGACTCACTAAAATTCAATAGGATTCAAGTCATACAAAGTATGTGGTCTGAACACAGAGGAATTAAATTAAATATCGATAACTGAAAGATCCTTGGAATATTCCCAACTATTTGAAAACTAAACAACACCCTTCTAAATAACTGGGAGATCAAAGAAGAAATCAAAAGAGAAATTGAAAAGTCTTTTGAACTGAATGAAAATGAAAACACAACATATCTTTGTAAATGTCATTAACACAGTACTTAAGGGAAAACTCACAGCACTAAATGTCTATATTAGAAAAGGAGAAAGATCTCAAATCAATGATCTCAGCTTCTACCTTACAAAACTAGAAAAGGAAGAGCAAAGTTAAATATACAGTAAGCAGAAGTCAGGAAGTAATAAACATCAAGGAGGAATCAACGAAATAGAAAAGAAGAAAACAATAGAGGGAATCAAATTTTTAAAAAGACTGGTTCTCTGAGAAGATCAATAATATGGATTAAGCTTTAGCTAGACTAATCAGGAAAAAAGATAAAAGATACAAATTACCAATATCAGGAATTAGAGGGGTGACATTACCACAGATTCTTCAGATATTAAAAGAACAATGAGATTATTGTGAATAATTTTCTGTCAAAAAATTTCACAACTTAGAGAAAATGGACAAATTCCTTGAAAGACATAAATTACCACAACTCATTCAAGAAGAAATAGATAACCTAAACAGCCCTATATCTGCTAAAGAAATTGAAATTGTAGTTAAAAGCCTTCCCACACAGAAAACTCCAGGCTTAGATAGCTAGTGAGAATTCACTAGGCAGAGGAAATAATACTTACATAAAATGTACAGCTAACATATTCAGTGGTAGAAGACTGAGTGCTTTCCCACTAAGATCAGGAAAAAGATGGGAATGTCTTCTCTCACCACTTCTATTCAACTGTATGTAGATACAAAATCTCTAAGTGTAATTTTAACAATCAAATTCAACAATATAAGAAAAGATAATTCATCATGACCAAGTGGGATTCATCCCAGGAATGAAGAGTTGGTTTAACATTCAAATATCAATCAACATAATTCATCATATTAGCAAACAAAAAAGAAAAACCATATGAAATCATATTTCTAAAAAAGAAATAAAAGGAATCTAGATTGGAAGGAAAAAATAAAAACTGTCATTAGTCATAGATGACATGATTATAGAAATACTAATGGAATACACAAAAATGCTACTAAAACTAATAAATGAATTTAAGGAGGTTGCAAGATACAAGATCAATATACAAAAATGAATTGAATTTCTATATATTAGCAATGAAGAATTGAAAATTGAAAATTTAAAATACCACTCACAATAGCATTAAAAACTATGAAAGACTTAGAGATAAATCTGACAAAGGATGTGAAAGGTCTTACACTGAAAATGACAAAACATTGCTGAGAGAAATTCAAGAGACATAAGTGAATAGAGAGATATACTTTGTTTATGAGTCAGAAGACTCAATATTGTCAAAATGTCACTTCCCCTCAAATTGATCTGTAGATTCATTGCATTTCCAGTCAAAATCCTAGCAGGTTGCTTTTCTTCAGAAATTGGCAAACTGGTTATAAAAATCATATGTAAATGCAAAAGACCTAGAATTCCTAAAAATAACCTTGAAAAAGAAAAACATTACCTGATTTCAAGAATTATTATATAGTTACCATAAGTAAAACAGTGTGGTATAGGCATAAAGATAGACAAATAGATGAAAGAAACATAATAAAGATTCCAGAAATGAAGCCATGCATATGGATTTTTGACAAAGGCACAAATACAATGTAGTAGAGAAAGGATGGCCTTTTCAATAAATAGTGCTTGAACAACTAGATATTCCTTTAAAATACACACACCTCACCTCACACCATGGACAAAAATTAATTCAAAATGAACCATAGACCTAAATGTAAAACCTAAATGTATAAAATTTCTCCCCTAAAGACTGCAATTGCAACCACAGGAGGATCCATAAGAGAAGGAACAGGGGAGGGGACGCTCATTCGCGGAATCACCAAGGACTCCCTAGGGCCCTTGAAGCCTAGAGGGAAGCTCTCTAACGGGGTGAGAGCTTTCGTGGGGCTTGACCTCATCAAGCCAAGACCCCAGGAGACCAGATAGTGAGAGCTGATCGAGAAAGCCCAGAGAGCACACAGGAGAAAGTGCCCCCTGCCCCCCCTGTGCCCCCCCCCCCCATCTGCCCCCAGCCTCTCCACTGCCTGGGATCTCAGCTGAAGGTGGAGGGCTCAGAATATGCAACTCTCAACCCCCACCTAGTGGCGATAGGCAGTAACTGCAACCAAATAATATCAGAATGCGAAAAATCCAACCTACCTCCTCTAACATCAGACACTACGTCAAATTTCCAGACCAGAGAGAAAATGACAAACACCCAGAATTCAGGCCTGAGGACACAGAAATATGTAAGCTAAATGACAATGAATTCAAAATAGCTCATCAAAAAACTCAACAAGGTAAAAGAGAACCTAGAGAAATAATTCAACAAGTTCAGGAGCTACTTCACAAAAACGATTGACACTATAAAGAAGAATCAATCGGAAATATTAGAGGTGAAAGACACAATGGAAGAGATAAAACAAAATACAGATTCCCTGAACGCCCGAGTGGACATCTTAGAGGAGCATATTAGCATAATTGAAGATAGACATGTTGAAATGCTCCAGACAAAGAAGGAGCAAGAACTAAGACTAAAAAGAAATGGAGAAAGTCTCCAAGAAATATCTGACTCAATGAGGAAATGCAACATATGAATTATAGGTATTCAAGAAAGAGAAGAGAAGGAGAAAGTGTGCTCAAAGAAGTAATAGCAGAGACCTCCCCAAATCTAGGGAAAGAGAAGGAAATCTGTGTGGAAGAGGCTTCCAGATCTCCTAGAGTTGTCAATATAGAAAGACCTATTGCAAGGCGTATAGTAGTAAAACTGGCAAAAATGAATGACAAAGAAAGAATACTAAGTGCAGCAACACAGAAGAACATAACCTACAAAGGAACCCCTATCAGGCTTTCAGTGGATTTCTCTGCAGGAACTGTACAAGCTAGGAGAGAATGGAATGACATATTCAAATCTTTAAAAGACAAAAATATTCAGCCAAGAATACTCTATCCAGCAAAAATATCCTTCAGCTATGAGGGAGAAATTAAAACTCCCAGACAAACAAAATCTAAGGGACTTTGTAGCCACAAGACCACCCCCCTCCACAAGAAATCCTCAAGAAGGCCCTCATACTTGAAAAAAAAAAGTGGGAGAAAGGAGTCACAAAACACCAAGTAAGGAGACAAACAGATAGACAGAATCAGAATAGGATAGCAAATATTCAACTCTAGCATTAGACTAAAGGGAAGGAAAACACCAAAAATAAAGATAATCCTGTCATTTTAACCACAAACTTACAACACAAGTTGGAATAAGATATGAGAAAAACAACTTAGGAGGGGAGGAGGAAAGGGACTGAATCAGTTTAGACTAAGGAAATAAGAGGCCATCAGAAAATGGACTACCTTATACACGAGATTCTGAATATAAACCTCATGGTAACCACTAAACAAAAAGCAGAACAGAGACACAAAGAATAAATAAGGAGAAAACAAAGAAACATATCATAAAAAACTACCTAATTCAAGGGGTAGACCAAAACACACAGGATGAGAAACAAAGGAAATGCAGGAAAACCAGAAAACGAGTGATAAAATGACAACTTTAAGCCCTCATACATCAATAATCACCCTCAATGTAAAGGGATTGAATCTCCAGTAAAAAAAAGACACAGAGTGGTGAGATGGATTAAAGAATAAGACCCAACAATTTGCTGCCTCCAGGAAACACATCTTAGCTCCAATGACAAACACAGGCTCAGAATGAAGGGGTGGAAGACGATACTCCAAGCTAAACAAAAGAAAGCAGGTGTCACAATACTTATATCAAAGTAGACTTCAAGATAAGACAGGTAAAGCGAGAAAAAGAGGGGTGGTATGTAATGATCAAAGGGACACTGCATCAAGAAGAAATAATGCTTATAAATATCTATGCACACAACACAGGAGCACCAAAGTTCATAAAGCAAATATTAACAAACCTAAAAGAAGATATTAATAATAACACAATAATAGTAGGGAACCTCAACACTCGACTCACATCAATGGGTAGATCATCCAGACAGAAAATCAACAAGGAAACTGTGGAATTAAATGAAAAGCTAGACCAGTTGGACTTACTAGACATATATAGAACACTCCATCCAAAAACAGCAGAATACACATTCTTCTCAAGTGAGCACGGAACATTCTCAAGGATAGACCATATGTTGGGAAACAAGGCAAGCCTCTATAAATTTAAGAAGATTGAAATAACAAGCAGCTTTTTCAATCATAATGCTATAAAGCTAGAAATTTATTACAAGAAAAAAGCTGAGAAAGGGATAAAGATGTGGAAACTAAACAAAATGCTATTGAACAAGCAATGGATCATTGAAGAAATTAAAGGAGAAATCAAAAAATATCTGGAGACAAATGAAAATGATATCATACCATACCAACTCATAAGGGATGCAGCAAAAGCCGTATTAAGAGAGAAATTCATCGCAGTACAGGCACATCTTAACAAACAAGAAAAATCCCAAATAAGCAATCTCAAATTACACCTAACTGAATTAGAAAAAGAAGAAAAAACAAAGCCTAAAATCAGCAGAAGGAGAGAAATAATAAAAATCAGAGTAGAAATAAATGCTATTGAAACAAAAAAGGCTGTAGAAAGGATCAAGGAAACAAAGAGCTGGTTCTTTCGGAAGATAAATGAAATTGACAAACCCCTAGCCAGACTTACAAAGAAAAAAGAGACAAAGCTCAGATAAACAAAATCAGGAATGGAAGAGGAGAAATAACAACAGACTCCACAGAAATACAATGGATTTTAAGAAAATACTATGAAAAACTACATGCCAACAAAATGGATTATCTAGAGGAAATGGATAAATTCTTAGAGTCTTACAGCCTCCCAAAGCTGAATCAAGAAGAAACAGACAATCTGAATAGACCAATCACAAGGAAAGAGATCAAAACAGTAATCAAAAACATCCCAAAGAATAAAAGCCCAGGACCAGATGGCTTTCCCAGGGAATTCTACCAAACTTTCAGAGAGGATTTAATACCTATCCTTCTCAAGCTATTCCAAAAAAATAGGGAGGATGGAACACTTCCTAACACATTCTACGAGGCCAACGTCACTCTGATACCAAAGCCTGACAAGGACAGCACGAAAAAGGAAAACTACAGGAAAATATTGCTGATGAACATAGATACAAAAATCCTCAACAAAATATTGGCAACCCAAATTCAGTAATACATCAAAAAGATCATACATCATGATCAAGTGGGATTCATACCAGGGACACAGGGATGGTTCAACATCTGCAAATCAATCAACATGATACACCACATCAACAAATTGAGGAATAAAAACCACATGATCATCTCAATAGATGCAGGGAAAGCATTTGACAAGATCCACAGCCATTTATGATTAAAAAAAAAAAACTCTTAACAAAATGGGCATAGAAGGAAATTACCTCAACATAATAAAGGCCATATATGACAAACCCACAGCCAACATCATAGTCAATGGACAAAAACTAAATGTCATCCCCCTGACAACAGGAACAAGACAAGGATACCCACTCTCACCACTCTTACTCAACATAGTGCTGGAAGTTTTGGCCAGAGCAATTAGGCAAGAGAAAGGAATAAAAGGAATCCAAATAGGGAGTGAAAAAGTGAAACTCTCGCTGTTTGCAGATGACATGATCTTATATATAGAAAACCCCAAAGAAATCATTGGAAAACTAATAGAAATAATTAACAACTACAGTAAAGTTGCAGGGTACAAAATCAACTTAAAAAAATCAGTTGCTTTTCTATACTCCAATAACGAACTTACACAAAGAAAATTCAAGAATACAATTCCATTTGCAATCACAACTAAAAGAATAAAGTGCCTAGGAATATGGGGCCGGCCCGGTGGCACAGCGGTTAAGTTCCCACGTTCCACTTCTCAGCGGCTGGGGGTTCGCTGGTTCGAATCCTGGGTGCAGACACGGTACTGCTTGGCACGCCATGCTGTGGTAGGCATCCCATATATAAAGTAGAGGAAGATGGGCACAGATGTTAGCTCAGGGCCAGGCTTCCTCAGCAAAAACAGGAGGACTGGCAGTAGTTAGCTCAGAGCTAATCTTCCTCAAAAAAAAAAAAAGTACCTAGGGATAAATTTAACCAAGGAGGTGAAGGACTTATACAATGAAAACTATAAGGGATTACTAAAAGAAATTGGTAATGACGTAAAGAGATGGAAAGAGATTCCATGCTCACGGATTGGAAGAATAAATATAGTTAAAATGTCCACACTACCCAAAGCAATCTACAGATTCAGTGCAATCCCAATGAGAATCCCAATAGCATTCTTCACAGAAATAGAGCAAAGAATCCTAAAACTCACATGAGGCAACCAAAGACCCCAAATTGCTAAGGCAATCCTGAGAAAAAAGAACAAAGCTGGTGGTAACACAATCCCTGACTTCAAAATGTACTACAAAGCCAAAGTGATCAAAACAGTGTGGTACTGGTACAAAAAAAGGTACACAGATCAACAGAACAGAACTGAAAAACCAGAAATAAAACCACACATCTACAGACAGCTAATCTTCGACAAATGTGCCAAGAGCATACAATGGAGAAAAGATAGTCTCTTCAATAAATGATGTTGGGAAAACTGGACAGCCACATGCAAAAGAATGAAGGTAGATCATTATCTCATGCTGTACACAAAAATAAACTCAAAATGGATCAAAGACTTGAAGATAAGTCCTGAAACCATAAAACTCCTGGAAGACAATATAGGTAGTACACTCTTTGACATCGAACTAAAAAGGATCTTTTCAAATATCATGTCTTCTCAGACAAGGGAAACAAAATAAAAAATAAACAAGTGGGAGTTCATCAGACTAAAGAGCTTCTGCAAGGCAATAGAAACTAGAGTCAAAATACAGAGACAACCCACCAAGTGGGAGAAAATATTTGCAAATCATATATCTGACAAGGAGTTAATCTCCATAATATATAAGGAACTCACACAACTGAACAATAAAAAAACAAACAACCTGGTCAAAAAATGGGCAAAGGATATGAACAGACATTTTTCTAAAGAAGATATACAGATGGCCAATAAACACATGAAAAGATGTTCATCACTTATCATCAGGGAAATGCAAATCGAAACTACACTAAAATACCACCTTATGCCTGTTAAAATGGCTATAATCACTAAGACTAAAAATAGCAAATATTGGAGAGGGTGTGGAGAAAAGGGAACCCTCATACACTGCTGGTAGGAATGCAAACTGGTGCAGCCACTATGGAAAAGAGTATGGAGATTCCTCAAAAAACTAAAAATAGAACTACCATTTGACCCAGCTATCCCACTACTGGGTATCTACCCAAACAATTTGAAATCAACAATCCAAAGTAGGCTATGCACCCCTGTGTTCATTGCAGCACTATTCACAATAGCCAAGACATGGAAGCAACCCAAGTGCACATCCACTGATAAAAGGATAAAGAAGATGTGGTATTTGTATACAATGGAATACCACTCAGCCATAAAAAAGACAAATTCATCCCATTTGCAATATCATGGATGGACCTGGAGGGAATTATGCTAAGTGAAATAAGCCAGACTGAGAAAGACAAACACAAGATGATTTCACTCATATGTGGAATATAAACTAACACACAGACGAGAACAACAGTTCAGTGGTTCCCAGGGGAAGGAGGGTATGGGGTGGGTACAGGGGGTGAAGGGGAGCACTTATGTGGTGACAGACAAGAAATAATGTACAACTGCAATCTCACATGGATGTAAACTATTACGAACTCAATAAAAAAATAAAAATAAAAAAAACAAAGGGAAAAAATAAGTAAATATAAAGTGCTTACAAAAAATTGTATTCACATGACTGTGGGATAACAGGTAATCTTTTACACAGCTAGTGAGAGTGTGAATTAGTATGACTTCCATTGAAGATAATTTGGCAATATTACCAAACTTTAAAAAATGCACATCGCCCTGACCCGGCAATTCTTCCGTAGATATTTATTCTACAGATATTCAAGCATATGTGTCTACAAGGATATTCAGCGAAGCATCATTTGTCTTAGCAAAATCAGGAACTAACCACTTGTCACCAACAGGATCCAGTTAAGTAAATTATGGCAAATCCACATAATGGAACACTATGCCAATTAAAAAGGAAGGGAACAGTCATGGAGCTAGAGATAGAGACAGAAGAATCTCCAGGGCATATTGTTAAATAAAAAAAGAAAATAGGTTCTACATGATGTTCTACCATCTGTGTGGAGAAAAAGAAGAATATGCTTGAATGCCTGTAATGTATAAATATCTCAGAAAGGATACATAAAGACTACTGAGTGGTTGCTTCTGCAAAGAACGGAATGGCTGGGGCTTGCCCCGTGGCTGAGTGGTTAAGTTCGCGCGCTCCGCTGCAGGCGGCCCAGTGTTTCGTTGGTTCGAATTCTGGGTGCGGACATGGCACTGCTCATCAGGCCACGCTGAGGCGGTGTCCCACATGCCACAACTAGAAGGACCCACAATGAAGAATACACAACTATGTACTGGGGGGCTTTGGGGAGAAAAGGGAAAAGTAAAATCTTTTTAAAAAAAAAAAAGAAAGGAATGGCTGAGGGACAAGTGTGAAAGGGAGACCAACTTTTTGCTGTATATTTGTTAGTCCCTTTTTAAGCACATAGTGGGTGCGGTTATGACCTCTTCACAAACAAATAAAATTAAAAATCATGTAATTAAGATCTGGAAGTCCTTATTGATGTAGTGAGAAAAGTATATGTCAATTTAAAAAAAGCAATTGCAAACTTCAAGTGAAACCAAAAACACTGTTAAAAAAAAACAAAAGGTAGCATGAAATTTGAAGCAAACTATAGTGTGAGATGATTTGAGTAAGTTATGCAGTGTGAAAGAAGAATCCAGTTTGCCTTCATGCTCGTTTCATTCTCCTTTGACTAGACCAGGATTAGAAATATTGGATTAGGAGCCGGCCCAGTGGAGCAGCAGTTAAGTCCGAGCGTTCGGCTGCGGCAGCCCGGGGTCCACTGGTTGGGATCCCAGGTGTGGACTTGGCACTGCTTGTCTGGCCATGCTGTGATAGGCATCCCACATATAAAGTAGAGGAAGATGGGCACAGATGTTAGCTCAGGGCCAGTCTTCCTCCGCAAAAAGAGGAGGATTGGCAACAGATGTTAGCTCAGGGCTGATCTTTCTCAAAAAAATAAAAAATAAAAAAAAGAAATATTGGATTCGTTTATCTTCTGCGTTAATCCCTCTGTAGTCTGTAGCAAATGACATTTGCATAAGCATAAACTGCAAGTCAAAAGTAATTTATAATAACCAAAAGAAGAATGGGAAATAAAAACAAGGCACACAAAGGGAGAAAGAAATGGAGAGAGAGTCTCAATGAGCTGTATTTCTCATCATTCATAGCATGGGGTTAGCAGACCCTGAAAGAAATAGCTAAATCGAGAAATAGTGATATAAGCACAGAGCTTATCATTACAGTGCTAACTAGCAAAAGAATTAAAAGCTCTGGAAGGTGGTTACCTTTGGGTGGTAGAGGTGAGGGAGAGGTTTGAGAAATGAAGCAGGAAATTTATTTCTGTTTCCACTTAATACCATTCTATATATTTTTAAAGCACATGTTTTACTTTTATAATAGGTATTCCTTGTATGATTTTATCATTTTAATTTTGTTTAGTTTTAAATTTAAGGCACATGAGGAAAACATAATGCATCCATGTTTAAAGTTTTATGGTCTCAACATCTATGTTTTCCAGATAAAGCTAAGCCACTTCACAGCCTGTAAGGTCATATTTTTCCAAAGAAACACTAAGCCACATCCAAAAATAAGAGAAAGGCAATTTAAATCTTTCCTGCAGTGTCATGAAAACATCAAAGGGGGATTCCACTCATAATACATAGCAAAGCTTCTTAAAATCTTCTTTCCCCCCTCCTCTCTCAATATCTCACACCATATGGTAGCTGCTCCCGACTCTCTTGTCTTCAAACTTCCACAAAGCGCATCCCACGCTGACTCCAGTTCCCTTTCCTCTCTGCTGCCCTCCCTTTCCTCTCTGGGCCTATCCTCTTCTCAGGCTCTACCCCTTCAATGTCAACCAAGCTTCCCCGACGTCCATTCCGTCCCCTACCACAAGGGTCTTTCTTCTTAATCTGGGGGAATGGCATTATTGTCATGTTATTTCTTAAAGAAAATTAAATTCTAATTTCCAAAAAATCTACCCCCAACAAACATGTGAGACCTATCCTGCTGGAATTTAGTGACAAAGCTGTAAGTTTCTCTACTGTGAGCATCCTAAAGACAGGAGATGGGTTTTATTCATCTTTGTATTTGGGGGAGCCAACCCCGTGCTTCACACCCCAAACGCACATTTTTCTGTTGAATTATTATTTGGAATTCAGCTTTTATGGGAAAGAGTGGGGGAGAAGAAGAGGAAGGAAATGTGTTTACTTAGCACGTACTATGGAGCAGGCTCTATGCCTGTTTGGAGGCGGTATTTCCTTCTACCTTCTTTTCTAGATCAGTAATTCTCAAATGGGAGCACGAAAAGCAGATGGGGTGGGGGGGCCAGCCAGGTGGCACAGTGGTTAAGTTCACACACTCAGCTTCGGTGGCCCAGGGTTCGCAGGTTCGGATCCCAAGTTCGGATCCCAGGTGGGGACCTACACACTGCTTGTCAAGCCATACTGTGGCAGGCATCCCACAAATAAAGTAGAGGAAAATGCGCATGGGTGTTAGCTCAGAGCTACTCTTCCTCAGCGGAAAAAGAAGGATTGGCAGCAGATGTTAGCTTAGGGCTAATCTTCCTCAAAAGAAAAAAGAAAAAAGAAATAGAAAAGCAGATGTGGAGGAGCACATGCAGTTTGAAAGAACCCTCGTGTGATGCTGTTATTCCTGACTTTGTGAACAAGCTCACACATCATAAAACATCCTCATACCCCTGACACATACAAACTAAGACACTTTTGCAGTGATGTATCAAAATACCGTTTGGCCTTTAACTGTGGAGGATGGGGGAGAAAGATTAAGAACCATCGATGGAAACTGTGTGTGTATGTGTGTCGTATGTGTATCTACAACGCATACACACTCAAAGATGCCCACTAGATGGCAAACCCACATCTCAAATGTTACCGATTACTACGATGCCCCATCTGGGCATTTTAATAATTCAAGCCAAATTCTTGTAAGGCCAAGATATCATATACAGTTTAAGATGTATGCAGATAACTTTGTGATGACGGTCTTACAAATGATTTCTAGGGATAGAGGCTAAACTCATAGCTGCAACCGTTTCTAGAATCTACTATGACTTATTTTCCATGCAAAATATAATGTTCATGCAGATAAATTAAATTCCCTTACTAGACAATCTGATTTCATATGTAGGCTTCAAAACAAATTAATTGTGGGACTAAAGCAAGTGACAAGGCCAGGATTTGACCCCAAGTAGTTGAACTCCAGAGCCAGGCATTAACTTGGATGCATCGCCACCTCTCAGTAGGGTCAGATGGAAGGAGCCGAGAAGGAACGCTAGTGCCCTTCCCCCTAGTGACGCCGCATCCCTCGGTCCCTCCCCTGAACCCCACATCACTGAAAGACTTACCTGACACTGCCCTGCTCAAAATTTTCCAGTGGCTCCCCACTACAGGATCAACTGTGGACCAGCAGAAGCTGGATATGCCACCAATCTCTCCCACACCCAACAACATTCACTTGCTTTCCATTCCCTGAGCAAGTCCTGGGCTCACACACCTGTGTGTCTCTAGAAACACTATCCTTGCTATCCTGAAAATCCTCTCCCCTATTATCTGCAAGAGCAACTAGTCACTCATCAAATCTCCACCATGATCACCTCCTCTAAGATGCCCTCTCTGACTTTGCCAGCCAATCGGGCACTCCAATTTCAATGCTCCCATCATGCCATTTATCTCATGATATGGCAATTGCCAGCGTGCCTGGCTCTCTTGCCACTAGAGTGAATCCTCCCTGAGGGCATGGATGGTGTCTTTCCAACTTTGTGTCCTCAGCACCAAACCCATACTGTGCCGTATAGAGGACGCACAGTAATTTGACTGACTGAATAAATGAATAAATGTTGAGTGTAAACAGTCAGACTTCACAGAGTCTCTTAAAAATTCTAGCCTTCAGGTCCTGGGGTATAGAAGGGAGATAATTCCTACACCAAACCCCTTGCAGAAGTGTGGGAGGGATGGAAAAGCAGGGGGCCCGAGCTAGAGAGGCTATTATAGTGGCCCTACAGAGCTTCCTTTCTCTGTCCCAAAAACAGTCCTTCAGAACATTAAAGTGTGAGGAAAGGAGTCCTGTTTCCCACCCCAAACCCCCATATCCCACTGTGCTCTATGCTCTGGTGAGTCCCTGACTATTTCTGTAACTATTCTCCTTGACCTCCATTGGAGCTCCTTGCTGAAATGAGCATTCATTATATAAAATAGCCTAACATCAGTGCAAGCTAGAGACACAGATATTTCCCAGGGCCTCCACCAAGAGACTTCTTCTGAGATTCCTTAGACTGTTACTGATTTGATTATTAGAGCGGCAGTTTCCGGTAGGGCTGGAAGCTAGCTCTGCTCCGTGACTATGTCGGCTGCGTTAGTTTGCTAGGGCTGCTGTAACAAAGTGCCAAAAATTGGGTGGCTTAAACAACAGAAATTTAATATCTCACAGTCCTGGAGTCTAGAAGTCAAGATCCAGGTGTCGGCAGGGTTGGTTTCTTCTAAGGGCTTGAGGCAGAATCTGTTCATGCCTTTCTTCTAGCTTCTCGTGGTTCCCTGGCAATCCTTGTCATTCCCTGGCTTGCAGAAGCATCACTCCCATCTCTGCCCTTATCTTCACTTGGCGTTCTCCCTGTGTGCATGTCTGAACCAGATTTCCACCTTTTATAAGGACACCAGTCATATTGGATCAGGGACCTATTCTACTCCAGTTTGACCACATCTGAACTTAATTAATTACATCACAACCACCCTATTTCGAAAGAAAGGTCACATTCTGAGGTGCTAGGGGTTAGAACCTCAATATACGAATTTTGGAGGGGCAAAATTCAACTCATAACATTGGCCATATTTTCTAAAGCAAAAATCAGGACACATTCTTTGGCACATGGTTTGACAATGGGGCAGAATGTTTGAAATCAGGACTATCTGGGAAATATGGGGGTTTAGGAAGGATCATTTTAAAGAGTAAATCCAGGCATGTGCATGTTAATCTGAAAGGTTTTGAAACATCCCTAGGTAGATACCCAATTGAAGAAGTTCTTCTAAATACCTGTAATTAGAGCAGAAAGCTGTGGCTGCTTTAAACAATCAGGTCCCATGAAATCAGAGAGGACTTCCTGTGAAATCAAATCAATGTGCAATGGATAGATGAAAGATGATAGATAGTAGACAGATAGATATATAGATAGATGGAGACACAGATAGATAGATAGATAGATAGATAGATAGATAGATAGATAGATAGATAGAGATACACACACATCTTTTAAAAAGTGCACAAGTAAAGGAGATTTTTGTGCATTTAACTAGCTCCTTTTTATGATCAGTATGTAGAATTAAATACTTGTGTATTGAGACTTGAAAAAAGCAGAATGTTTCCTGAAATAGATAAAAGATTTTTCAAGTGTGATTTTTATTACAAACTGGTACCATTTCCCTACTACCATCAACCCCACAGCCTCGTAAACATACATTCAGAAGGTATAATGAAAAACAACAGGGATATATTATCCAACTTACAAACATTCACAATTTTAGAAGTATAATTATCTATTGAGGGTAACATGTGAGTAACCTATTATAACTCCTGTCCTCAAACTAATTTCCGCATACTGTGTCCCCAAGATAGAAATGAAAATAGGTCTGAGGACACCAGAGATGTAAGAAAAGTGTGAGCCACAATCAGAACTGCTTCCCAAATAGCGCACAAAAGGCCATACATCGTCCCTGTTAGAAAGCTGTTTAATAAGAGGTAGTTTTACCCTTTCTGAGCATTTTTCCAGGTTCTAAGAACTTAAATGTAAAGTAAGTCATCTCAAACCATGTTGGAACCAGGAAAAATATAAATAAATGAATGAAAATAACATAAACTTAAAGTCTTATAAATGTATTTTATGTGGGAGAAAGGACCAGGATGAGAAAATGGGAAAATGACCCCCAAGAAACTGGATAATGATGGAGGAAACAGAAGAATTCCTCCGTGAGAAGATAATAAAACTCACTCTCGTTTATGTTTTGAGCACTGACCTAAGGCTAGGCAAAGTGCTGGGCATTTTCCTTATCTTATTTAATCCTTACAATAACCCTATGAGGTAGTTATTATCCCCTCGATTTAACAGATGGGGGAACTGAGGCTGAGAGGCTAAGCAATTTGTCCAGCAAAGGCCATGGGGAGATAAGTGGCAGGAGCAGGCATGGAACCCAGGTCAGCCCCATCCCAGCGCCTGTGTGTCCAGAGCTGGTGCAGGGCCTGTGGGGCACTGAAACTTCCATCAAGTGCCTCTTCAACATCTTCATCTGAGAGAGGGCTACGGAGGAACACCAGGCACGTTGAGGAAGCCTGGAATGGAGGGGAGGAGAGTGTGGAAGGCATCAAGGCCTAACAACAAGTGTGTATTGGGAAAACAATTTTGTTCAAGCAGTCTATTAATAGGGATGTTTTTCCTCAGCATGCCCTTCCCCCATCTCCTCCCTTTTGTGTTAAAAGGCGCCTGGCAGATTGGTAAAGGGTTACAGGCAATGCACAGGAAACTCTGGAACACAATGAACGGGGCGGGACAGATCCCCACCCACCTAAGAAAATCACTTGCTCCAGGATTCCGAGACCTTGGGGGAGACAGATGGAGCTCAGAACTGTTTCTGCTCCTTTTGTCGTCTTTCTCCCAGCCAGAAAGAAGGGAACATGCCCAAAGAGGTGCAGAACAGAGTAAAACCAGAAGCCAAGGAGGAACAGAGGCAACAAAACAAAACAAACAAAAGATTATTGAAATCAAATAGCCAAGTCTTCCTCTATCCTGAGGATTCCCATATTATATGAGAAATCCAGGTTTTTCCACTCAAAGTTTTGGGACCTCCAAAGATCCAGAGCAAGGAGGGAGAGAAGTAACCCCAAACCCAGCTGCTGAGAGGGACCCCAGAACCTATTGCTGGGTCCTCAGGACAGACCCAGCCAGGCCTCTGGGGGCTGCTGCTTATAGGAAGGCCCCCAGCATCTTTCCTTCTGAGCCATGGGGCAGAACAGAGGCCGCCAGCAAATGGATCCAAATTCAGACTTGGAGGCTAAGGTCAGACCCTGTGCAGATTCAGACACTGGTATAATAGTGATTCAAGCCACAGCGTTTGGCTCTCCCCCTGGCCTTGTGAGGTCTCTTCCCCACATGTGACTCTAGGAAGGAAGTGTCCTGCTGCTGTTTGGCAGCGTCTAGTGCCCGTGGTGGAGCAGCACAAGGGGGTCTTGTGCTGCCTGGTTTGTTCATGGTTTTTGAAATACTGAAGACTCATTTAGCTCTAAACTGTGCATTACAGGTCAAATGTCTTTACGGTTTTTAAAACACTCGCCGAACATGAAAGATCTCCACCTCTTGTTTTCGAACAACATTCAGTGTAAAGAAATTACAGTATAACTAAAACATTGGTGGGGAGAAACTTGTTTCTCAAATATTTTCAAACAGTATGTGCAGATGTCCCTTCTAATCTCTAGTCCTAACCCCTCAACTTCCACCTGGTCCTGCATTTTGCACCATCACAGGACATTTCCTCCTAAAAGCTCTGAGATGGGCCTTGATGTATCGAGAAATACGTTTTATCATTCTCCAAAAAACAGGGGGTTTTTTTTTGTTTTTTTTCTCAAAGATTGGCACCTGGGCTAACAACTGTTGCCAGTCTTTTTTTTTTTTTTTCTGCTTTTATCTCCCCAAACCCCACCTGTACACTGTTGTATGTCTTAGTTGCATGTCCTTCTAGCTGTGGGATGTGGGACACCGCCTCAACGTGGCCTGACGAGCAGTGCCATGTCCGCACCCAGGATCTGAACCCTGGGCCGCTGCAGCGGAGCGCGCGAACTTAACCACTCGGCCACGGAGCCGGCTCCCCAAAAAATAGTTTTTACCCCTGCCAGCCGCCAGTGTTATAAACTGGAGTCATCTTGGACTCCACTCTCTCCTATATCTAGTCTTTTAAATAAAAATCTGAGATTCTGAATTAGCAGGTGGGGGCACCGATCAATGCAATTTTATTATAAACAGTTAGTAAGACTTCATTTTTTATAATCAAGTCTTCGTCTTTCTTTTTCACTCTTCCCTCACCTTCCACCCTTTTTACCCCAAAATGCCTAGTTGATGGGAGGCAGCTGAATAACTGGGGAAGTGAGGCCATAAAGCAGTTTCCCAATCCTTTTTTTTTCGCCCTGAGTAACAGGAACTAAAATATACAATGCTACAGAGAGAGACAGACAGACAGACAGACAGAGAATGTCAAGTATAATAATATCTATGTCTGTTCTTCAACTTCTAGCTGGGAGTGGAACCTTTAAAGCTCTCCTCCTTCTCCATTGTTGTTACAGTTATCTTTCTTGTCACCCCACCTGCTTGCTCTCAGAAGCCCATTTAGAAGCAAAACTGGCTTCCATGGTTGCAGAGGTGGTGCAGCAATGGGACATCAGCTGGCATGACTCAGGACGTACTGCTGGCAGGCTATACCATATCCCTGCTTCTAGGGCTGGGAGACTGATTCTGGTTCTCGTTCCTTCTATCCCATCAAGTTGACCTCTCCTCCAATTGCTCTGTTTGATTAGAGATCGGTAATGTGGCCCTCCCCCCAACCACAACCATACTAAGTATGCTTATCCAGTCTCATCTGGACACTTAGAAGCAATGATTTGCAGGATACCTAAATCTGGGAACCCCAGCACAGGGAAATGCCCTAATGGAGCTGGGATACATAACTTTCCAGAGGCCCTTTTGCTCTGGCCATACTCATCCTCTACTGGTTTCAGAGACTCAGGGCACTGGTGGCTGGGCTCAGGGTGGGCACAAGTCATCTCTCATAGAAGAGCCTCACCCAGTATATGCGTCTGCTAGAGCCGCCATAACAAAATACCATAGACTGGGTGACTCAAACATCAGAAATTTATTTTCTCACAGTGCTGGAGGCTGGACATCCAAGATCAAGGTATTGTAGGTTTGGTTTCCCCTGAGGCCTCTCCTCAGCTTGCAGACGGCCGCCTTCTCGCTGTGTCCTCACTGGCCTTTTTTCTGCGTGTGCACATCCCTGGTGTCTCTCTGTGTCCTAATCTCCCCTTCTCACAAGGACACCAGTCAGACTGGATTAGGGCCCACTCTAATAGCCTCATTTAACTTAATCATCTCTTTAAAGGCCTCACCCCCAAATACAGTCATATTCTGAAATATAGCCATGTTCTGAAGTACTGGTTAGGCCTCCAACATATGAACTGGGGAGGGGCACAATTCAGCCCATCACACCCAACAAGCACAGACAAGACTAGCATCTTTAAACTGGGAAGGAGGAGAGGACAGGGAGAGATAAAATGTACTGATCAGGAGGATGAGCTAACACTCTTGTATCCAGAATGTAGAATTCAGAACATGTTGCCCACAGTCCAAGGACAAGGAGCCACATCAGAGGATTTAATTCCTCGGGCACCAGGCAAGGAGGGAGAACTCTAACATTGCTGATCGCTAACTCTAGTTTTACGGACAAACCAAGTAAAAGAAAAGCCTAGATCACAGGTGACATTAAAGTCTCCCAATGCCCACTCTCTGTCTTCTGTATCTATTTCTGGTGGAGAAGATCACTACCATCCTGGGTGAGCGAAGGAGGCAGACGGTACACTTTGATAGGCATCAGTCTTAAACAGCTGCAGATAAGATGAATCATAGGCATGTGAGTGAAAGGCTTTTTGCACCATGATAATCTGCTAACAGCATAATTCATATTATCACCAAATAGCTTAATTGGTCCTCCTGGTAACATTCCTACACTAGCTCCATATAACCTTGCTTCCTGGGAAATCCACAGCCCAACGGAAACACTCTTTGGAACCCAAATCTGATTTTCTTCCACAGACCCAGAAAAAGGTACACATCTTAAAGTAAGCAAAGAGAAAGAGAAAAATGGGAAGAAAAAGAGAAAAGTAGTGGAAGGAAAGAGAAAGAAAAATAGAAAAAGAATGTCTAGAACGAGGGCTAGATTCAAGTTTGGCACCTAGCACGATAAGAGGGGACGGGAAACAAATGGGGAGGAGACAGCTTTCCAGCTTCCTGGGTCAGGTTGTCACCGTGTGTCATTATCTGACTTGATAAATTGTGAGTTCTTCCCACTACAAGTTGTAGGTAATTGAGAGTGATCAAATAGACACAAAGAGGCCCCATATACGCAGTTCAAACGTTTGTTCAATCAGCCCAGACATCATAGCTGCCCTGCCAGGTGCTCAGTCCTACCTCATCCCTGAACCCTAAAAAACTGGAACCCAACTTATCCTGAAGCAGGGACCAAAAGGCCTCAGACTGTCCCAGGTTAAAAATTCTACAATTGTGGAGTCCGTTTGGGGAATCCTCAGTAAAACACAGAGGAATCTTAGGAGTGTGTCAAGGACGCCAGCTTTAATGGGTCACCTAGGCAGCCCTGTTGTGTGACAACCTACTCCTGCTGGGTTTGATGGTAATTATGGGGATCTGGTACGTAGCTAATGTTACACTGTGAACTGTTTTGATAATTGCTTGTAAATTACTGTTTCCATACTTAACTGGTGGACTGTCCTGTGAGACAGACCACATTTAATAAAAATTTTATGTAATTAAAATTAATTCATATTCAAATAAGGCCTGTTGATTATTTAATATTATTGTGCCAATATAAATTTCCCAATTTTAATAATTGTACTCTGGTTATATAAGATATTAATATTTGGGAACGATGGGTATTGGGGAATTCGACTATTTTTTGCAAATTTTTTATAAGCTGAAGTTACTTCAAAATGAAAAGTTAAAAGCATGTCTTTAAAGATTTAAAAAGGTAATTCACAGGGCTTGACAATTTATCCATAATTTGTGCCCTCGGGGCCCGGACCTAGAAAAAAAAACACCCCTTCAGCCTTTCTCCTTTGCTGCCAAAGTGATGAAATCCACCCTAGGTCAGATGAAATAAGGAATATGAAAGTCCTTGCTACAGAAAACTCCTAAACAAGTGTTAATAGTAATAATTATAGTCTCATGTGGAGATGCTGCTCTGTAAATAAAGGGAGGAACAAGCTATTATACTAAATACCTTGCAAATGTTCTCCAAGAAGCTTACAAAATGCTTAGAAATTGCTGTCCTGACAGTAGGAAACAGGGAGTCACTGAGCAAAGCAGGCATATAACAGCAGCAACCCCTCCGGAAGACTCCTCAGGCCTTTAGCACATAGGATGGAAGAAGTGGAAAGAGACAGGACTCAGCAAACCCCACTAGGAGTCATTCTAAAAACTGAGTGAAGATTCTCACTGAATGGGCCTGGAAAGGAAGGAATCCAGAGGAGGGGCATTCTGAAGGACTCATCGGTCTGGGCAGGACTAGCCTGGAGGTGGGGGCGGAAGGAGAGAAATGAGTCAGTCGTTACTTGAAGACGTCTCGCCAAGATGACCGGGCAATGCTGGTGTCACTGAGAGGCAGATGGAACATGGAAGGAAGGAGGCACCACATACAGAGCATGGGCTGAGAACTCAAGTGGCCCCAGAGGCCAGGCGGGTGCCAAGGTGGGAAGACAGGCAGTTGGGGCTTCGAAACTGGAAGACTCATCTCTCTAAAGCGGGCGCCTCCGCTGGGGCTATCGCAACCTGACCTCAGCAGTCCTTGCCATTTGGGAACGCACTTTCGGTGTTACCAGATCTTCCATTTTTATAAGAGAAGCTGGAAATCCAGATCTCTTACGTGAAATCTTTTAACTCTTTAACGTTGGCAATTAATTTTTAAAAAATTTAAAGCACGGTGTGTGCCAAACCAAACATATCTGTGGGCCAGATTCAGCAGGCAGCCCATCAACTGTGACCTCTGACAAAGAGAGAATGTCCAGGGTCAAAGTTCATACACTGTCACGGTGATACATAGGAGATATAATGAATGTAAAGAGAGTCGATAACTAAAATCCCGCACACAAAGCTTTTGACAGCAATCTGAGCTGAATGAACGTCCCTACCCTTCAAGCCTATATATGGATTTGAATGTATACAGGATGTTTAATCTAAGCTTCAAATGGTTAAATCACAAGAATCTGAGTGCTCACTGTGTGCTGAGTACACAGAAGTCAAGGAATTCCAAATCTAACCGGAGAAGAAAAACCATACCTTCCGGAAAACTTGAGACAAATTGTGAAACAACCTGGCAGATTGTTTTCTCCACATTATGCTGGAATATTGGAGTCACCTTATATCCTGGATTCCCCCCCAAATCACTTCCATTTAGCAAACTTGGCAATAAGGTGTGTGTGTGTGTGTGTGTGTGTGTGTGTGTGTGAATGAACTTGACTGTGTAACCAGAAATCTGATTTCCTGGGCGGTGGTTACAATGCGGCAGCCTCTGTGCTTCGCTGGGGGCCGAGGGGAGGTGGTGGGGTCGGGGGTACCTGGGAGAGGAGGATGGGAGGGGCGGGCGGGAACCGGCTCCATGTCAGGTTTCTCCGCTGGAATCCCAGTCTCTGTTTCTGTCATTGAAGTGTTTGTGTAGGAGAAGGCAGGCACCGAAATAGAAAGTGTCAAGGAGAGGATGACACTGAGGATAAAAGCAAGGCAGGACTTTTTCTGAACCCCACCTCGCGCCCTCCATCCAGAAAGCCAGCGCGCCTCCTCCGGCCGCCTTCAAAGCGCCGTCGGCGGGGCAGGAAGCGGGCGCTCGGCGCGGGTCCTCCTCGGAGAGCGGCGATTTCCTCCCGAGCCGCCCGGTTCTCTCGGGAGGCGCAGAGCAGCTCTCGGCAGAGCGCGTTCTCGCCCCCACCCCGCGCTCCTCAACCCACCCACCTACTTCCTCCGGCTCCATGCACACACGAGCTCAGAGCTGCCAAAAATTTCCACCCTCCGCCCCCCTCCCTAGCGAACTTCCTTCCAGCATTTCCTGAGCTGGATGATCCTAGGATTTGTAAGACAGGAAAAAAAGGAAGGCGTGAGGGCGGGCGGGAGAGACAGGATGCTTGTTTTTCGTTGTACCCAAGCCGTCTGAAGGCACGGCCGCGGGCGCAGGGAGCAGGACCCGCCGCAGCCCCAGGGCTGTCTCCTCGCCTCCGGCCGCTGCCCGCTTCCCCCGCTCGCGTCCTCGCCGGGGCATCTAGAAAGGCGGAAAGGAGAGCTCGCCCTCCCTCTGAAGCGGAGGAAAACACCCGAAGACACCGCAGGAGCCTGTGAAAGTCCCTGGGACTCCGAGTGAGGAAGTGACACTCCCAAGCTCGCCGGCCCGCGGCTGCCAGCTCTGCACGGCCTCCGGCACCGCGGCCCTGGAGGCGCGCGCCGTGGACTTGAGGCTCCGCGCCGCGCGGGGTCCCTGCGCCCTGCCCCGGGCCCCGGCTCTTCTGGACGCCCATGCGGCCCCCCAGCGCCGCGCCGCAGCCAGTGAGCTAAGCCCGGAGACCATCTTCGGCGCGGTGCCAAGCAGAGGGGAGGGGGAGACGGAGGGGCAACCTCTTTGGGACTAACTCATGAAGAACAAGGGTGCCAAGCAGAAGCTGAAACGAAAGGGAGCCGCCAGTGCCTTTGGCTGTGACCTGACCGAATATCTGGAAAGCTCAGGACAGGATGG
This sequence comes from Equus asinus, assembly GCF_041296235.1. Lineage (NCBI taxonomy): Eukaryota > Metazoa > Chordata > Mammalia > Perissodactyla > Equidae > Equus > Equus asinus. The sequence continues at coordinate 20,599,273 of NC_091794.1, forward strand.
TAAAGTGCCTTCGCCTTTTCTTCCCCTTCTTTTTGTTTGAGGGAGAGATGGACTCTCCTGGGGTGTGTGAGATTCAGTTCACAAGTTAATGTATTCCAGGCCTGTGCGCTTATTGTACTTTTTTTTCCCCTAAAGAACGCATATGATTCTTACGGTGCACAGCGCTGCCACCCGACGTGCGGAGGTTGTGTCAGTCCTTCCGTTTGTCTCACACAAGCCGTTACTGGGCGGCGCTGTTACAAGTTTAACCGGCTACCTCTGGGGGGTGGGGGTGGGAGCTGGAGAGGTCCTGGTCTTCGCTTCTGGATATCGGAGGGGAGGGATGAGGGCTGGACATGTGGGAGGGTGATGGCTTCTCCGGGTACGTAGTTATGACCGCCTTAGGTGTCCCTCCCGGGCTCTCCAATTTCATCCGCTCACATCTTTTTTTATTAATGTGCTGGAAGGCAGGGGGTGCGGTGGATCCTGGCTGGGGGAGTGGTTGCGCAAACATTTTCTGAATTTCTGAACCGATGCCAAATATATAGTACCTCCCTCCCTCCCCTTCCCAATCTCCAGATCCTCTACCTCCTCTCGGCTTTCAGATTCGCATTTGGTGTCAGACAAGAAGAGTGTTGCAAAAAGGTCAAAGGGCCTCGATTTTAAAATAGTGTAGGGTATGTCAAAGAAAGGGAGAGCGGCTCTGTTTTCAAGGTCAGATGCGGCGGGGGGGGGGGGGGGCCGTGAGAAGGGATCCTGCAGAGTAGAAACAATTTAAACATTAATGGGGGGACGGGGAAAGAAAATCTAGAACACAATAACAGCATTTGAGGTTAGAAGTTTTTAATCATAGGAAAGTTGGGGAAATTGAGCATTAAATGACTCCTTTTGTAAGGTTGACTGGCCCTGCGCTTACCCGTGACAAAAAAAGCCTTGTCTTCAGAAACTTCAGTGAGAGAGAAAATAGTCCACTATATGGGCCGTGTGTTTATACATAGACACAACAAAGGGGCAAACGGAAGAGCTGTTTAACTATGCAGAATAATTCTGCCTCCAGGAAAATCATCTCAAAAACTATTTGATTAGCTCCCATCGAATGTGCATTTCAAAAACAGGGCAATGCTTTTGTTTCAGTTCCGGTTGTTTTAAGGACTCAGCACCACCTAGTAATTTGCAGTGGTGTGATATTCCTGCGGTATGCTGGAGTTCAGAGTCTGCTGTGTCATTAGGACAAACGGCTCAGTATTTTCGAGCTTGGGGGACCACAGGTTTCAAAACTGCCTCTTTTGAAATTGAGTCGGTTCGTTTAATCCTCTCCTACAATCTGTAGAGGTAGGTTTGAAATAAAATCGCTTGGAATGAGTTTTCTGGAATGTGAGAGAACTCCGAGTGTGCATCTGAACTACTACCCTCAGAGGTGCGCAATGTGATGTTTGCCTCCACCTGTTTTTGCAGGGGCCTTCAGGCTGAAGTCCAGGTTCACCAGGAATGCTCCTGGGATGCCACCTTCCGCCATGTGGGTGTCAGTCTGAGCCCTCCCTCCAAAGCTGCCAGAGTTGCATAGGGGTGGTTGCCAGTCCTGCCCCATTCTTGCAATGTCATAGATCATCAGATGAGCAAGAATCCCAAGCTTCCCTGAAGACACTTCAAAGGCAGCCTTAGGCAGCTCTTCTTTCACCTGCTTTATATTTTGGGCTTCCATCTATGTTTCATTTGGAAAAAAAAGGAAGGGAGCTACTGCTTAAAGAAAATTGAAAACCAGTACCCATTGCTCCTAGCCCTGGGGAGGAGGCGAGGAGGCCGGGAGAGGTAAATTGACCTGCCTAAGGCCATGCAGTCAATCAGGAAGGATGCAGAGGGCCGTGGCCTACTCGGCTCCTCTCCCCTCCCTGGCTTCCTTTTCTAGGTCAACATTCTCATCTAATGATTTTTTCCCCCTAAATTGAAAGCAGACAGCCCTGCCACAGAATCAGCAAACTTTCAAGACTGACATACCTGAAGAGAGTTCAGCTTTGAAACGAAAGTAAACTGATCCATTTAATGATCCCTACACCATTATTATGCTGCGTGGGAATTAGGCATGCAAATAAGCAACATATATAAATGAGAGTAATTAGAATTTCTTTCTTACCACATCTAAAACTAGTTAGGTAGTTGTCTCTTATTTTCGTCATAGTGTAGCATTAATCCACAAAGTCACTGCTAATGGTTTTCTCTAAAACAATGTGTCCTCCTCATGGACTTTCTGAAACATGCGTTAGTTAATAGACAAGCCCTGGCCTCTGCTCCCAGGGAGGAAAAGTTGACCTGGGCACTGCCCCTTTGCCCACCACCTTGGAAGTTCAGCCCGGAATCCTGAGGGTGACAAGTCAGCATGGTACTAGGAGCCAGAAGGCTGGGGAGGGCTTCTCAAGAATACATCACAGTTGCTGAACTTTGAAGGTCAAGGGTAGAGTGATGGACCTAGGTACAGACAGAGAAAAATGGCTTCAGATCTGGGAGCACAGGGGCAGAAGGGAAGAGCAGAGATGTAGAGAAGCTGGGAGAGCCCTGTGCTTGGGCAGGGAGGGGAAGCCCCAAGCTTGGCGGGGGGACAAAGCTGGTGACAATTAGCTGTGCTCAGGCCATCTGAACATGTGGAAGCTACACCCCTGGGGCTGAGCACAGAGGACGAACGTCATCTACTTCTGTAATTTGCTGTGGCCCAGCCCTGCTCCCTTCAGTCAAACAAATCTGATGGGCCAGGGTGTGCAGGTGACAAATAGGTGTTCAGCTTAGAGCAGATGTTGCGCAGGGTGAGTTGTCATCCTTCATCTTTAGGAAGCTGATGAAAGACAGAAAGCCTTTCCCTTAAGCACGCGCATACACACACACGCAAATCGTGTATACAGTTTCTGTGGGCATCCACGTAGATTCCAAGTTCAGACCCTGCTGTTGATCATCCCCAGCTGCATATAGGCCTAATGTGAGGGACCAGCTTTCCCCTTCGCTTCTTTGACCACTGTTCCCCAGCCTGGTGAGAACACCCAAAAATGGCATGAAGCTGCTGCTGGCCGACTTGGCCAGTGCCTCTCCTTTCACTTTTCCCCTCCAGCACAGTGGCTGCTGCCCCAACCCCCAGCTCTCCCTTGGGAGCCAGACAACTTTCTCTTCCTGTCTGGAATAGAGGGATCAGATCATCCCTTCCTCGCTGCTGATGCTGAAGATAGTACCATTTTTTTCCCTTCAGTTTGACCACTGAATATGAAGGCCCTTGCTTGGAGCTGTGTAATAAAAACCACGTCATTTTGTTGCTGCAGTTGGGAGGCCCTGGGTGAAGCCCTGTGAGGCCAGAGTGTATCCATGAGCATTTCCTACCTCTCCCTTCTGAGCCAAGTGGTCTGGGGCTTCCCACGGTGCTGGGAGATGCTGGGGCCAGGAGTCCAGGGACGAGTAAGAGAGCCTCATCGGGAAGGCTGTCTTCCGTCTCTGTTGCTGGCCTCGCTCGAAGGGCTGAGGACTTTTTCACCCTTCCGAACAATCTTTGTCATTTTACTCACTCCCTGGTAAAAAGTGATATTGCTCTGGCCCAGTGGTTCACCGCGATGGTCACTCATTAGAACCACCTGAGGAGCTTTAAAATAAAAAATTGGTGCCCAGGCCCCCACTCAGACCAATTAAATCAGACTCTCTTAGGGCCCAGGCATGAGTATGTTCTAAATGATTCTGAGATGCAGGCAGAGGTGAGAACCGCTGCTTGCGGTGCAGGGGTTTACAGCCACTTTCCACCTGGATAAGCAGCCTTGGCCGCTCAGAATGCACCTTCTGAATGTTTGATAAGAACTGGGAGCCTTTTTATTCCTGAAGATTTTTTTCTAGTTTTTACCAAGTTGAAAAAGAAAAAAATACATGTATTTGATTTGAGGGATGACAAAAGGTTCATAACAAATAAGTACGTAAATGCCCATTACAAAATATAATTTTAAGTTTGATGAGAGTAAAATAACCCCAGTATTTCAAGGAACAAGGATGAGGTAATGGGAACTTTTAGATGTAGCCGTTCTACATTTCCGAGGCTAAATTGTTCTCTCAGTTTGCTTATTCATTTATTTAACAAATATGTATTAAGGCACTATGGAGGTACTGTGGGAGAGAAAGAGGGGTGCACCCCAGACTCAAGAAATTTACAGGCTAAGGGATGTGAACAGATTTTCAGAAACCAATGGCTCAGTTAAGCTTTGAAGTTAGCTGCTATCTGGAGAGAAAATTGAAAGAGAAAATGGGAAAGCTTTTATCTACAATCAAATAGACAAGATACCCAAACACAAACAAAGTCTTAGCAAGGAAGGTAAATATTTTTCTGTTCAAGATAAGATTTCACATTGCACGGAGAGCCAGGGCAGGGGTGTTCTCTTTGTTTTAATTGTTTCCTTCCCAGCATCTTGCCTGGCACATCATTATCACACCTTCCCTGGCTAACTCTTCATCCTTTGGCTCTCAGCTGCTTCCAGGAACCATCCTCCCAAGTCATTAGGAGTTCTGGAGCCTTACTACCTGAGCTAGAATCCCAGCTTTGCCTGTTTCCAGTTGAGTGACCCTGGAGCAAGTTACTTCCCCCCCGGGCCTCAGTTTCCTCATTTGTGAAATGGGAACGATAAGACCGATGTGAAGATAAATGAGTTAGTGTGGGCAAAGCACTTAGCAGAGGGCATGCGTATGGTGAGCTATACACGTAGCGATTATAGAACCCCTTGGACTGGCCCTAGCATAACCACATATCATCCATGACTGAAAGAATGGGGACTCCAGTGAAATGGGTAAATGATATGGTCAGATGGGTTAATTACCAAGAGGGATGGGAAGCAGATTGGTTGCCACACTGAATGGAGAGGCCAGTTCATGTGGGGATTTCCCAGAGCCAGTGGGCAGTGGAGCATCAGTGTGTAGTGGTGGAAGCACAAAATGTCAGTCTGAAACTGAAAGGCTCTCAGAATGATGTGAGAAAGATACCCAGCCCCTCCTGGACTCGCAGGGAACTGAAAGAAGGCAGGTCCCGAAAGTGGAGTTTGTGGAGACAGAACAGCAACCTCGTGGGCTTGAAGCTGGAGGGGCACACACAAATCTGGGCTCCCAGAGTGAAACGGGAAGAACCCAAAGAGGAGAATTAAGGCTTTAAACCTGGAGCAAATTGACTGATAACATGAGGCTGAACTGTAACCTACTCTGTATAGTCTGGAGATGACAAACAACCCACGCAGAGAATAGAAACAGCTACTTCCACTTACCTACAGCCCTCCCTCCTGCCCACTCTCCAGACCTCTGCTGAGAGCCCCTTGACCACAGGCATAGCCTCGCGCTTCCTCCACCCGTACCCACCCCCACTGGCAGCCGCTCAGATGTCTTCCAGCCTCAGGAGGCCCAGGCATTGGGCTGCCGATGATGCCCACTCCCCTGTCGCCCCAGACCTGCCCTGGAGCCAAGTGGACCATCTGCTGGGGCCAGAGGGAGCTGGAGGCCTGGCCTTATGCTGGGGCAGAGGGAAATATGTTGAAACGAGGGTTACATTTTCCCACAGACGGTGCTGTAAGTGATGAACGAGCTCCCCAGTGCCATTAGAACTGTGGTTTTCCATGCGTTCTTTTTATTTTCCCATTTAATCCATTAGGCATCTGAGGTCTAGCCTGGAAACCTTTTCTGTGGGAGTGGGGAGCAGGGGCGACACATTCTGAACTCCAGGAGCTGATTGACTAAGGCAGTTCTGAAGCACTTGCTGGGGACTGTTTGTCCCCGGGCATCACCTCATTGCAGAAAGTTTCCTGGGATTTTGTGGCTTGGGTGTGGCTGTGCAACCGTGGCTGGAAGAAGGGGCGGGGCTGAAAGACCCAGGACTCAGGCTGGCATGAGAAGCGCTTTCCGATCCTTTTCCATTAGACGTTGTAGCTAAATGTTTCTGGACAAAGTAGTAATAGACCCTTCTGGTTGGGGCTACGTGGTGCTCATTCCCTCCAGACAGACTGATCCAGCTGGGCTGCTGGCCCGCAGGCTCTGGGTCTCAGGACTCCACTTCCTCTGTGTGCTTCCTTCACGCCAGTCTTGAGGCCCCGGAACATGGAGCGACTCGCTTGTTTGGTTTTTTGTTTTGTTCTGTTTTTCACTCACTGCTCACCATGGATTTAAGCCAATGTGGCATTTTCCCACTTATCCCCACCCTCCAAATTAATTTTCTTTTTGCTAATGAGTGCGCGTCCCACCCAATTTTCTGAGCTATTTTTCTCTATGCCCCAAAACAAATGCCATGCTTGAGTTTGACTGGTCTTCGTGTCCCTCCCTCAAAGGGCTGGCCTCAAGTCCTGATGAAGGGGGCCCAGCCTGATGGAAACTCAGGAGTCCAGAGAGCGCCCTCTGTCCCTCTTACCTTCCCCCCAGGACACAATTTTAGCTACAGCTTGAAAGAAGGAGCCCCTGCAGGGAACATGCTGACTGCAATCCAGAGGAGAATAGATTGTACTAGATTTTTTCTAAGAGTGACTTTTGATGGAGAAAGATGAGAACGCTAGGCTGCTGGCTGGCTAAAGAGAGAAGGGAGAAGAAGAGGTCTCCTGGAGGGAGAGAAGGGACCCAGAAATGAAGGCTGAGTCCCAAATCAGACCTGCTGGTGGTTTTTATTAGTGGTTAGACTTACTATCTACATTGATTGCTTACTGCATGCCAGCCACTTTACACACAAAGTAATATTTTCAACATCTGTAAGAATTGGGCATTTTTACAGTTTATAGAGGAGAACACTGAGATGGAGGAAGTTAAATCACTTGCCAAGATTATGGACAGAGGAAGGGCAGGATTTAAATGCAGGCTGTCTGCCTCCCAAGGTCACTGTCTTAGGCTCGAACACAATCTCCCAGAACAACATATTTCATAATTTGGCATTTACATTACAGTTTTGTCAAAAAAAACCCCCAAACCTGCAGAAAATAGCCTTTTCTCCCTTTGCTTTGTTCTTCCCCCAGCCTAGATCATTAATAGTAATAACAATTAATATTTGCATGGCTCTTTACCTTCTACAAGGCGCTTTTCACACGCACATATGCTAAACCCGCCAGCTTTCAAGTCCAACCAGACTCCATTTTTTCCTCCCAGGCCCCTCCCTGCCCACTGCAGCCACAATCCTTCTTCCCTCTTGGAACCCACTGCCTTAGAGTCAGAGGCACTCAATTTGGTCTTCATTCTGCCTGTTATTCTGTTTTCTAACTGGCTTTGTGGATGCAAGTCTATGGTGAGCTCCCCGAAGGTGGCATCCGACAGCTCACGTAGGCATGGGAGCTCCTCTGCCCCTCAGGCTGAGCCCCGAGGCCAGCACACAGCAGTAGGTTGATGGGCCCCATTTCCTGCTCAGGAAGGCCAGTGTTAGAGCCCATCTAGGAAGCCCAGGATCCAGGACGTTGCCAGTATGCTGGACTATCAGGAATCCAAGATTGTTTAAAGGTTCCCCACAAGGGTTCGTAACTACTCCCAGAAAGAAACCGACGCAGACTTTGCACAGGATGCCCCAGAAACACTGCCTCTTGCTAGGGCCTCACCAGTCACTCCTTGGTATGAACCACATTCTTGGCGGGGCCCCAGAACCAACTGGGTTTCTGGGATCGAGTCTCAGGCACTCTTTGTTCTAGTTCAAGCTTGGCTGATGCATACCAGGCCCTGGGACCACGCCCATGCCCTCATGCTGGCCCAGAATGCCTTTGGGGGCCCCCTCCTAACCACCCCCAGAGGGAGAGGGGCGAATGTCATCCCTGTAAAAAAAGCAATTTATACCAGCTTTTACTGTTACAGACACCAGAAAACAGTTTGACATATAAAGTAGGATTCTGGCAAACTACAAATAAATCTATAGCCTCCATGAAAAGCAACCGAGCTAATTTGTGTAATTATGCATATTTCTGTCCTTTGCTCTTTTCATGTTTTTTTCAGAAACCATCTTGTATGGGGCTTTCAATTCAATGCGACAAGTATTTAATGGGATTCTAATATGCTAGACATTATTGGGTTTACAAAGATGCTCTCAAGTTGTTCTCAGCCTAGTGGGGTTGTAAGATGGGAAAACAACAAAAAGAAGTACAAAGAAGAATGAAATGAGGGCTCTGGAGGATGTGCAAGCAGGGGGTGTTAACATCTGATGAAGCCAAGTGAAAGAGAACCATCAAACTGAGTGGGTAGTTCCAAAGGGGAAAATCAGTAAGACGAGAAGCAAACATCATCTGACTGTGAGGAATGAGGGAGATATGGGACCATGGGGTGGCTGGTTTTTGCAGAGAGGAAACCACATGGTTTTGCCTGACACTTGTAAATGGTCACAAAGGTACATCTTGCACCCTGGGGGAGAAGACGCTTAAACCCTTCTTAAACTATAAGTCACTCTCAACTTATAGTGGCCAGGCTTGGTGATTGGGGGACCTTGGCCAGGGGGACAGAAGCTGTCTTGAGTGGAAAGAGAGTGAACCTACCCTCAGGAGAAGGCAGAACAGCTGATAATAAGAAGAGTGGCAATTGGTTTGGCTGTGTCTGTGCCCTGCCTAAGGGCAGGGGAGTGGGGCATTCTGTTAAAAGATACAACTTTTTAAAATGATATGATCTGGCCCCCCTAATTATGTTTCTTGATTAAAACTAGCTGTATGGCATGAATGTACAACCTCGACCTCTCCACGCGGTATATGCAAAGTTCTGTTTTGTCCCCATTTTATATATGAAGACCAACTCAGAGAGGTTAAGTAACTTGCTTAATGTCACCCAGCCAGGAAGTGGGAAAAGAGGCCTCAAACCATGTCTGTCTGACATTAAATTCCCCTTCCATGGCTTTGTCTCCTCTGGACCCAAACAGCCATAGCTTTGCTGGCCGTAAATCAGGGTCTGAGAGGCAGAGCTCCGTTCTACCATGCATCACCAAGGTGATAACTTCAGTAGGATTTAGACTTTCATAAAACTTCTGGCAATGGAGTTTCCATCCCCAGTTTTTTAAAGTCAAACATTTAGGTTCCAAATGGCAGGATTCTAAGCAGAGAGCATGCCCTGTTACCATAAGTAGCCCCTTCCACCACTTCTTTCCCATCTGTTTCCTGCATGCTGAGCATTATTGGGAAATGATGATGTCAACTCTTCCATATAAATCTACACCTCCCTGCTTACCCCTCCCCTACAATGCATATTTTTGTTCCTCTTTCTGGCTTTTGTCTTGCTGTTCTGTTCTTTAAGGACTCACGCTTTTGGCGTCAATTGTTGGCTCTCTTTTTAATAAGTTTTAGCTATTTCAGCTTCATTGTGGCCTTCAAAGTGCACATGGGCTTTTTGGGGTCCATATTTGGAAAATCCTTTGTTTGCCTAATAGCTAGAACATGGGCCTGGTGTTAATGGAGAGGAGCCATTTTGCTTTCTGGAAAAGCAGAGCTAGATGGAGGGCTGCGAATTGAGCTCAGTGCTCCAAACACAAACCCTCTGGGGGCCTTCAGGGGCTGCAGTAAAGCTGTGTGGACCCCGAGCACAGAGCCTGCAGCTGAAGGTCAGGAAAATAGACCCGTCGAGCAATCTGTTTTCCCTCATGCCAAGCCTGACTTTCAAATGGGATATGGTTTCCTCAGTTCCCCTTTCTTTACTGCCCCCAAAGACAATTTAGTTTCAGAAAGGAAAGAGGGGCGGTCCTGTTGGGGGACTGTATGTGTTTTGAATTCTGGATCCAAGAATTCTTGGCTTGTCTTTTTGAGCCTTGGGTAGTGATACTCAAACTTTACTGGGCATAAGAACGACTAAGTATGTCGTTTTTGCTTTTAGATTTAACTTAAAGTTTAATTTCAAAAAGATATTCTTTAAATTTAGTACACTATTGGAAATACTCTTTAGGTTCTATTTTGACTCCTTGAAATGAAATGGACATCTAATCAAAGTTTCAAATGGGCATTTGCCTGGGTCCTGTAGCATCAGGGTCTGTGAAGCACATGCGATTCCGCTGAAGGAGCCTACAGCTTACAGGGCTGCAAGCTGTAAAGTGCATGCCATGTTCTAAGGTCCGTCCCTCAGAGATTGTGCTTGTGTATGTCTGAGGTGGGGCCCAGGAATCCACATTTTTTAAGATGACCTCCAGCTGATTCTGATGTCTTTGGCCTACTGCTCTCACTTTGAGAAACGTTGACTTCACCCTTAGAAAGCAGCAGCTAAGTGAAGCCACATGATTTTTATTTCCTTCATTATACTTTTTATATTGTCCTAATTTCCAATAGTCAACGTGTATTTTTACTGTTTAAATTAGAAAAAAATCTTTTAAAATTACTATGGAAATGGCATGTCTTGAGTTTTTCATAAAGCCCTTTTGTTTCAATCCTTATTTAAAAAAAAATCTTCATAAAGTCTGTTAGTTTGCTTTCCTGCCTTAATAGACGCAGTTTAGTGAAATCAATTAACCTTCTTGGAGAACGGCGTAGTAAGGTGGTCAGCACGGGGTTTGCTTGCTAATAGCCTGCCTTGGTTCAAATCCCAGCTCTACCACAGGCTAGCTTTGTGACCACAGACAAGCTCCCAAACCTCTCTGTGCCTCAGTTTCCTCATCTATAAAGTGGAGATTATGACAATAATAGTACCTATCGCATAGGGTCATTATAAGGCTTAAATGAACCGGTGAACTGCCTGGAATCTAGTAAACCCTCCATGAGTGTTAACTAGGGTTATTATTTCTTTGGTGATTAGAAATCTTACCCTGTTTCAGCCTCATTACTCAGAATGTGGTTCCTGAGTAATGCTCCAGATGAGGAAGTTGAGAGAGCTGAGAACAGATATTCCAAGGCTCCCCCAGATCCCAAGGGGCTTCTTCTTTTTAAAAAAAATTCTCCTGCATACACACAATCACTTATTTTCTTTGGTTGAGTGCCTTTAAATGCTAGTTTTAAGATTCTTATCTTTTGATAAATATTTCTGGGGTGAGACTGTGGCAGACTTTCTAGATTTTACATTTCTTTAGTAATCAGAAAAAGAAAATAACCTAAAAACAAAGCTGAAAAGAAAAAAAATGAGAGTTATGGCAATAATATAGTGACAGCCATCCAACCTTCTAGTTTCCATCTGTATTTCAGGAGAGGTATAAATCTGGAAAATGAGCCTGTTTCCATCATTGATGGAACAACATAAGGCCTGGGTTTTAGCTGGCCCCTATGGCATTTCACATGGACTGATTTCTCTCCTCCACAATCATAGCTTGATGGTTGATTGAATAGGTAGATTTGGCTCAATCTTAGGCTGTGTGAACAGACTCTTAGGCTGCAGAGCATAAGGTTCTAGGGATCCACGCTGCACTCTTCGTGGGTTAAATCAACTAGGGAGTCTGTGTTCATTCCAGTGCTCCATTTGAAGATGGACGCTTGTAACAGAAGTAGTTTTAGGAAGGCAACCAGGATAGTAAAGTCTAGACTTTCATTACCTCTCAGCTCTGACAACTGCCCCAGTTTCCTAAAGTGTCTCCTCCCTTGAGTAGAAAGAAAATGAGCCCGTTGGGGACTGGGACCATTCTCTGTGCATCTGTGTGTTAGGTGTCTGCAGGGCTGGTTCCTTTCTGGAAGCTCTCTGGGAGAATCCATCTCCTTGCCTTTTCCAGCTTCTAGAGGCTGTCCTCATTCCTTGGCCTCATTCTTTCCTCCCTCTGCTCCATCTTCACATGGCCTTCTCTCTGATCTCCTGCATCTCTCTTATAAAGACCCTGTGATTACGTCAGATAATCCAAGATAATCTCTTCATCTCAAGATCTTTAGCTTGATGACATCTGCAAAAATCCCTTTATCCATATAAGGCAACATTGACAGACTCTAGGAATAAAGATATGGACATCTTTGCGGCATCATTACTCAACCTACCACGATCTGTTTTCCCCATAGCGCATGGTTGGCTCAATAGATATTAATAACGTGAATGAAGGGACTAGGGTGGTGATTATGGGAGGGGAGGAATGAAGGTCATCAACATTTACTAAGCATTTACCATGCACCAGGCACTAGGTCAGCTGGGACACAGGGATGAATAGGCATTGTCCGTCTCAGTGGGGGCTCACAGTCCCAGGAGGAAGACGGACACATCCTCAACTGATTCCCACAGCAACCACAATAGGAAGTGGATGACATTAATTCTGACTCAGAGGAGCTGGATCTTCTAAGATGAGTGGAATCTGAGTAGTCTCCCCATCAAGGGAAGATATTCCAGACATAAGCAAAGATGCAGAGGCATAAAACAGTGTGGCAGCATCAACATTCTCAAAAGAAGAACAGAGAGTAGGGTGAGGCATGAGGCACCCACCTGCCCGGACTATGTTTATAGGAACAATCTGCTTATTAAATCACTGTTCTAAATCTTCCAGGGAAGCAAGAGTGATGAAGACGAATGTAGCACTTCAAATTCCAGGTTGCTAAAGAAAGAGGAATCTCGAGCCACATTTAAAGCTACTATGTCCTTTTTGCTGTTTTTGTTGTTGTTGTTAAGAAAAAATTGTACCCCAGTTCTAGGAATTAACTTCCTCCAGGTAGAGGGAGAATGAAGTGCCCAAGGCAGCCGTAACCCAGTTTGAGAGTTTATTCCATCTATTTATAATCTTAGGAAATTTCATTTCTCTCTGTCTTGTGGATGATAAGCAGAACAATGTTTAACATTTCAAATCCAAGTTTTATTTGAGGTGAAAATTCTGTAACATTCCTTCCCACCTGCCTCCTGGTCACACTCTCCTACTCCACCCTGTCTCTTTCTCCCAGCTTTCTCTTGATCTTTGTCATTCCTTCAATTTGAGAAACCCCAGGGCAGATATCAGATCCGTGGTTCTCACCAGTTCTACTCCCAGGTGCTATGTTGAGCTTGGCCCTGTATGCTCCCATTCCGCTATGGGATGGCCATCCCCACCTTGGAACAGTGTCCTCCCCTGTCCTTCTTGGTCTCTGTCTCCAAGGACACCTCAGGGTCCCTTGGAGGTGGGCCTTCCTGTCCAGTGCCCGCCTTGCCCCTGCCAGATTCCGGAACTCTAAGAACTAAAAATACTTCAGCCTTTGCTTCTCCTGCTGGCAGGCACTCAAACTGATTTAGTCCCTTGTGACTGAAAAGCAGAGGCCTGGAAGGGAGTAAGACTGGCTAATGGTCAGCCACTGCCTGAGTGGCTCGTCCCTGACTTGTGTTCACTCGGGACAATGGCCATCTCCATTACCCGCTCACCGCAATAGCTCCTCTGGCAACGCTCTGCCATCCCTCGACCCCTGCGTGGAATGGCAGGAGTCAGGAAAGAATGCAGGATGCGATTTTAATGAGGAATGAACACCTGCCACAGGTGCAAGCCCTCCTTGTCTCTTGTAAAATGATAAAAGTAATTGTCAAAAAAACTCAAACAACGTGGAGATTTATAAAGTACAAAGTCCCTTCCCACGTCCTTGTAGTCTCATTCGTCAGTGAACACTCTGGGCTGGATTCATCTAGACCACTTCGGTCCGGTGGCCCTTTCTGCAACCAGGGAAATGTGCTCTCTATCTCCACCGTCCAGTAGGGCAGCCACTAGCCACATATGGCTGTTAGCACTTGAACGTGGCTAGTGCTGCTGAGGACTCGCACTTTAAATTTTGGTTAATTTTAATTTACGTAGCTACATGTGGCTAATGACTGCTGGACAGAACAGCACGGAGACCTTTCTCTGTGTGTATACTAAAAAATACACACATTGAATGATTTTCTTTGTTTTCGTCCCACAAAGATAAGGTTACAACATACATATGTTCTGAAATATGCTGTTTTAAATAACAGTAGATCTTGGAGAACTATCCATTTTTGTAATTATAGCTCAATCTCATTCCTTTTAATCACTGCATGGGATTCTGCTGGATGGATGGTTTTTTAAGTCTAATTTTATTTTTTAAATCAGGTATCACATTCCTGTGGTTCAAAATGTGAAAGACTCTAAAGGGTACAGCAAAAAATTTCACTCCTGTCCATGTCCTCAGCCTCTCTGTTCCTCAGGCCAGAAGCAACTATTGTTAATTTCCCTGGAAATCTTTCCATAGATATTCTGTGGATATACAAGCAAATGTACGTACTTTTTATACAATATCATAATTTATTTAACCATTTCTTTGTATAGAAATCTTTCCCTTTTTACAAGTTCCTATAAGGCTTCTCTTATTGTGTAAATACTGATCAGTTGTTTTAGTATTTATTGATATGTTGTATGAACCATACATCATTTTCATTGACAATTTCTATTATCTATAACTTATTGAATATTAATACTGCTTCCCTTTGCCTATGATGAGGGAAGAATTTGCTAGTCCTCATACTTCTAGTTATGCTTTAAATTTGTTCTCCAGTATTCCTGAGGGATATTGGCTGTCGATCCATAGTCTGTCAGCTGGAGTCTAGGCCCCGGGTTAAGGCTGAAGCTGGGAGCGGAGAAACGGTTAGAAGCTATTTGGCCCACGTGCTGGCATATCCACAGCATCTTGATCACAGTGCTCTGGTCATCTGAGCCAACCTGGCACAGACCACAGAGACCCAGGGAGAGTGGCAAAAGCAGGTGACACGGAGGTGGCAGCCTAAACAGGAAAAGTATCCTGAAGTTGAACATCTGTACTTTTGCAGAAACTTTAGCCAGAGTATATCTTAAAGTGGGACTGGAAGTCAGTTATACTCATAGATTCTTACATTGGGCAAAAGGAGAATGTCTTGATAAGAACTTGTCACAATGTCACTCACTAAACCCTCCATTGGTTTCCCAATGCCCTCCAGACAAACATCAACTCTACAAATACCAACAAAGTTTACCAGCCCATCTCGCTCAGACATCTGCGTCCTCTGCAGCCTCAATGGACACCACCTCCTGACCTGAGCATCACCCCCAGATACACTGTACTGCTCGCAGTTCCTCAAAAGTGCCGTGTTCCTCTCACCTCCGAGTGTTTGCACATGCTCCTCCCTCTGTGTAGAACACTCTCCCCATCTCTCTTTTTAGCTCCACCTCAGGTCTTGCCAACTCCAGCCCGTCTTTCAGGTCTCAGCTTGGATGGCTCATCCCCCAGGATGCCTCCCTGATCCCTCTGTGGAGGGGTTAGGTGTCCCTCCGCTGTGCTCACATTCGACCTCGTACTTCCCCAACACTGCTCTGATCAAACTGAATGCACCATTCTCACCAACCCCCGCCCAATCTCTGCCTCATTCTAGACTCCAGATGACCCTGGCTCAACTTGCAGATCAGGAACCGGGTCTCCTGGTTCATCATTTTATCGCAGCACTTAGCATAATGCTCACAAATGTGGGTGGAAGGAGTGGGTGGATCCAGGGAGAGGCAATGCTGTCTTGGGTCTACGTGGTGGTGGGGTGGGGAGGGGAGGCTGTGCTGCATGAATATTGTGCACATATGTATGCATCTGTCATGCGTCTGTGCATATCCAATGTGGAGACTGTGGAGGCAGAGGAGGAATCCACTGGTGGAGCTTAGGGTGAGTCTTCACTTGGCAAATAGTCATCTGGTCTTAAGCAAATCATCACATTCTGAATCTCAATGCCCTCATCCAAAAGACAGGAATGAGAATTAGATGAGACAATAGATGTACAAAAGTGCTTTTAAAATGGAAAACGGATACCGTAATTATCCTGCAATTTAGACACTGTGCTCAGGAAGGGCTGAATGGCCCCA
This sequence comes from Equus asinus, assembly GCF_041296235.1. Lineage (NCBI taxonomy): Eukaryota > Metazoa > Chordata > Mammalia > Perissodactyla > Equidae > Equus > Equus asinus. The sequence goes on from NC_091794.1 coordinate 20,614,913, forward strand.
GAGGCTGTATTTACTGATATGCTGTGAATTTGATGCCTCCTTGTAGACGTCACCCACTGCCATATTGGAAGGAAATCAGGATTGCTGTTTCCCTAACGTAACCCTCCCACACACCCTCCGGCGGCCCCCAGCCCCACCAGCCTCAGCCATCGGCGACCAGCACAGGTTCTTCAGAGAGGCCTTTCAGCACGTCAGACAGGTGCATAGCTGGGGCTCGCGGGGCAGCCCCTTCCACTCAGTGCCAGGATCATCCTGTGCCAAGGCAAACACAGAGATAAGCGAACAAGAAGCTAAAGTGTCATTTTAGAGCTGAAAGAATCTTAGAAAATCGCCATCCAAACCTCTCATTTCACACACGGAGAACCTGGGACCCTGGAGTACAGTAATTTGCTTGAGAAGATGCAGCTGGCCCAGTGGCATTTTCTGGCTGCTTGTTGGTGTTGGCCAGAAATAACAGGTCAGTGTGTTTCTCAGAACCATCCAGTATCAGGGTTCCCTGAGGGGGGAGAAGAGGCTCCGATGACAGTGGCTTTAGGAGAGAAGGAGGATTCATAAGACCCCCTCATAGCTTGAGGAAAACATCCTTTATTATACCCCTGGTTAAAAGGACAACATATATTTACTGGTATAGAAAGATGGCCAACCATATTTAAGTAAAAATGTTTACAGCATGTACGGTATAATTCCATTTTGGAAACTATATATGTAAGAAAGTCTAGAGGAATATACTCAGAACGTTAACAATGGCTTTCTCTGAATGGATGCTTTTCTCTTTCTTCTGCACACTTTGCAGTGTTGCTGTGTTGTCGGAATATTTTTTTTAATGATGAACATTTATAATGTTTATACCCTGAAAAAACAGTAAGATATTTTCATTTTCTAAAAGCATACAGATTCCCTCAATTATTCCAACTTTCTTTACTGTGATTTGGTTTTCATCAAAAAACGTCTGTCATGTGCAACTTGCTCTCCTGAGTGAGGTCTCCATCTATTCAGAGGCTAGACGCAATTGTGAATTCCTATAAAAAACGATGAAATTGCCATTTCTTTACAGAGTTGTCCCCTCAGAACTCGAACTGCTCACTCTTGGATGAACTTGCCAAATTCAGGTTCTGATTTTGCCAAAGAGAAGATGAAGACCCCGACCTGTGATGATTCAGAGGCCCAGCTTCCCCCTGCACACACCCGTTGAGCCCCTCCCTCAGTCATCTGCTGGACCCACAGTCCTTGTGGCCACCGCTTGGGGTTCAGGGTAAAGAATTCTTTGGCAGTGCATCCTTGAATCTCCCGCATGGGGAGAGAGAGAGCTTCAGTTTGAGGTTGTGCAAAAGCATGGCTAGCTGGCTGCTCTGGCTGCCGGCTGACATTCGTAACAGACTTGCACGATACCAACAGAGAGGGTGAGACAAGTTTCTTTTTGGTTTGTAAAAGTGAGGTCCAAGTTAATAGAAGGATGGAAAACCTGCCAAGACTAGGGGCGGGAGTGGGGAGGTGAGAGGGCGGTGGGAATAACTAACCCTTAGATGGCACTTTACAAAGTCCTTTCACCAGATCGTCTCATTTGTCCATCACAATCCTGTGAATTAGACGAAGCAGGTAATTAATACACCTGCTGTATAATGAGGACACTGATGTTCCCCAAGGACACAGAACCAATAATGCCAAATCTGTGGCCTTTACTTACTACGCACTAGCATGCAAGATTTATGTACATAGCATGCGTGTTTAAAGGTCTGGATCAGGAATCAGAAAACCTACGTATTTGTCATCTGACCTGTGAGGTTCCCTTCGTCTTTCTTAGCCTTAACTTCCTCATCTGTAAAATGGAGATAATAATACCTGACCAGCTGGTCTCATGGGGTGGGGATCTGACAAGATAATGGACACAAAAATAGCGTGCTTGGAAAATAGCAAATTGCTAAAGGAATGTCAAGTGTGATTAATTTCCTAGTGCGGTACTCAGGGGTGTGTGTTTGAGAAAAACTTTCTGTAAATGGAACTGTTATTTTAGGACTGGACAAACTGAATACAGCCCACAGCAACCCAACCACCCAGCCAGTTCCCCAGGAACCCAGTCTTTTCTCTTCACACCTCCTGTCCTGCCTGGGGTAGATTCCCAGCTTTGGAGATAAGCAGTCAGGTTTCCAGGAGAGAGAGACATCCCTGACCAGCTGCCTCTTTTCTCTGAACCCCCTGGGTTGGAGTGGGCTGGAATTAGGGACCCTTCCTGAATTAGTTTCTTGGGGGCCTGTACCTTAATCCTAAGAAATTGAGCTTGCCTGATTACTTTGAGGGATATTTAAGTACAAATAACCTTCAATCTGTGCTGTGCTTTTCCAATAGCAGGGGCCACTAGAGAGGCCTGGAGGGAGGGCTCTGGGGTCCCCTCCTGCATAAGCCAGAGCACTCTGCTTTCTCCAGTGGTATTTGTTTTACACTTTGGGGTGAAATTTATCTGAACAAAACACTCCATGCTTAGAAACAATAAGTCTGAAAAGCACGGCTGCTTAAATCTGCAAATCAGCAACATTTCTTTTCTGTCTGAGGGTCACCCACCCAGCCAACAATTTATCTCCCATGCCCCCTCCTGACCTCACAGATTCCTCCTGTCTGAGATCTGCTGCCCTTAGGTTGGCCCTGGAACCGTTCCTCTGGGCAGTCCAGGTGTTGGGTTGTGTTTTGTTTTGTTTGGGGATAAGACATTTCACAAAGAGCCTGCAGAATACACACAAAGTCAGTTCCTTGGCAAGAAAATAGCGCCCATATGTAATGTGCTGTTTTATGTTTTATATGATATGTGAAGTTTCCATTTTCAATAAAAACACTAAAGAAAGAAGGCAGAGATGAAGGGCTGGCATTCATTGCCACTCCTCTAGGTTTCTATGAATAGTTCTTAGCCTTCTTGCCATCGTGAATGTAGTTTCTATGTGAACACTAGCAACATAGAATAATTTCTGGCACTAAAGATATATCCCAATTAGTGTGAGAGGAAAGGGAAGAAAGAAGAAAAGAGAGGAAGGAGGGTAGGAAGGAAGAATGGAATTGGAAGCTGGTACAGAAAAGTAACTTTAGTAATTTTGAAGCGGCCGACCTGCCTGTTGCTAATGCTGTTTTGTGTGACATGCAGTAAGAAGTATCAGTGTCCTTATCTGTAATATGAGGATAAAAATATTTGCTTTATAGACCTCAGAGGAATGTTGCGAGGATCAGCTGAAACTGTGAATAGGAAAAGGACTTGTAGATTTCAGTTGAAGTCATTGTTGTTCCCCCAGCTGAAGACTCTGTCATCATTTTTTTTTTTTCCACTGTTCTTTGAACAGATGGTTTGAGGGGATTAGGATCTTTCTCTCTTTCAGTTTAATTTTGGAGCTTTGAAACTAAACCCAGCTGTTTCTACAGAGTTTTCAAATGCTAGGTCTCAATGGCTTTTTACCGGGTAGAATTCAGAATCTGTATAAATTCTCTCCATTGGAACTCTTGAATAACAACTCTTGTAATAAGAATAATTTAAAGATAGCCCTATTGACAGAAGGGTTATCCTCTAATCTTTTTAAAAAATATCATCTAATAATTTGAATTTTGCCTAAATGAAACTTTTTCACTGTGCAAATGTAGGTCAGCTTGATTTGTCTTGAACCTCACATTATTTAGAAAAATGAGATATTTTACCTACTGATCAACTAATTTAATCCAGTTTCACAGAGCCCAAAGAAATGATAGTTCCCTCTTTTCTTGGCGAAGGTAGCAAATTTCCAAATGATACAGATTATTTACATATTTTACCTAGACTTCCTAAGACAGCTAGAACTTTTTTATTCTTGCGTACTCCTAATTGAATACTCTAGAATCAGTCTCTCACTTATGATTATTTTGAGTTAAACATTCAAATCTCTGTCTGAAAATTAAAAAACTAAGCTCAGCTAGTGTGGAATGTAGTAATAATTCATTGAGCAAATAATTCTGGGAAAAAACTTGAGAAGTGGTGAAAACAAGCTAAACTACATTCCAGTGTTAGATGGACATCCATCTCTTGGTCCAACGATCTGCCCATTTTTTTTTTTTACATACAGGTCACATTGCTCCAAAAAAAATGCCTTTTCAAAATAAGCAATGCTGCTGATCTATTCTATCTTGGGACTCATTGTTAAAAATTCTTCCCTTCTGCTGCCTTCTTTTGGGCAATACCAAACAAACATTAACAACTGTGGAACAGATGTTCTAACTGGAGAAGATTCCAAAGCTGGGCTCAAACGTATCCCCAGCCAGAACAAGACATCGACCACAGAGATTAATCTTCTGGTATGGGTGTTATGAGATAAAAGCACCTTCTGGATTTCATCACATATTTTTGTAAAACAGTCTCTAGAGGGTTTCTTTTTTTTTTTTTTTAAGGACAGGGTCAGAAAGTTCTTCCATTTGTGAGCCCAAGTATCATACAAATGCTTATGTTTGGTGTTTAGATTTTAAGCAAAGTAAACAGAAATGCTTTCTGTTCCACTATTATAATTTTTAAATAAGATGATTTCTCTGCCACCTTCTTTGATTTTGATGGAAGGTATTAAGAAATCACTGCACCTTGTAGCATAAGGCTTTTTAAGAAGATAACATTAACATTTTGCTGCATTCCATGAGTTGCAGGATATCAAGCAAGACAGTTCCCACCTTCCATCTAGGCACCAACACAAAATCATATGCAACCCAAACATCCTGCTCCCTATTTCTGTTTTTTTTTTTCAAAGATTTTATTTTTCCTTTTTCTCCCCAAAGCCCCCTGGTACATAGTTGTGTATTTTCAGTTGTGGGTCCTTCTAGTTGTGGCATGTGGGACGCCGCCCCAACATGGCCTGATGAGCGGTGCCGTGTCTGGGCACAGGATCGGAACTGGTGAAACCCTGGGCTGCCCAACCATGGGGCCGGCACCCCTGTTCCCTATTTCTTACCAACAAGTATTTGTAGAAATCTTAACATTGTCCTAGTGCTGGAACATCGTTTTTCTGGCTCTAGTTAGCCTTTAATTTTAAAAGTCTGAAAAGAATCATGAGTAGTTCCTCCTGCTCCCCCTGTAATGTATTCCAGTGATTGGAAAACAGAGTGATGAAGTTGGGGAGACTGGAGAGTGATGATATTGGGGAGACTAGAGTGGAGAGACTGGTTGTCAGAGGAAGGCAGTGGATCCACAAAGGTCCAGGGTCAGCCCTCAACCTAGTGGGTCCTCCCACCTGATTCCCAGGGGAAAGTGTACAGCTTTCAATAGGAGGGGGAAGGAAAGTAAGAAAACGTCCACACAGGGTGACATCAGCAAGAGAGGTGAGCTCAGCAAGGGATCTCCCCTGGCAGGGGGAGAATCAAGAGAGGGGAATTGGGAGGACCCAAGACCTCCTTAAGCTCATACAGAGAGCTCTCTATGTACGGTTTGGTAAATTCCACGCCCACCACTCAAAGAATCCTAGATTTCCCTCCAGAACAAGAGCTTTGCCTTCTACCAAAACATAAGTTCTCAACGTAGTTTATGCTCCATCAATTGTTTTCATACAGCATCTAGTGTTAGATTACTTGAAGGATACTGCTGTATTCTTCATTCGACCAGATCCTCACACAAGACAGGACAATCCTCAAACCAAAGGAAACCTACTTTTATTAATTGGTGTATATTTTCTGCTGCTCCATGAGGACCTCCAGGAACACACAGCATGTAGACACGAGGCTTTCTTGATTTTCTCCCCTTCCCTCCCTATAGAAAAGGAACGGGCCCCAAATAAGGGGCCACTTCCTTGTTCGGCATTTTCCAACCCATAAACGTCATGTGCTTGGGTTGAGATACAAAATACTGGTATCAACAACCTTGGGCCATACATGAACATGTTAACTTCCTTTTGCACATCTAATCTTCATGATTAGAAAATATTCTCCCTATAAGTATATTTATTGTAAAAGAAACTTTTCATGATGCCATTACCTTAGCCTTTGCTCCCTTATGTCCTTTCCTAAGTGATTATGTTTATAATGGATTCTTTCCTTTGCTATTCAGTCTTCTTCCCTTCAACCCATGAATCAGATCAGTCCTGTAATCAACATCAATCAGTAACAATCTCATCATTTCCTTTCTGTGTATTCTAAAACTCAGATATTTTTCCCTCCTCTGGCTCAC